>NC_089492.1:600000-947500 GCF_036850765.1 Saccopteryx bilineata
GATCCACCCGGCACGCCCACCAGGGGCGACGCTCTGCCCACCAGGGGGCGATGCTCTGCCCCTCCGGGGCGTCGCCATGTTGGCGACCAGAGCCACTCTAGCGCCTGAGGCAGAGGCCACAGAGCCATCCCCAGCGCCCGGGCCATCTTTGCTCCAATGGAGCCTTGGCTGCGGGAGGGGAAGAGAGAGACAGAGAGGAAAGCGCGGCGGAGGGGTGGAGAAGCAAATGGGCGCTTCTCCTATGTGCCCTGGCCGGGAATCGAACCTGGGTCCTCCGCACGCTAGGCCGACGCTCTACCGCTGAGCCAACCGGCCAGGGCCCCCGACATATCTTGATAAGCTTCGGGAACCCATGCCAGCAGGGAACGCCCACTTTGCTGCATCTGCTCAGTGTCCCCACTCTTGAGTGGAAAGCCCTATGGTTCTGTGGCACCTGACCGGGGCCTCGGCCACCGTATGTCCTTGCAAATAATCAGTACTCTTAGGTGAACTATTTTGCAGGCGAGAGTGATTTTTGCCTGGGGACCCATCGGAGAGGGAGGTGACTTCTGTGATGAGAGGAGACAGCGCCCAGCTTCTTCCACTGCTTCCCTCCCGGGGCCTGGCTTGCGGCAGGCGGTCTGCCCACGACAGCCAAGCCGGCAGGTTTCCGCTGATACTCCCTCTGTGTGCCCTGAGCGGTCACTTAGCTCGGCCAGCCAGGCTGTCCTCTCTGGCCTTCCCATCGAGGAGGAGCCAGTCCCCTCCTGCCCACTCGCCACTCTGTCAGGTGCCCTTGGCCACCTGGCCCTGCCCTCTGCATGCTCTCTGCTCTAGGTCACTGTGGAGGGGAAGGTGTGATTGTCTTGTCTGTTCTTTAGAATCTCTTTTCTTGGAACTCCCTTTTAACTCCCCCTTTCCCTTAAAGTTGGTTTATTGCCCAGCCAGAATTCCTTCCTCTCCTCCTGGGTGGGAGCATCTGTGCGTTTACCTGGGAGCCCGTGTCTTCCCCACATGCAGGGCTGGGGAACACAGGTCGTCCTGACGTTGGATTTCAGAACCTGCTCAGCTGGCTGTTGGCAGGAGGAGCTCGAGTCAGAAAGAGCACGTTGCTTGTGGGTGGGAGTGACGACAGGGACACAGTCTGGTGGGGGTGTCCAGTGCTGGCTGCCATGCAACCCCTTCCTCTGGGAGGTGTCCTTGCGGGGTGGACCCAGACCTGTTGTTGTTGTTTGTATTTTTCTGAAGAAGTGGGTAGGCAGAGACAGACTCCCACGTGCGCCCGACCGGGATCCACCCGGCATGCCCACCAGGGGGCGATGCCCTGCCCATCTTGGAGCGTCGCTCTTCTGCAACCAGAGCCATTCTAGTGCCTGAGGCGGAGGCCACAGAGCCATCCTCAGCGCCTGGGCCAACTTTGCTCCAATGGAGCCTCGGCTGCGGGAGGGGAAGAGAGAGACAGAGAGGAAGGAGAGGGGGAGGGGTGGAGAAGCAGATGGGCGCTTCTCCTGTGTGCCCTGGCTGGGAATCGAACCTGGGACTTCCACACACTGGGCCGACGCTCTACCACTGAGCCAACCAGCCAGGGCCAGACCTTTTGTTTTGCTGTGTGTAGTGGGGTGGGGACTCCTCACTCCTCTGCTGTAGTGACCTTATCTTTCTGTGTCTGCTTCACACTCCTGTCTTCAGTCCCCTGACAGCCCTGTCCCTGTCCTTTACCACTCTGTTGCCCTAAAGTCCCTGTCAGTCACTTGGTCTCCTGGCTACATTGTCCAGCCCTGCCCCTTGGTTTTTTGTGTTTGTTTTTTAGTGAGAGAAAGACAGGAAGGGAGAGAGACAAGAAGCGGCAACTCATAGTTGTGGCACTTTAGTTGTTCATTGATTGCTTTTCATAGTACCTTGACCGTGGGGCTACAGCAGACCGAGTGACCCCTTGCTCGAGCCAGCGACCTTGGGTCCAAGCTGGTGAGCTTTGCTCAAACCAGATGAGCCCACGCTCAAGCTGGCGACCTCGGGGTCTTGAACCTGGTTCCTCCGCATCCCAGTCCGACGCTCTATCCACTGCGCCACCGCCTGGTCAGGCAGGGCCCCTTACACTCTTGACAGCGTGACTGAGCCTGCTGCCCGGAGCCCTGTGCCAGCTGGCCACACCCATTCTCCATGTGTCCCATGTTCCTCTTCCTGGCTCTCCAGTGACTCCCCCCCCCCCCCCCCCCGTCCTCTCCCCTCAGGCTGTGGCTTGGCTGCTGGTTTTAGCTGCTCCCCTGCCATGCTTACCGCTGAGCCCAGGGCCTCCCCCCACACCTCCAGCGGGCCTCCCTCACCCTGCAGTAGAGGCGATGCTGTCGGGCACCCGTGTGCCTTCTCTCGGTGAGGCCTGTCGAGTGGACTTGTGCCTGAGGCCGTTTCTTCTCCTCTCTGCTTGTTTGGATCCACTTATTCCCACTGGTCGTGCTCGGTTCGGTCCTTCCTATTTTTATGAGCTCTCTTCCTATTTTGTTTTCTTAACCTTTTTTAATTTGTTCAGTTTGCTTGCCACTTTCAAAAAAGACCTAATAATATTAGCGTAATGTGTAGCATTTTCCAGAAAATTTAAGGAGTCCCGCTCATGCTGTCTGTGCACAGGGCTCGCTGCAGACCCTGGGGAGGGGTGTGCAGGAACCCCTGCTGGCTCTGGCCTCTTCCACCCACAGCTCCTCAGTCCCTGGCCTGGGGCAGTTGCCTACAGAACCCTGCTTCCCTTGGGGCCTGCTCATAGACCCTGAGCAGCCCCCTCACGAAGGATTGGGGTGCAGGGCCTGGCAGGGCCCGAACCCATCTCGGGCTGTGGGTCTGGCACCCTCACCACCTGTGTCTGCCCCTGAGGACCCAGGGGCTTGGATGCTGGCAGCCAGGTCTTGGGTGGTGTGTGGGGACCTTCATTTCTGTGCTTGGCATCCGTTTGTTTTACGACTCAGTGGGCATGTTTCTTAACTCTGAAGTTTTTCTTTTAATGCCCAATGCCCGACTATAACAAAGCATCTCCGACTTGGGAGAGGCGGGTCTGCCAGGTGGGTGGTTCCTGAGCGGGTCTGGGAGCCGGGAGCGTCGCTGCTGCCCCCTGGTGGCTGCCGTCTGCCCTACAGCATCAGGTCTGGGGTGAGGATGTGCCCCAGGAGGGGTGTGCATCAGCTGTTTGTGGGAGTCACAGTACTGGGTGCAGGGCAGGGGGCGTGCCTCTTTCCTGCTAGAGCCCTGACAACACCTGTGGTACAGGTGGTGTGGGATTCGGGGGCTGGGTACTTGGCGGAGCTGTGAGCGGGGCCCATTGGGAGTTGGGACTCTGTCTGGGGCCTGGGCAGGGATGCCAGCTGGTTGCTTCACGGGCATGGATAGCAGAGAGCTTTGTGCCCTGGGCAGAGGCAGGAATGTGGGGCTCACACTGTGTCCGCACCCGCACCCCATGCTTGCCAAGCTGTGCTGACCCACTTGGAGCGGGTGGGGCTCCCACAGGACCAGGAGCTTGGGCAGGGGGGATGTGGAAACCGAATCCTGCTTGTTCCTGGCCTGGAAAAAAACTTAGTCTCCCCCCTGCTTACACTGAGGGGAGAAACGGGAGGAGGAAGAGCCGCCTCACAGGCCTTTGGCTCTCGCCTGGGTGGGGGCGGGGGCAGGAGAACGGGCTCGGGGCGGGTGGGCTGTGCTGTGCTGGGGCGGGGGGGGGGGATTCCTGCTCCTGAGCACTTTACCGCCCCCAGGGGTAAGCAGGGGGCTGTTTTCCCCATCACCCCGGTTCCGGTGCACCCGGTCCCCCCACCCTGCGATTGGATCTGTTTTCCAGGTTGAGGTGTGAATGCTCAGCAACACCCACTCACTGACCTGGTGGCTGGGGTCAGCCTGGAGCTGGGGATGTCGTGGGTGGGGTGGCGTTTCGGGAGCTGAGTCCCCGGCATTCTGAGGGTCGGGCCCCTCTTGGCCTCAGCGTGAGGGTCTTGCCCTGAGAGTCGGCCAGCTATGTCCCCTGTGAGGGTGGCTGACCTGAGTACCACACATCTTCCCCAGGTGGGACTCCCCAACCTTCACCCTCTCTCCCGACCCCAGGTTGGCACTGGGCCAGGGGCAGGGCAGATTGTGGGGCTCTTGGGCCAGAATCTGTGCAGCCATCTTTACCTTCAGGGACACAGGGCCAGCTGGTGCCTTGTTGCCGACTGCCTCTTTCCCGTCTGGCACCAGGTGTCAGCCCCTCCCTGGGGCTCATCCCAGAGCGTGGACATCATCATGGGCTTGGCCCCGTACAGAGGATTGGGGTGGGCGTGGGCGAGAGGTCTGTTCAGACATGGGTGTCCCTGGTCTTCTCCTGAGGCCTGGGGCCAAGTTGGAACTTCTCAGAGATTTGGAGGCCATGGGAACTTTGGACCTCGGAGTCAGCAAGAGGGACAGTTTGTCCTTCCCATGCCCCCACCAACCAGGAGGGGCCCAGGATCTGCCCAGGGTCAAAGTGCGTTGGTGTCTTGACTGAAGTACTTTCCCCTGTCTCTGCAGGCTGTTGGGACCCCCTCCCCAAGGACGGAGGCACTGGCTGAGCTCGAGGATGAGTACGTGGAAGACAGTTCTGACGAGGAGGTAGGACGGGCTCTGCCCGGGGCGGAGGGGAAGCAGCCCTCCGCGCGGCCCGAGTGGGCGTCCTGGCCCTCGGCCCTGCTCCCGGTCTGGAAGAGCGATTTAGGGGTCTGGGACTCGTGACTGCAGGGCTGTGTGTGTCTGTCTCATCGCCGGAGAGGGGGTGGGGTATGGTTGCGTGTCCCATGCCCACATCTCAGCCCTTTGGGGTGGGCACGTTGGGATCCCTGTGTACTTACTCCCTGTTGGTTGTGCTCACGCTGTGGGTGGCTTCCTGCACACCAGCAGCCTGTGTTCGTGCCCCCCCCCCCCAGGCCTGGGTGGCACCCCGCTGGGCACTGAGGACAGCAGCACTGTCAGTCGCTGTGGGAGACCAGCAGCCTGGTGCTGTCCCCTCCCTGCCTTGTGTCCTGGAAGCACAGGCCAGTGAGGCCGCCCCTGAACCTCACCGCCCCCCTCCAGCTGCGTGCTCTGGAAGGAAAGAGGGTGCAGCGTGGTGCAGAGCCGGGTGCTCAGGCTGGCGTCCAGTGGTGCTGATGGGTGGGCAGGTGGAGGCTGCGTCCCAGCGACCCACCGAGGAGCTCTGAGCCCCAGGGTGGCCATGACAATCACCTGCCCGCCCCTCCCCAGTGCCCCTGGTCAGGTGTGGCCTGGAGACTGGGGGACCAGGTCCCTGGCCTCGGGAGCACTTCCTGCCGCCTGTCGGGGGCGGCCAGGCCTGGGGAGGGCGGCCCCCTGCTTGCTTCCACCCCCATCTGAGGCTCCGCTGGCAGCGGCTGCAGGAGCCTTGGCCGCCCGCCCGATCTGGTCTCTGTGCGTTCAGAGAACAGAGACAAAACAAAATAAATTGGTTTCCTGGCCGGAGCAGCGGGCGCACTCGGCAAGGGGGGCCGTCAGCGCGGCTCCCTGCCTGTCTCTCCTTCCCAGGGGCTCTGGCTGTCGGCAGCCACATCCTGTCGGCTACTTTGTTATATTTGGTATTTGGAGAAATCGATGATGATTGTGAATGGAGTGCAGGCTGGGGGGGGCCTCCCACCTGGGGGGCGCTCCTGTCCCAGAGCCACTGCGGGGGCTGCGGGCGCTTCCTCCACGATGACTATCCCATATGTCGGCTGAGTGACAGCAGGAGCTGCCGCGACGCCCGCTCCCTGGCTGCCGGCACAGCCCAGCAGAGGCTGGAGGGGCGCAGAGCCATGCTCAAGGGGCCCTGGCAGACGCGCCCCCACCCCGAGCTGCAGGCACCTGGGGGCTTGTGGGGCCGGCACACCTGACACCACTGCAGCCAGGGCAGCCTCTCTCCCAGCACTGTCTTTGGAGGTGGCCAGTGGTGCCAGGACCCCACTCAGTGGCCGGCAGGGATCCTGATGGGTGTGTGCCCCTGGGAGGAAGGACCTCTGTGCGCACAGCCTCCCCGGCCCCTGGTCCTGCCCTGCCCAACCCCTGGGTCTGGATCCGAGGCCTAGGCTGGGGAATGCTGGGGCTGTGGGCCCTCTGGCTGTGGCCTCGGTGGGGCCTCACTTCAGGGACTTCCCTACATCCAGACGCTGGCTGCCTTCACGTGAGACCCCGAGAACTGTCTCTGTATGCGTGCCCTCTCCCCCAGGTTCCTGTCCCGAGCTGCACTGGGCACAGCCCCCTGGGTGTGCTGCTGGGCCTGGCAGGGTCCTGGCTGCGTGGGGGGAGCCCTAGAAGCCGGTGAGCCGTCTGCCCCGCCCCCTCCTGTCCACCTCGCCCCTCTCCACGGCACCCGCATCTCACAGACGTGATCTCATCCAGCCGCCAGGACCCAGGGGGTGGGGGCGGGGCTGAGGAGGGGGCTGGCGGCCTTCAGAGCAGCTGCCCTCCTCTTTGTCTCAGGCGGCTGGAGAAACTGAGGCCCACAGTGGGCAGAGAAGGAGCCCCACGCAGGCCTGCGGCTGTGTGTCTAGGAAGTGCGGTCAGGGTGAGGGGCTCAGAGCCTCTGTGAACTCTGGCCAGAAAGGCTGGGGGCACCCCGGGCCCACACACTCCCTCTGGTCATCGCTTGGGCCCGGGTGGGGGCAGGGCTGCAGCACTGGCCGGCTTCTTGGCCCCTGGGCTTCGCGGTAACTCCGATCCCTCAGGGACAGCCGGGCCTGTCTGCATCCAGAACCCGCGATCCCCTCTGCTCTCTCGCCAAACGCCGTTAATGGCTTCTCCCAGCTACTGAACCGGCAGCTGCCTCCAGTGCTGGCGGCCTCCTGCTCCTCCCGGGGCGCCCGCCCCGCCCGCCCCGCCTGGCCGCGTGCACTCAGAGCGCTTGCGTCGCTGTTGGCAGCCGGAGCCAGTCGGCTCAGGTTTCTGAGCTGTTTGTGGGGACGCCCGGGCTGAGCCTGCGAGCGTCTCGGCCTTGCAGACCGCCCCACGTCCCGGCCTCCCTGGCCGCTGTCCACCCCCGCGGCCAGCCTCCAAATGGGGCCACTGGCCAGGACCGGGGGCTGGTCCCTGCCTCTCCTGGAAGGGGCCCGGGCCTGCATTGCTGACCCGCGGCTTTGCAGGTGGTGCAGGGCCAGGTGGGCTTGATGGTTGTGACTGCAGGGTGCCCCTGGCTCCTCTGCCGGGCTCCAGCTCTGAGCAGACCAGGTGGCTTGGGTGGGGCCCCCACCCTGTGTAGGCCTGGTACTTCTGCTTCCCAGGAGCCACCTCAGTGGGGGAGAGGAGTCCCTCTGGTGGGGGTGGGGAGGGAGGGGTCGGGGCTGGGTGTCCTTGCCCCTTAGGAGGCACTCTGAGCACCTAGGGACCCAGCAGGGTCTTGGGGCCTGGGGGCTGTGCAGCAGCCGGCAGGTAGAGGTGGGCTTCAGAGCCCCAGCTGCTGTGTGCCCGCCAGGAGCCACTTCCCATGGCAGCAGGAACCCGGGTTGGAGAGTGTTGGGCAGGGGCCTCCTCAAAGAGTGGGGTTTGCCCTGGGGCGAGAGGTGTGGTGCTGGAGGCTAGCTCTGTGGGGACAGCTGGGCAGGGCTGCTGGCTTCAGAGCAGGGCTGGCTGTGTGGGCCATGCTTGGGGCTGAGGTCGAGTCCTCCAGGAGATTGGGGGGAACTTCAGGCAGCAGCTCTGTCTCTGAACAGTGTGGCTCAGAACAGGCCTCCGCCACTCAGTGAGGGTCCTGAGCCCACACCCCTCTGGGAATGTCCAGCGGACCCTGGTCAGCTACTGGAGAGGGGCAGGTGTGTGGGGTCTCGAGTACCTGAGGACCTGGGAGCAGGGTAGCCTCTGTCCTTCTCCCTGTCCTCTCCCTGTCCTGTGGACCCCGTCAGGCAGACTTGCTCCCTGTGCTGTGGCTGGTAGGGGGCCAAGCAGTGAGCTTGGAGGGCCCTGTGCCCACAAGTGTCTGACGAGTCATGGGCAGGCCCAGCAAGCACGCCTTTTTTCAGGGATGGTCAGACGGAGTTGGGGACATCTGGGCTGGTCTCCACAGATCTGCCCTGTTACCTGAGGCAGCAAATGATAGGGCAGTCCAATAGAGGAGTTTGGGGAAGGGCACCTCCCTGCCCGGTGCACCTGGGCCCAGGTGGTTACAGCCAGTGGGCTGTGTCCGCTTCTGCCCCATCCGCTGTGGGGGCCGCTCTGCGAGCAGGTCCTGCCTTTCTCCCCTGTGGTTTGACAACCAGGCTCATCCTGCTGGAACCTTCTGTAGGTTCAGCTGCAGCAGGTGAGCCTGCGCAAAGCCTCCTCCTCCCGCCCGGGCACTGGCAGAGTGGACAACGTGGAGGAGTCAGTAGGGACAGGCGCAGGAAGGCCGAGGCTCTCCGAGACAGGCGGGAGCTTCGTGCAGGGGAGCTGAGCGAACACTGCCGGCATTGTAATCGGAGAGGGGCAAGGGAAAAGAGCGAGCAGAGCGAGGGCGGCTGACCCTGCGCTCCCGGGGGACAGGTGGAGAGGGAACGAGGAGCGAGTGAAGGATTCCAGAGGTGGGCCGGCTTCCTCCCTCGCAGACAGACAGGGAGGGAGGTGGCAGCGGGCCAGGCCATACCTGCAGTTCCAATCTGCGGTCCTGACAGCTGCAGCCACTTTGGGGAGGGGGAGGGGCAGGCTCATCGAGCGGAACCCTCGCAGCCACACGTCAGCCCGTGGCTGCTGTGTCCGGTGCAGTTGGGGTGGGGACCCTGCCGGTGGGTCCCTCTGGCTGATTCTGGGGCCAAGAGCGGCCCGAGGAGAGCTGGGCCCCGGCTGTCTGTGCCCTCAGCCTGGGTTCCCAGCTCAGTGCCTGACCTGGAGGGGTGGCGCTCACCCCTCGGGGTCACATGTGCTTCCTGGCAGCCGCAGGTGCTGAGCAGGGTGGGGGCCGGCTGGCCTGCGGGTGCAGGCGGCCTGGTGATGAATCATGTGGTGCCGCCAGCAGCTCGTTCCCCGGCTAGGGACAGGGAGCTGACAGCCGAGGCAGGATCAGAGTGTTTCCAGCCCAGCTTGGCCCACAGAGGCAGCTGCTGGCCCCAGTGTGGGCGGCCCCTTCTTTCCAGATGCCTGTGGGGTGCACACAGCGAGTCCTGGGTCTTTGTCCCTGGGCCGGGCCAGGCAGGCTGGCGTGGAGGGAAGGAAGCGGGCTGGGGTGGCAGGGAGCACCTGCCACCCCCAGCTGTGAGCCGTCGAGTGGACTTGCGTGGGGCCGCCCCACCACCCCCAGTCTGGTTTGAATTTCTGGAGCAGTGGAGGGTGACGGAGTGCTCCCTCCCGCACCCCCCCCCCCCTGGCTGGCGGTCCAGGCCCTCGCAGCCTCTGCTACTGCTGCAGCTCAGGGAGCAGCCGGGCCCACTGCCCAGGCCTGAGGCCGGCCAAGCTGCAGCCGCTGCTGGAGTCACAGGCCCTGCAGGGAGAGGGCCTGGCCTCCCTGCACAGGCCCAACCAGCTGGGCCCTGGGGACCATCCCAGACCCTGTCCTGCCCCTGACTTCCCACCTCCACACATCCTTCCCCTGCACCCGGCTTCAGGCGGGGGTCCCCGACGTCGGCCCCCTCCAGCCTTCCCGTCTGTCCTGTTCCAAGAGGCGTCCCTCCCTCGGCACTTTGTTTTATCGGGCCTTACTCTGCGCATGCTCCCGCTTCCCCTTTGACCCCTGGGACTGTGAGGTGGGTGCCCACTGGCTACCCATCATCCTAGGGGGGTTTCATTAGGGCGGTTTGCATTCCCAACCCGTGCCCAGCTGTGAAGATGTGAGGCCAGCTGGCCACGGAGCCTCCCACAGCCTGCCCAGTGCAGCAGGGAGGTGCCTCAGAGACCCCAGGGCACCTGCCTACCAACACCTGACCCCAGGGCACGTCCTCAAAGTGTCCAGGGGTCCTGAGAGGGGAAGAGGTGCCTTTCTCAGTCCCAGCAGGACCCCCAGCACGCCCTGCCTGGATCCTGGCTCCCTGGGCGGGCAGGTGGGGTCAGGGGACTCCTGCAGTGACCGAGCTGGCCCTTCCCCTCCTCTGTTCTCCTCCCTGGGCTAGCTGTAGGCTCCTGCAGGATTAAGGAGAGGAAATTTGGGGTTGGGTTTCTCAGAGTGGGACCTGCCACCGTGACTTTTTATCCTGTTTTATTTCTATCAGTTTGGACACAGCCCTCTTCTAGCCCTTAATGGCTCTGGCTTTGAGAATTTCCTCCAAAATTATACCACTGCTTCCTGCTTCATGGTTCCCTGGAGCCCATCTATGCAGAGGAGGGGGCAGCTCTGGCCCTGCCCTGCTGGGGTGCCCACGTGGGCCTCAGCACCTGGCTGCTCCCTGGCGGCCTGAGAGGGCATGTCAGTGGGGACCCTGAGTCTGTGCTAAGGGCCGGGAGGGCCCAGGGCCAGCACCTGGCACTCTCAGCCATTCCCCACACTGTCCAGAAGTTGGGCTGCTGGCCCACCTGGGTTAGTGGGGGAGGTGGCCCATATAGGGCCAGCCTGCCTTTCTTCTCTGCTTTGTTGGGGGAGCTCACACCACTCAACTATAATTGTCACCTGCAGGGTTTTAATGGTGAGCCAGCTGCGCACAGCTCGGGGAAGGGGCCTTAATTGCCCTTATTGGCAGATGGGAATTCTGGGTGAGTGGGGTAGGGGCAGCGGTAGGTGGCCAGGGGTCCTCCCAGAGTGGACAATGTATGAGGGGCTAGTGCAGGGCTGGGCGGGGTGAGCAGGCGGCTGCCTCCTGGCCCTGCCGTCAGGCCCGCCCAGGCCTGGCAGTGCCCGTCACCCAGCTCCCCACATGTCCACTTCTCGGGGCTCTACAGTCACCAGCGGAAGTGCTGAGGCCTTGAGGTCCAGCACAAAGCCCCGAGCTGTGCTGTCCTCATCCTTACAAGCGGCCTGGGCGCCATTCAGGTCCTGAGAGTGTGGCCCCGACCCTCCTGCCCTCCCCTCCCTGGATCTCTTCTGGCCCCCTGGCCACAGTTCCGGGGCAGGAGGCTCCTCACTCTCCCTCGGCCTGGGAGGCAGGGCCCTGAGGCCTGGAAGGTGGGAGCCTTACCTGAGACCAGAGAGGACAGGACTTGACAAGAGGCAGCCCAGGGGTGGGGGTAGGCTTAGGATGGATTCTGGACCCTTTGAGAGGACAGGGTGCTTCCACTTTTGGAAGATACTGTTTTGTTTTTAATTATACAAAATTTCCAGACTTTATATTATCATATCAGAGACACGAGATTGCCAGCATGTAGTGACCAGAAGAAAACCCAAGTAGGAAGCCAGCATGGAAAGTTCCAGTGGGCCAGGGCCAGTGCTGTGGCCAGCTCAGAGTCTTGCTGCTGCCTGTCTGTCCATCGGCCCCACTTGTAGCCGGAGGCGGAGGCGGAGCAGGCCTGGTGGGCGCCCTGGTGGAGGCCTGTGCCCGGGTCGGGTCCATGGGGGCTCTCCGTGGATCGCCCAGTGGCATCCGCCTCTAACTCCGAATCGCCGTCTTTCTGTCACGGTCCTTGCTCTGCAGAGGGGAGGGCAGTGTCAGGGCCTGGGCCGAACCCCAGGGCCAGCCCGCGCCTCCGGGCTCCCCCACGCCGTCTCAGGGGGCGGGCACGGGAAGCGCCCCTTTCACGCTCACCCCGCTTCCCTGTGCACTTGGGGAGGAGAGCACACACTGCTGCGCAGCCGGAATTGTAAAATTAAATTTCCCAGATGTTCAGGCCCCAGGAGCTCACGCGTGCTGTCTGGAGAGGAAATGGGGATTGGGAAAAGCCGGGCCGTATTTTCTCCACGCTCACCCTGCTTTTCCGGTGCCACCAAGCACAGCAGGAGCTGTAAATCAAGGCGGCCAGCATCCCACAGTGTGGCCCTCACCCTACCCCCAAGTCTCCTGCCAGCTTCCTGCCTGCAGACCATTGGCCACATCTGAGTGGGCAGCCCCGGGGCCAGGGGAGGGACAGCAGGTGCCCAGTAACCCTTAAACCTGTGGCCGTGCCCACTGCTCCGGGAGCCGTCTTCACTGCTCCTGAGTCCCTATCCCACGGGGGCTGAGGATGCGAGAGTTACTTCAAGCCATCCTCTCTGGGCCTCCCTAGCTTGGTTCAGGTCAGTATCTGCCCCGCCTGCTTCTCAGGCCCCCCTCCTGGTCCTGGGTGAGCCTCCCTGGTCTCCGTGGAACCTGTGTTCTGGAGACTTACCAGAGAGGGCCTAGACCTGCCAGCGTCAGCCTGGCCCTTCCTGGGACCAGAGCCCTTGGGTTACAGGTGCTGCTAGGGGGCTCTGTGCCTTGGCCCTAACTCTCTGCCCCGCGTGTGTGAGCTGTAGGGGTGATTTGGAGGTGGGGGTGCCACATCCTTCTCAGGTCCCTGTCAGTGAATGCGCAGCGTCCACACTCACCAACTTTCTCTGGTTGCTTAGGCAGAAGGTGCAGATCTGCTTGGGCTGGGCGTTCTCCCCGTCGCGGGCAGGGGGCGGTGGGGGCGGGGGGCTCCCTGCTCGCGCTGCGTGGAAGAAGGCGGGCCCAGAGTGGCACGGCTGCCCGTCGCCGCAGGCCTCGCCCACCAGCAGCACATTGCCCAGGTGCGAGATGTAGCTGGAGGCCAGGCGCAGCGTCTCGATCTTGGAGAGCTTGCGGTCAGCCGGCTCGGTGGGGATGAGCGTGCGCAGCGCGGTGAAGGCCGTGTTCACGCTGTTGGTGCGGTCCCGCTCACGCGCGTTCGCCGTGTGCCTCTGCCGGGGTTCTCGGCCTGGCCGGCCCCCGGGGCCCGGGCCGCCCCCCGCCCGCCGGCCCCCGGCCCGTCTCCGGGCACCCTGGAGGCCGCAGCGCGCCGCGTGCACGCGACAGGGTTTCTCGTCGGATCCTGAGCTCTCGCTGCCTCGGTCCTCGTCGTCCGACAGCGGGCTCACCTCGGGGTACAGGTAACGGCCAGGCGGCGCCGAGCGCAGCATGGTGAAGGACAGGGCCGGCGGCCACGCCGTCAGCTCCTCCGCGCGTAGAGCATGCCGCCGAGCCTCGTGGGCGGGCGCCCGAGCCGGGGAGGCGCGGGTCTGGGGCGCCCGTGGTGGCGGCTGCGGCGCCGCGCGCACGTGTGCGTCCCGGGCTGGAGCCCGGCCGCGGGCCTGGCCTTTATAGTGGTGGCGGCCCCTCCCCCGCGCTGGCCCGCCCTCCTCCCCGCCTCCCAGCCCCTGGAGGCCGCCGGAGCAGGGGCCCAGCGTCCCTCTGCTTTCTCGCGCCGCGCTAAAGGGTCCTGGAGCATCTTGCTGTCTGTGGGAAGCAGGACAAGTGAGAACCCCTTTCTGGATGGTTCTGGAGCTGTCTAGCCCCCTTCGCACCCCTCAGCAGAGGCAGAAGGGTCGAATGATAGCTGTGACCCCAGCTCTCTCTTCTGGCATGACCAAGTTAACCCAGCTGCCCTGGCCTGGGGCCTCTAGCCACACCCTGTCTGTCTCTCCCTCCCATGTACACTTGGGCCTATGTGCCCCCCTCCTTGGCATTGAGGGGCTCGAGTTCAGCCCCAACCCCTCCAGTGCTCCTTCATTTTCACATGGGGGTCCCCTGGTGGCACAGCCTGTCTGTCCTGCACCTGCCCCCATCTGACATCAGCTGCACCCTTCAGGTTTGGCACAAGCTGTGCCCTCAGCCTAGAACCCTCTCTGCTCTCCAGGCTCATACCTGGTCCCCTTGCTTTGGAGAAACCTTCCTGTGCCACTCCCTACCCCCAGCCACTGCCCCCCCCCAAAGTGTCTGTCCAGTGAAGGTATGGCCCTGTGAACTTGGAGCAGTGGAGGCCCCTCACCCTGTGTAGATAGAGGAGAAGGAAGGGCATTACAGTAGTGGGCGGGGGCTCAGGGGTGCACTTGCTGGAAGGACTAAAGGCAGGTCTCAGGTGGGCAGGTGCAGAGGGGCAGAGCCCAGGGGTTCCTGTCCTGCTGCAAAGGGGGCCTTCTGCTCCCTGCTGGGCCCCTCCCCCTGTGGCTACTGTTGCAGGAAGTGGCCGCCTGGGCAGCAGTCTTCATGCTGGGCGGAGGGAGGGTGGTGGCTGGCAGGGGCCTCGACCAGGAATGTGTGTCCAGGAATGTAGCTGCTCTGCCCATCAGGATTTGGGGGACAGGCTGGGGGGGTCCTCGGATGCCTGTAGGGCAGCATGCTGTGGCTTCTGCCTCCCCTTGGGGTGGGGGGTTGGCGGGGTCTTCCCTGCCTCTGGCTGCCCATTTTTGCTTAAGGCCCCGCCAGGGGAGGGAGCCCACGCGATGAGCTCACCCTTGTCTGTGGCTCCAGAGCCCTGGCCAGGGAATCCAGGGGGAGCTCAGGGTCGGCACCACTTCAGTGGAAAATGTGAGGTGCAGCTCCAGATCCTCTGCAGGCTGGGGGGGGCAGCTCAGCCGCCTGGCCACGTCACACCCCGGGGCCACACGTGTCAGGGTGCCAGGCCCAGCCTCGAGGGTTGCCTCCTGGTTCTCACCCTTCTCCCTTATCTGTGTCAGGGAGGGCTCACAAGGGGAGTGGGCATGGGGTGTGTGGTGGTGACACACTGCCTGGCCCCCCAGGATGTGCGCAACACGGTGGGCAACGTGCCCCTGCAGTGGTATGACGACTTCCCACACGTGGGCTACGACCTGGACGGCAGGCGCATCTACAAGCCTGTGAGGACCCGCGATGAACTGGACCAGTTTCTGGATAAAATGGATGACCCTGACTACTGGTGAGCTTGAGGAGCAGTGCCTGGGGGCAGGACGGGGTCCAGGAGGTCAGTTCTGAGGGGCGGCCTTTCAGGCGCACAGTGCAGGACCGGACGACGGGGCACGATGTGCGGCTGACAGATGAGCAAGTGGCCCTGGTACGGCGGCTGCAGAGGGGCCAGTTTGGGGACGCAAGCTTTAATCCATATGAGGTAGGTGGCAGTGGCCAGCCCCGGGCTCTAGGGCCCCTGCGGGAACCTGGCCCACAGCCTGTGCTTGTTTCCCCAGCCAGCTGTGGACTTCTTCAGTGGGGACCTTATGATCCACCCTGTGACCAACCGCCCTGCTGACAAGCGCAGCTTCATCCCGTCCCTGGTGGAGAAGGAGAAGGTGGGTGCCTCTTCCTCCAGGGTGCAACCCCTGCACTGCCCACCCTGACCGTGTCTGTCTGCAGGTGTCGCGCATGGTCCATGCCATCAAGATGGGCTGGATCCAGCCTCGCCGGCCCCAGGACGCCACCCCCAGTTTCTACGACCTGTGGGCCCAGGAGGACCCCAGTGCTGTGCTGGGACGTCACAAGATGCACGTGCCTGCACCCAAGTTGGCCCTCCCAGGCCATGCCGAGTCCTACAACCCGCCCCCTGAGTACCTGATGAGCGAGGAGGAGGTGGGTCTAGCCCAACTGGGGTCTGGGATCTGGCCCCTGGCCCCTGGCTCATCTCTTGTGTCCACAGCGCCTGGTGTGGGAGCAGCAGGAGCCTGGTGAGCGGAAACTCAGCTTCCTGCCACGCAAGTTCCCAAGCCTGCGGGCTGTGCCTGCCTATGGCCGCTTCATTCACGAGCGTTTTGAGCGCTGCCTCGACCTCTATCTGTGTCCACGGCAGCGCAAGATGAGGGTATGTGGGGGGCTGGTGGTGAGCCGGGGTGGGGGGACTGAGAGGGGAGGGGTACAAACTGACCACATGCTCTCCTGCCCCAGGTGAACGTGGACCCTGAAGACCTCATCCCCAGATTGCCTCGGCCGCGGGACCTGCAGCCTTTCCCCACGTGCCAGGCCCTGGTAAGCAGATGGGGTGGGCGGGAAGCCCACGCCTGGGTGTCCATCTCCTCACTGTCCCTCCTCTGCAGGTCTACAGGGGCCACAGCGACCTCGTCCGCTGCCTGAGCGTCTCCCCAGGGGGCCAGTGGCTGGCTTCAGGTGGGCCTGACATGGGAGGGAGCCCAGCATGGGAGCTTGGGTGAGAGGGCAGGTGCTGAGGGCGTCTGCTGTGTCCAGGCTCAGACGATGGCTCGGTGCGGCTCTGGGAGGTGGCCACTGCCCGCTGCATGAGGACTGTGCCTGTGGCGGGCGTGGTGAAGAGCATTGCGTGGAACCCTCACCCCACCATCTGCCTTGTGGCTGTGGCTGTGTAAGTGCGAGGCAGGCTGGGGGCTGGGACAGCAGGGGCTGCCGTGTCTGAGGGCTGCATCGCATTGGCCTGCAGGGAGGACAAGGTGTTGCTGCTGAACCCGGGCCTGGGGGACCGGCTGGCCGTGAGCAGCACGGACCAGCTGTTGGACGCCTTCACCCCACCTGAAGAGTCTGCCCTGCAGCCCGCTCACTGGCTGGAAGCCTCAGAGGAGGAGCGCCCAGGGGGCCTGCGGCTGTGCATCTGCCACAGCAAGGTGTGGGGCGCAGGCGCAGGGGCGGGGGAGGGGCGTGGGGGACGGGCTGGGAAGGACCCCATTCAGCCAACCTCACTTCCTGCAGCCAGTGACTCAGGTGACCTGGCATGGGCGTGGGGACTACATGGCCGTGGTGCTGGCCACCCAGGGCCACACCCAGGTGCTGATCCATCAGCTGAGCCGCCGCCGCAGCCAGAGCCCTTTCCGCCGCAGCCATGGCCAGGTGCAGCGTGTGGCCTTCCACCCCATCCGGCCCTTCCTGCTTGTGGCCTCCCAGCGCAGCGTCCGCCTCTACCACCTGCTGCGCCAGGAACTCACCAAAAAGCTGATGCCCAACTGCAAGTGGGTGTCCAGCCTGGCTGTGCACCCTGCAGGTGAGGGTGTACCCCACAATTGAGGGCATGCCCCTTGGGTGGAGCCACCTGGCAAGGTCACCAGATACCCATGTACCTGCCCCCAGGTGACAACCTTATCTGTGGCAGCTACGACAGTAAGCTGGTGTGGTTTGACCTGGACCTTTCCACGAAGCCCTACAGAGTGCTGAGGTGAGGTCCTGTCACACGTGGCTACATGTGTACGCACACACGTGGTGGGCTGCTCCCCCCACCCCCTCACGCCCTCAACCAGGTCTCCCCCCTAGACACCACAAAAAGGCCCTGCGGGCAGTGGCCTTCCACCCCCGGTACCCACTCTTTGCGTCTGGCTCTGACGACGGCAGTGTCATCGTCTGCCACGGGATGGTGTACGAGTGAGTGCTGACCCCTCCCCTCCCTCCCCGCCCGCCTGTCCCAAGGTCTCAGCCCTGTCTGAGCTGCTCTCCTCCCCACAGTGACCTGCTGCAGAACCCACTGCTGGTGCCTGTGAAGGTGCTGAGGGGCCACACGCTGACCCGTGACCTGGGGGTGCTGGACGTGGCCTTCCACCCCACCCAGCCGTGGGTCTTCTCTGCGGGGGCTGACGGCACCGTCCGCCTCTTCACCTAGGCTGCCTGCCTGCGCTGGGCTAAGGCGGATGACCAGGACCCTCAATAGAAATGTTTCTCCTCTCTTGACTGTTATGTGACTGACCTTCTTGAGTTTGGGTTCCTGGCAAGTTACCCCCACCACACCTCCCTTGGTCTTCCCAGTGGGGGGAAACCAGTTGACCTGTCCCACAAGGAAAGGCCACCGTGGCATGGCATCACCTGCTGAGGAGGGAATGGCTTTATTAGGAGCGAAGTGGGGGGAGGGGGCAGACCACCCTGCCCTGCTTGGTCTGGGACAGTGTGGCCACGGGGAGGGCCTCCTCGGGACCATCTCCGAGTTCTGGGCCAGAGCTGGCCGGTGCTGCTCGCTGTGCAGGGGCCTCAGGAGAACCTGACCAGGCGGCCCAGAGTCTCCGCAGCTTTCCCGCGCACTGTGGGGGCTGGGTCCTTGAGCAGGAGCTGCAGGGCTAGGGACGGGGAGCTGCTGTGGGCGGCCCTTGGGGCCCTTTGAGAACTGACATGGGGCAAGGGGTCCTCACTCAGCCAGGCCAGGGCTCCTCCCGCCCTGTTCCTGGTGCAGGGAGCCAGGGCCCAGTGGAGCGCTCCCCTCCCCACGCGTGGGGCCGCCCGCCCACCGCCCTCCTAAGACAGGCCTCGACTGGGAGGGCTCAGGAGCCAACGGAAAGATAGTTTTTCCTTTTTTAGTGTTTTTTAAGCTCTTTTGGAACAGTTAAGAAGTTTCCGTGAATTACTAGAGACGATGAGGTCACCAGTGACAGGGAAAAAATCCTTGAAATCCAGGAAAATCACTTAGTCCTCCCTGGTGCCCACAGGGTCAGCGGGAACCCTGTGCAGCCAGACAGGTGGGGGTGGCAAGGGCCGCGGGGCCCTTGACCTGGGTGGGGGGCACTGCTCACCAGTAATGAGCTGCTCCAGGTCCACCTGTGCCTGATGCTGGGGCTCGGAGTGCAGCACCAGGAACCCTGCCGGCAGGGGTCAGAGTCAGGGTCAGGCCCGGGCAGAGGGGCCCAGAGGACAGGAGACACTCACCCGTGAGCATGGGGGCGGCCGTGCGGACGTCCTCCCAGCTGCTCTTGAAGTAGAACAGGCTGGTGCTCACCAGGCGCCCCAGCAGGTCCGGGAAGTAGCGCATCTGCAAAGGCGGCCCCCGCTGGTGTGTGTGGCCCTGCAGGCCACGCCCGCCCACCACGCCCCCTCACCAGGTGTTTGCACACGGTGCCTGCAAGCTCCGCCCACCAGCCACGCCCCCTCACCAAGTGTTTGCACACAGTGTTGAGGAACTCCCCGAAGTGCAGGCTGCGACCGTCCTGCAGGTGCTTCTGGAACGCAGCCTCCAGCTCTTCGCACTCCAGGTTGGGGCCACACATGCGCAGAGCAAACCTACAGGCCTGCAGGGCAACCTTCAGTCCCTCCTGGCTCACCCTCCGCCCCCTCCATTCTGGCTTCCGCCCCTCAACCTCCTACTCACCCCGGCCACGGGGGCTTGAGGGTCCCGCAGGTGCAGGAGCAGAGGCACCAGCCCACCTATGACCTGCTCCAGGAAGACGTCCTCACAGTCCCCATGGCAGGCCTTGTTGAGGTGCCCAAAGAGGCGGATGGACACGGAGCGGAACTCCGTCTTCTCCTGGGGGACGTGGGGGTCACTACACAGGCAGCTTCCAGCCCTGCCCAACCACGGGTACCTGGCCCTGGGCCCCGCCCTGTGCATGTTCTCAGGGCATGGGGAGCATGGGTGGGAAAAGACCTGGGGGGGCAGGAGAGCACTTCTGGCCACCCTAGGGCCACGTCTGTGCTCAGGTGGAGCTACCCAGGGAGGGAGCAGGGGGAACGGGGTTGAGTCAGAGGAGGCAGGAGGGCCAGAGAACAGGTGCCCCCTCCCCCCACCCGCCCCCATCCAGCCTACACTGTCGAAGAAGGGCCTGATCCGGATCGCTGTGTGCAGCAGCACCGAGGGCAGGTCCCTGGGCTCCACCAGGCCCAGCAGCTTCGCCAGGCCCGCCATGGCCTCCAGGGCCACTAGGCTGTGTGGGTCGTCCCCGTCATCCAGCCCGCCGATCATGGCTGTCAGGAGCTGGGGACCGTGGGTCCGCACCTGAGGATGCCCTAAGCTCAGCTGTGTCCCCAGGTCCCCAAGCCCTGGGGCCTGTCACATCACAGAAGAACCCAGCTCCCCATCCTGTAAGGCCCACATCACCACACACATCCCTGCCCCTAAACCACATGTGCCTGGGTCTCCTGGACCACGGCTCCACTGTCCTCTCAGAGTCTCGGCCCCAGAGGGGCCAGCCAGCTGGCTGACCTTATCAGGGGAGCCAGAGGCAATGTTGGCCAGGCCGTGGAGCACCAGCCGCCTCACGCTGGCACACGGGTCCTTCTGCCGGGCAGCCAGGTTGTCCAACAGTGACTCCAGGAGCATCAGGTCATTCACCACGTTGCTGTTGAGCAGCTGGAAACAGAGATGCTATGACACCCTGCTGACCAAGGGGCTCACCCTGCACTGGCCAGCCTAGACCATGTCCCTCAGGGCTGCCTGCCAGCCCCTGCTCACCACTCCCCTCCGCACTGATGGGCAGCCTGATCTCAGGCCACTGCATAGGGTGGACCCTGCAAAAGCCAGCTGAGAGCCAAGCTGGGTTCACGGCCTCCACGGGCCCTCTCCTGACAGTAGCCCCACCCTGGCCCCATGGCACGGCCCTGGCAAATCCTCAGCCTTGTCAGTGTTTGGGTCCAGCATAGGCCACACACAGTCGAGCCTCCCTTCATTAGGCACAGACGGGGTGTCTCCATGCCTGGCACGGAGGGCCGCTGTACCAAGTGGGGGCTGGGTGATGATTTTAAGGGCAGGTCAGTACCGGGCTGTGGGGGGCTGCCGCCACCCTGCAGAGCCCCTGGAAGCAATCCAGAACAAGGTGCCTACCTCGGCCAGGAAGGCTGTGGAGGTGACCCTTTGGACCTCGTACACGCTGCTTTGTGTGCACAAGAGTGCCTTCATCACCAGGGGCAGCCGGGGACCCGCAAACTTCGCCATGGCACTGGGGAAGGAGCCCACTATGGGTCAGTGCCCCCATGGAACAAGAATGGGGGGTTGCCTCTACTTCTGCCTTGCACGTCAGAGCCCTCCTGCCCATAAGCCTGTCCCCCAGGAACCAGGTCCTGCTTATCCGCCCTGCCTAGCCCACCTCACTAGGTCTCCAGAGGGGCCTCCTCTCCGTACCACCAGTCCATGGACAGTTAACAACCTGAAGTGTGCAGCTGCCTTCACACCCCTCCAACTTCCAGAGGCCAGATGGAGGCCCCATGACAGCCCTCACTGTTTTACCTGCTCTCAGCCTGGGCCTGCACTCAAAGCTCTGCCCTCACCCACGTGCCACTGTGGGTCCTTCGTTTGTGCCTCCCTGCGAGTCCTAGTGCCCCTAGACACTGCCCAAACAGGAGCTGGCCCACAGTGCTCACCTGGCCAGCTGGGCAACCCCATCCTCGTGCCCTGCAGAGGTCCTCAGTGACTCCCAGCCACCCTCCAGCTCCACACGCTGCACCACGTCCTCGCTGCCGCCCCGGAGCAGTGCAGCCCGCAGAGCATCCACTGCAGAGCTGGGGAACATGCAGCCGCACTCAGATTTGCACCCCACATGCTCGCACACCTGGGCCCCAGAGCTATCCAGCCCCCCACGCCCTGTCAGCTACACCCTTGGGGAAACAGGCCCTGGGCTTCTCCTTCCGGTCTCAGGGACTAAAAAGACTGCTCCTGTCCCCGACTCAGGTACCTGGACCCCACAAAGACTGGTTCTGCACCTCAAGCCTTGTCACCCCCATGGACACAGCCATATCCACCTGGAAGACCCCACAGCCCTATAGGAAGGGACAGCAGGTAGGAACAGCCCCCCTTCCAGGTGTACAGCTGGACCGCTATGCACATGAGGGAGAGCCCTGCTCCAAGAACACAGGTAGCAAAAGCTGGAGTGGCTGGCACACGTGTCCAGACCTGTCCACCAGCACAGCCAGGGGGTGGCTTGTGTGGGCCCTGCCTGCTGTCCAGCTAGGATTCAGGGTCCACCCTTCTCTCTTGGATACAGCCCCACATCAGGCAGAAGCTTTTAGGAGGAGGCCTAGAGAGAGCAGTGCGGGCCCCGCACCTGGAAGAACCTCCCAGCAGAACCTGTGGCCCAGAGACAGCTTGGCAGGGTCCTCAGAACCACACAGAAAACCCTCCAGGGCCCACACTGACTTCCTCTCTCCTGCACCTGGTCACCTCAAACTGGCCTGTGGACGTATGTGTCCAAGAGGCATCATCCTGGGAGTTCCTGGCCTGAAAGCAAACACCCACCCAGGGGGCAGTGGCCTTGAGTCTCCTCCCTCAGCATGGACACTACACTCAGCCGATCCTGTCCCCATGGTCACCCTCACTGAACATACTCCCTCCCCAGACAGAAAGCACTGGAGGGTGGCTCTTGCTGTCCCCAGGGCCTGGAGTCCGTTGGGGCCCAGTCACCGTGGGGCTGTCCTCACTGGGCACACACAGTGACCATGGGCCCTGGGCAGAAACAGGACCAGGCGCAAGGGGCCAGCCCCACACTCTGCTCCAGGCTGACTGGTGCTCTGGGCGGCTCTCGGCTGCAACAGTCGTGGCGCCGGTCTGGCCGGGGAGAATGTGAACAATTTAAGTGAAGGTACCTCCCTTGCTTGTCTACCCGCTGCCCAGAATTTCTGTGGATGTGGCATTCGTAAGGGTCTGACATGCTGGCTGACTGCCTGTCAAAGCCAGGACCTGTGCCTGGCTCTGCCCTGTCCCCCAGTTCAGGAGTAGCAGCCCAGGGCTCCTGGTGGGGGCATGCAGCCTGCAGCCCCCACAGGTCTCAGCAGCGTCCTGGCACACCAGGCCCAGGGCTCGTTGGGCTAGTGTCCTATGGTCCATTCACATTTTCCACTTGGTCTGTGCAGAGCTGGGCAGGCCCTGGCACGCGGCCTCTGCTTGACTTTACGAGTTGGTCCTGTGGTGGAGCAGCCCTGCAGAGGGGGCAGGGTGAAGTGACGCTGTTCCCATGTGTCCCAGCCAAGGGGCACATCCAGTCCCAGACACCTGGGTTGGATAAGGAGGTGACCCAAGCTCAATGTCACTCAGGCTCTGGTGGCCCTGGGCTGTCAGCTTCCTGTGTTTACCCTGTGGCCCAAGTAACTATTTGGAGCACTAAGGTGCCACCATGCTGGGCCTGGTGATGGCCACAGGGACCAGTGACCCCTGCCCTCAGCAAGCAGCTAAGCCTCGTTTGTGCCCCATCTCTTGCCAGGGCCCCGGATCCCAATGAGACTTCAGAGGAGGTGCCTGCACAGGCTGGGGCTGACCTAGACAGACAGCAGACCGTTGTGGGAGGCAGTCAGCCACTGGAGAGTTTTTCATTCCAAACCTGCCCAGAGGAGGTGCCCTCTGCAGCTACTTGACCCACCCCCAGGGCCCCTGCCTGCCAGCCTGAGGCCAGCACTGGCCCAGAGCCCTGCAGCCACAGCCCTCCTGATCCCCATCCCCACTTGCCAGAGGAGGTGAGAAAGGACAGATTCCCAGCAGGACAGAGTGTCCTGGGATGTTACCAGGGACAGTGAGGCTCCCAGGACAAAGTGGCCCCCACGGCCTGGTGTACATGCACCAGAGGCATGCTCAGTGCCACACACTCACAGCACACGCTTTCTGCTCACACGATGGTGCAAGGGCAGAAGGTGGGACCAGGTACCTGCAGGGATCCAGGGCCTTGGAGGCTATAGCTGAGCTGGTGGTCCTCCGCTCCTTGGCCTGCAGGTTCCGGGGCAGCTGGACGCCCACGGTGCAGCTGACTCGCAGCAGCAGCCCCGCAAACAGCTGGGGGTAGAGCTCCAGCACAGCAGGCCCCGACGCCGGAGCAGACATGACCTCGTGCAGGGCACAGGTGGCCTGGGGACAGAGGTCAGCTCAGGCTCACTCCTCCCTCTGGGGCCAGTCTAATAAAGGGCAGCCCCATAAGGGCTGGGCCCTGCTTCCCAGCACCCAAACCAGCCCACAGCCCATCGGCATGCACCCTGCATGCACCCGAGCTTGCTGGGGGAAGGGAGGGGACCCCTGAGGGGCCAGGGCGCAGACAGTACAAGGGACACAGCCCTGCCCAGACGGGCCCTCAGGGGCCAGGGCGCAGACAGTACAAGGGACACAGCCCTGCCCAGACGGGCCCTCAGGGGCCAGGGCGCAGACAGTACAAGGGACACAGCCCTGCCCAGACGGGCCCTCAGGGGCCAGATGGCTGCAGGGAATGGCCCCCAACCATCTGCTCCCGACTCCTGAGCATGGAGAAGGGAATCTCACAGCTGCTTTACTGCTGAAAACGCTGCCAAGCTGGGTTTATTTTTTTTCCGCAGGATGAAACAGAGCACTCTCCCTTGGGGACCAACACCTGTGGAGCCTTTACGAGGCTTAGCTGTGCGCTCACTGGCTCTGGGGCCCCAGTCAGCTGCCAGGTGCCTGCAGGGCAGTACCAGGCTGTCTGTGGGGTCACTCAGCAGTGGGGAGAGAAGGGCAGCATGAGGCCAGTACGCACTGTGAGGGGCAGCAGGGTGGCCACACGGTCAGGGGTGCTACTCAGCAAGAAGGCCCGGCTCTCCTTGAAGGGGACGTCTCTGCTGATCTTCTCCAGGAGCAGCCCCAGAACCTGTGTGCAGAGGCTGGGCTCCGCGGCCAGGGCCCGCCACAAGGTGCAGATGTGGCTGGAGCAGGATGAGGGTGGTCACTACGAGGCCTCTGCTAGCCCCAGCTCTGTGCCCCCCACGTGCCCACCAGGAAATGGTGCCCTGACTTCAGATCTAAACTCACCCCTCCTCTGACCCCAGGGATCCATAAACAGAAGGCTTGAGGGGGGTGGAGGGGGGGGTCCTGGGAGCACCTACGGACACCAGAACAGGGAGCAGCATGTGGAGAGAGGCCAGGCACACAGACCAGCGGCCTGGGAGGTGAGCCAATGCCACCTGCAGACACGGGGATCTCAGACACATAGGAGGGGGTGTTGCTTCATGTTAACGTGTGTACAGAGAGAACTGGCAAACTTCAAATACCTGACAGAGCTGGGAATTCTAGCTTGACACAGTGGATAGAGCGTTGGACTGGGATGTGGAGGACCCAGGTTTGAAACCCCAAGGTCACCAGTTTGAGCGCAGACTCATCTGGTTTGAGCAAGGCTCACCAGCTTGATCCCTAGGTCACTAGCTTGAGCCCAAGGTCGCTGGATTGAGCAAGGGGTCACTTGCTCAGCTGTAGCCACCCGGTCAAGGCACATAGGAGAAAGCAATCAATGAACAACTAAGGAGCCACAATGAAGAATTGATGCTTCTCATCTCTCCCTTCCTGTCTGTCTGTCCCTCTCTCTGTCACACATACACACACACACACACACACACAAAAGAATTGGGAATTCTGAAAACAGACACAGCAAGGGCAAAAGACATGCCGTGGCTCTTCAGCAATGATGTATGGCACAATGGTGGATACAACAGAAGAGAGAAATAGTGAACTGGAAGACGGATGAAAGAAGTCAGCAGAATCCAGTGCAGGAAGAGGCTGCGGCAGCACCGACTGGTGTCCCAGAAGCAGAGGGTCTGAAGAGAAACAGGCTGGAGAGTGTCCAGGACTGACGCCAGACACTGACTCAGACTCAGTGTTTCCCAGCGGGATGAAAGGACTCCTGGGCCCGACTCGAAATGTGCACACCCCAGTGACAAGGGACATCTCTTGTGCATCCAAGGAGAGCATGTGTGTCCCTGAGACAGAGCGCCAGTCCAACACCAGCAGCCAGAGACAACACAGTCAGTTTTACATGCAGTGAGAGAAAACTTGCTAAACTAGAATTCCAAACATGGCAATCAACTGCCAAGAAGGGCAGCCAGACAAGTACATCTCAGAGAGCAAAGTGCAGGGTTTTCAGCAGCGGGTCCCCAACAAGGAAGTCCTGGAGAATGCACTTAAGTGGGAGGGCAGGGAGGGGCCGAGAGGCAGAGGGAGGGGAACAAATGGTGGCCCACCCGCCCACCAGGACAGTGAGAACACACCAGGGCGACATGGGCATCTGGCAGCTAGGCAGTTCATCCCTGTGCACCCTGGGCAGCTGCACATCACTGTGGGAACAAGTGGACATGCTGGGCCCAGTAATGTGTGCCTTATGGACACCAAGACCTGACCTTCACGTGACTTCATGTGATAAAACATGCTCTTGATTTTCCCCAACCACTGATTAGTGTAAAACACGTCCTCAGCTCACAGGCTGTGCAGAAACGGGTGGTGGGTCGACATGCACCTGCCAGAACTGACCCAGGGTCACTCCTATCACAGCCGCGTGGTGTCCACAGACCACGTGGCCAAAAAGTATAAGCAACTGCACACGCACCAGAGACAGCACATCCCATGGGGTTCCATTCCCAATGTCCCCACACCACTGCTGGGTCCAGAAACAGCATGTGGGTTCCTCTCCATAAGTGGGGCCCCCATGAAGACTGGAGCGGCCTGAGTGGAGAGGGGCGCAGTGGACAGAGCATCGGACTGGATGCGGAGGACCCAGGTTTGAGACCCCGAGGTCACCAGCTTGAGCACAGGTGTATCTGGTTTGAGCAAAGCTCACTAGCTTGAGCCAAAGGTCGCTGGCTCGAGCAAGGGGTTACTTGGTCTGCTGAAGGCCCACGGTCAAGGCACATATGAGAAAGCAATCAATGAACAACTAAGGAGCCACAACAAAGAATTGATGTTTCTCATCTCTTTCCCTTTCTGTCTGTCCCTATCTGTCCCTCTCTCTGACTCCCTGTCTTTGCCACACACACACACACACCTGGAGCAAAGGGATGAACAAAGAGCCACGTGCAAATAGGAACAGACTTGGCCGCAGAATGACCACCCAGGAGCTGCGAGGACACCAGGCAGTGCATGTGGGGGTCTAGAGAGGGAGGATGTCCCCTGAGCACATGTGGTCATTTTTAGGGCAACCATTAAAAAAACAGAAGCACAGCCTGACTTGTGGTGGCGCAGTGGATGAAGCATCGACCTGGACTCTCGGGTTGCCGTTTCCAAGCCCCGGGCTGGCCTGGTCAAGGCACACACAGGAAACAACTACAACAGGTTGATGATTCCCGCTCCTCAACACTTTCTCTCTAAAACGAATAAAATTTTTTTTCTTAATTTTAAATTTTAGAGAGGCAGAGAGAGACAGAAACATCTACCAGGGATCGAACCAGCAACCTCTGTGCTTCAGGAGGATGCTCCAACCAACTAAGCTATCTGGCCAGGGCTTAATTTTTTTAAGTAGTATTTTTTTTATTTTTTTTTACAGAGACAGAGAGAGTCAGAGAGGGATAGACAGGAACGGAGAGATGAGAAACATCAATCATTAGTTTTTCGTTGCGCATTGCAACACCTTAGTTGTTCATTGATTGCTTTCTCATACGTGCCTTGACCGCGGGCCATCAGCAGACCGAGTAACCCCTTGCTGGAGCCAGCAACCTTGGGCTCAAGCTGGTGAGCTTTTGCTCAAACCAGATGAGCCCTCACTCAAGCTGGCAACCTCTGGGGTCTCGAACCTGGGTCTTCCGCATTCCAGTCTGATGCTCTATCCACTACGCCACCGCCCAGTCAGGCTTAATTTTTTTATTGATTGATTTTTAGAGAGGCAGAGAGAGAGAGGAAGGGAGAGAGAAGGGAGGGGGAAGGGAAGCATTCATTTGTTGTTTCACTCAGCTGTGTATTCATTAGTTGCTTCCCATGTGTGCCCTGACCGGAGTTTGAACCCGCAACCTTGTGTTTCAGGACAACACTCTAACCAACTGAAGCTAACTGGCCAGGGCCAATAAATAAAAACTTAAAAAAAAAAATAGCCTGGGCACTGGCCAGTTGGCTCAGCAGTAGAGCATCGGCCTGGCGTGCGGGGGACCCGGGTTCGATTCCCGGCCAGGGAACACAGGAGAAGCGCCCATCTGCTTCTCCACCCCTCCGCTGCGCTTTCCTCTCTGTCTCTCTCTTCCCCTCCCACAGCCAAGGCTCCACTGAAGCAAAGATGGCCCGGGCGCTGGGGATGGCTCCTTGGCCTCTGCCCCAGACGCTAGAGTGGCTCTGGTCGCAACAAGCGACTCCCCGGAGGGGCAGAGCATCACCCCCTGGTGGGCGTGCCGGGTGGATCCCGGTCGGGCGCATGTGGGAGTCTGTCTATCTCTCCCCGTTTCCAGCTTCAGAAAAGAAAGAAAAAAAAAATAGCCTGACTGGTGGTGGCACAGTGGATACAGAGTCAACCTGGTATGCTGAGGTCAAAGGTTTGAAACCCTGAGGTTGCAGGCTTTAGCCCAAAGGTCACTGTATTGAGCAAAGGGTCAATGGCTCAGCTGGAGCCCCCTGGGGAAAGGCATGAATGAGAAGCAATCAATAAACAACTAAAGTGCTGCAACTATGAGTTGATGCTTCTCATCTCTCTCCCTTCTTGTCTCTCTTGCAAAAAAACCCCAACAAAACACGTCATCATCAGGCAGAGATCAGTGCACGCCTACAACAGAAGGACAGGATGCTGACAATGTCACAACAGCAGAGAAAGCACCAGGCTAATCAGAGGGTCTCCACGCACAATGAGAACATCAAAAAAAGACAGCACCAGCAGTCCCTGTGACCAGAGCAATAGCCACCTGCAGGGCGAGGTGATGGGAGCGATGGGGTGGGCAGGCAGGACACGGGACTACTGACGGGAGCTTGGGAGCTGGGAGTGCGACACAAGGGACAGGGACACTTTCCTGGCTCAAAGTGAGGGCCAGGCACCAGAGGTCCACTCATAGATGGTGACACCCTGCAGAGGACAAGCCAGGAGAAAGTGGGTGGCACTGCCTGTGACAGGGAACCCACTCAGGGTCCCCATTGAGACCTGGGGAAGCCTCTGGCCTGGTGACAGGGGTGTCTCCCACTCCCCCACGGCCTGGGGTCTCACCACTCCCACATGGAGGAGCTGAGTGCAGAAAACAGGCGGGGGCTGGGGCAGGAGGAACCCCAGCAGGCTGGCAGGCACCTGATACCTGTCAAAGGGCAGGGGGCTTCCCAGGAGGCTGGTCACCACGGCCGCACAGTGCTGGGACGCCAGGATGTGCACGCTGTGCTGTGCGGCCTGCAGGACATGCTCCTCTCGGGTCTCCTGCAGCTTGGAGCGCAGCACGCTCACAATCTCGGGCACCTGCGGACGACGGACAACACGGTCAGACCTGGAAGCAGGATGGCCCCAAGGAGAAGCCACGCCAGATGCTACCCATGTGGGGCCATGGTCCAGGAGCTGTAAAGCCCTTTGGGTCAGCTGGGGCAGAGCAGGGAGCCCAGTGCCCTCTGGGGTCTGGGTGGAGCACTCAGACCACAGGCACCAACAGCCCCCAGCACCTGGCTGAGGGCTACCCTCAGTGTAGGAGCTGCCCATGCAACCACCTGCTCTGACCAAGAAGGTGAGCAGTGAGCTGGGGATGAAGGACAAATCAGGGGAAATTGGTCAATCCCCAGACTGAAGCTGGAATGGCTGGGAGAGGGGTAGCAGGATCCAGGCGGGGAAGCCAGGGAGAGGCTGCAGGCGGCCCTCCCAGCCTGAAGCCTCCTCGGGGCAGGACGAGGGCTAGTTCCACGGCCCCGACCCACCTCCTGCTGGCTCTGTGTGGCTTTAAGGCCCTACGTGAGGGGAGGGGGGCATGAGCTCATCACTCTGGGTCCCCTATGCCCTAGGCAGGCGCTGGCCCCAACCACAGGGACCCCCTCTACATGCTGCACACCTGGAAATCAGGCTGAGGTTAAAACAGAAGAGACAGCTTTTCAGGGACATGGTCCCAAGGACAGGTCAGCTGGCAGACTATGCACTCTGTTAACCCCTGGGTCCCAGGCAAGGCTGGCCAGGGAACCTGCCTGACAGAGTAGCGAGAAGGGGCTGCTCATGGCTCTGATATGAAACTACCCTCCCCAGTAGTTCCCAGGGTGAGCCAGAGCCCCAATTTCAGGGGCAAACACTGCCACTGTCACCGCCTCTCAAAGGGTTGTGAACGGTGACTTGCTCGGACACCTCAAATACAGAATGGGGATCAGCCCACACTCCATGGCCAGTGCTCTCTAGGGTCTGTGTGGAGCACAGAGGCCAAGGACCCAGGCACGGTCAGTCACCTCTCCCAGACCGGACAGGTCTGTGGACCCCCTGCGGCCATACTGGGCATTGCCCACCGCTCCTGGCTCGGGCGGCTTAGCATTAGGAGGTGCTGAACTTGGAGCTGTGTTTCCCACTCAGATGGAACCAGGGTCTTGCTCCACAGCCCACCGTGTAGCAACATTCATGGACATACTGGGGGAGTCTTCTCCCTTCCAGAGATGTGACCCACACACACATTGCTCATTGCTCACCCACAGTGGGCACACGAGTCAGTGGTTGCCAGTACGTATGTACAGCTGGGCAGCCATAACCACCACCAATTTTAGAACATTCATCACCCCAAAAAGAAGCCTCACACCCATGAGCCATCCCTCCATTTCCCTCCAGCCCCTGGTGACCACGGATCTACTTTTGGTCTCTGCATTTGCCCATCTGAACACCACGCGTTCACCAACACCCGTGTCTGGTGTCCTCTGCTGTGCACAGTGTATTCAAGGCTCACCCACCCACCCATGCTGTAGTGTGTATGCTGTTCCTTCCTGTCGCGGAAAACGTGTCCTTGTGTGGATGGGTCCACTTTACCCACCCACTTACTGATCAGCAGACTCGGGTTGTCCCTGTTCTCTGGCTGGCACGGTCGCTGCTGTGAACACCGGAGCACGAGCTTCCGTGTGCACGTGTTTACCTCCCCTGGGTCCACGCCGGGGTGTGGGACGGCCGGTCACATGGAGACTTTAACTTTCTGAGGAGCTACCCCAGTTCCACAGAGGTGCCTCCATTCTCCTCCCACCTGCTGTTGTCAGTGGGCCTCTTCTCCCGAGGTTGCCTGGGCCCCTCAGGCACACCCCTCTGGCCGCAGAGCCCGCCTCCCCGCACAGCTGAGGTGAGGGGCCTGCTGTGTGGCCTCCCGTCTTGCCCTCTGTGCTCAGTTTTACAACGTGCTGTTTTAGTCGTGGGTCACATGCCAACTGCTAGGACCAAGCACATTTTCTGATTCAATGTCACAGAAAGTGCAAGTGTCCAGGTATCTCTAAGAGGTGCCCCTGCCAATGTGTTTCAGGGCAGGAAAGGAAATGGCGACCTGTCATGAACCTGTGGGGACACACCACTAGAGGCCACATCACACTGAGACTGAGGTGGTGAGGCGGCAGATGTGCTCAAGGATGATCCCGGGAGTCAGGAACACTGTATCCCTGTGTCTGTAAACCTGAGCTGGGAAGGGCACAGCTCGGCAGCCTGAACCAGAGAGCCCAGCGGCCAGCTCCGTGTGTAGGGCATCTGCCTTTACCAAGAACGTGGGTGGGAGGGGGCAAAAGCTATAAAATTGCTAAAAGAAAACAGAGAAAAGGGTTTATGACATTGGATTTGGCAATGATTTCTTGGACATTCCACCAAACCGTTGAAGGACACAACCAACAGAAGAAAAGGCTATAGAATGGGGGAGATATTGGTAAAGCATATACCTGATAGGAGGTCAATATCCAGAACATATGAAGAACTCACACAACCCAACAACAACAAAAAATCAAATAACCTGACTTAGAATTAGGAAAAGGATTTGAATAGATATTTCTCCAGAGAAGACATACAGATGGCCAAGAAGCACAGTCAAAGATGTTCAACGTCTGTGAGGGAGATGCAAATCAAAACCACATGAAATACCAGTTCGCACCCATCAGGACAGCTATAAAACAAAACGGGTAATAACCAGTGTTGGCAAGGATGCAAAGAGATTGGGGCCTTCGCGCACTGTTGGTGGGAATGTAAACTGCTGTAGCCACAATGGAAAACAGTATGATGGTTCCTCAAAAAATTCAGACCAGCCCTGGTGGGATAGCTCAGCTGGTTAGAGCATTGTCCTGAAGCACAGAGGTTGCTGATTCAATCCCTGGTCAGGGCACATACAGGAACAGTTCTATGTTCCTGTCTCCCCCCCCCCCCACCCGTCCTCTCTCTCTAAAATCAATAAATAAAAAATTTAAAATATTCAAAAAAGAATTACCATATGATCCTGCAATTCCACTTCTGGGTATCTACCCAAAAGAACAGAAAACAGGATCTTGAACAGATATTTACACACCAGGTTCATAGCCTCATTCACAGTAGTCAAGAGATAAAAGCAACCCAAGTGTCCACATAAAGGACAGATATGACAATGGGATGTGTGCACACACAGGGGCCACCGGTGACTGCCGCCTCCACCTACACAGAGCCACAGCGCACCCGCCTACCACTCACAGCTGACCTGGAAGCCCCAATGAATGCAAAATAAAATCGAAATCTCCACCCAGCAGACTCCAACTGTCACAGCTATGCTCTCACCCAACCTTCTGCCAAACTTCCCCTCCCAGGTCCTGACCACCACCCCACCCCACTGCCCTTGAACAGCTCAGGGAACTGCCTCCCCAGGTGATACACCAAGCACAGCCCTCCTGCTGCTGCTTCTGCATCAGCGAATTGCCTCTGCCTGCCTCCCTGAGGAGACATTTGCCATATTCAACAGAAAACTTGTATCCACAATATATAAAGTACCACAAATCAGTAAGAAAAGTATAGATAGCCCAGAAAAAAAACGGGCCAAAGCCCGGCATGCTCACCAGAGTAGCCAGTACACATGTAAAAATGCAAATGAAACTGATGTGTGAAGCCATCGTACATCCATTAGAAAGGGATCCACTCTTTGCATTCTGGTAGCCACCTGAACCCGCCCCTGCAGGGACCCCAGCACAGGCATGTGCATTCCACTGTTGCTTCCCAAGCATTTCACGTGGAGTGGTGCCAGTGAACGTTTGGGGACAACCGTGAGGTTAGCCACCTGAGCGCACGCCCGTAAAGGACACAGCCAGCAGCAGGGTGTAAGGGTGGACAGCACCTCTGCCGCCTCTCTGGGGCCAGCCCACCACCGGCCCTCTATGCAGGCACCGTGCGACCCTCAGGGCTCGCGCCCTCACCAGCCTTAGCATGGGTGGCCAGCTCCACGCAGCTCAGTGCACTTTCTGACCCTTTCTTTCCTTTCCCACCTTACTTTCTGAGCAGAGTGACTTCTGCCTTACCCAGCCCCCTGCCGGTCTGCACCACAGCCCTTCCCTCCCCAGACAAGCCCCGCCCACACCACTCTTCCCCGGTGCCCACGCCTAGCCCCGCCCCGCTAGCCCCGCCTACCTCAGCCTAGCCCCGCCCCGCTAGCCCCGCCTACCTCAGCCTAGCCCCGCCCCACACACCTCGGGCCTAGCCCCGCCCCCGCCAAGCCCACCTCTCACCTTCTCCAGCAGCATGCTGCCGCGCTCCTTCAGCAGGCAGTTGATCATCACTGTAGCCGCTCGGGAGCAGTTCTTGTCGGGGTCTCCCAGGCTCTCAAACAAGGTGAGCAAGAGGCTGATGAGCTGATCTGGAGGGAGGCGCTTTGCAATAACCTAGGAGGGCGGTCGGGTCAGAACAATACCAGGGCTGCCAGACACAGCACCTCTGGGAGGGGCCAACGCCGGCCTTCCCACCCTCCTCCTGGCCCTGAGCTGGCAGGAGCTACTGCCCGGTGCTGGGGCCGGTGGCCCACACACAGCAGTCCCAAGGCCCTACCGGAGCCTGGCCAGGCTCACGATGCAGCTCCAAGGGCCCCTGACCTGTGGGGTGGGCTGGGAGTGGTCCTGCAGGGGCAGCCACCCTGGAACTCTCTAGAATACAGAGTCCAAGGTAGATGGCAACAGGAACTACCCTGGACAGCCCAACCGAGGCCCACAGGATGCTCAGCTCCCCCACTAGCCCAGCAACGGACCCCTGTCCTTCTCCCCCGAGCACAGCAGAGCAGCCAGAAGCTAAAGCAGACAGAGCAGCAGGGAGGCCAAGGGGAACGTGGGACTGGGGACAAAGACGTAGAAGCATAAAAGCGGCCGAATAGCAACACGTCTGACCCCAACCATGAAGTTCCTGCTCTGCCTGGACTCACCCAAGTCTGGGTCTTCGCCCTCCCCCACCCGATTCCCCACAGAAAGGGCCCTACTGACCCCTAACCCTTCCTTCTTCAGGAGAGAGAGCCTCCAAACCACTGACAGCCGTTTCTAACACCAAATGGGTAACAGCCCTGCCCTGGCTTGAAGGCTCATAGGGCAGGCCAGGGGCAGCTTTCTCAAATCCCTGGAGTCAGGAGGGTGACGGAGGGAGTGCTGGTCAGAAGTGGTGCCACACAGCTAATTCTCTGAACAAAACCTGACATGCTCCTGTCTTTGTGCCCCACGCCCATAAGCCCCGTGTTGAACCATGTCGCAGTACCCTGCAGGGCCCACTTGATGTAAGGTGTTCCTGCAAGAGTCCCCCTTGGCCAGACAGTGGCCTCCTCCCCTCTGTGGATTGTCCGGTGGGTACCTGAGCTATACTGTGGCAGGTGTGGAAAAGGATGGCAGGGTCGGGATGCACCAGGCCATCTTTGAGGGTGAGAAGCCGCTCCGCTACGTCATCCCTGTAGTCACGGGAGAAGCCTGCAGAGGCAGGAGAGAGCAAGGGACTGGGCAGGAGCCCCCTGGCCACCTGAGGCCCAGACTCTGCCCCTCCTCTCTCCAGCACCGCCGCCCCCACCCAGCCGAGGCTCACCCTCATAGCCCAGCTGGAGGTAGAGCAGGTAGTAGACACAGTTCACGGCCTCCTGACGGGTGGCAGGCCACAGGTCCGCACACCGTGGGGAGAAGAGGCCAACGAGGAGACCCAGGTTGTGGAAGGGCACCAGAGCCTAGAGGGAGAGGGATGGGAGGTGCTATGGGGACACTGGGGAGGATGGCCAGAGGAGGGAGCTGGGACCCTGGGGATGCAAGGGGTGGGCAGGTGGTGCCTGTACCACTCGGACCAGATACAGACCCTGTGGCCCGCATGGCCCCTGCCAAGGCCAGCCTCCTGCAGGGTGACCCCTGCCACCTCCAGTGTGCGCTCCACTCAGCTTAGCTCTGACCATACCCAGTCCACAGGGGTCCCTAAGGGGGAAGAGGGCCAGGCTGGCAGGCACGTGCAAGCGTAGGGCCGATCAGGAGAAGAAGAGAGGGCAAGGCTCTGTTGAACCCTCCAACCCCCACAGGAGGCCCCTCCCCTAGAAGGCAAAAACCATCGGGTGAGGGAAACTGCACGAGACCCCCCGTTTCGTCCTAACTGGGTCCTAGTCCCATTTTTCAGAGCCTTCTCTCCTCAAATACTGAGTCTTGCGTGCTCCTACCCTGGGCCTTTCAACACCATCCCCGGAGCCGTCGTGACCCCACTGCCCCCACCCTGGTCCTGGAGTCCCCAGGATGAGGACTAACAGGAGGAGGGGAGGCTGGAGTACTGGGAAAAAGACCTCCAGGACCAGCTGCTGTCCATCTTAGCAAGGTCGATGTCTGTCACAGCACACACAAAGACGAACTCGGGTTAGACCGGCTGTTATGCGGAGACTAGCCATGAAAGAACCTGAGTGGGGAAAGCCCGTCTGTGTGTGCACAGAAGGCAAGAGCCGTCCTGAGACACTGCTAATTGGCCACATAAAGAACGGGAGTTTAGGCCCTGGCCGGTTGGCTCAGCGGTAGAGCGTCGGCCTAGCGTGCGGAGGACCCGGGTTTGATTCCCGGCCAGGGCACACAGGAGAAGCACCCATTTGCTTCTCCACCCCTACGCCGCACCTTCCTCTCTGTCTCTCTCTTCCCCTCCCGCAGCCAAGGCTCCATTGGAGCAAAGATGGCCCGGGCGCTGGGGATGGCTCTGTGGCCTCTGCCTCAGGCGCTAGAGTGGCTCTGGTCGCAACATGGCGAAGCCCAGGATGGGCAGAGCATCGCCCCCTGGTGGGCAGAGCGTCGCCCCATGGTGGGCGTGCCGGGTGGATCCCGGTCGGGCGCATGCGGGAGTCTGTCTGACTGTCTCTCCCTGTTTCCAGCTTCAGAAAAATAGAAAAAAAAAAAAAAAAAAAAAAAAAATAAAGAACGGGAGTTTAAAGCCTGACCTGTGGTGGCGCAGTGGATAAAGCGTCGACCTGGAAATGCTGAGGTCGCCGGTTCGAAACCCTGGGCTTGCCTGGTCAAGGCACATATGGGAGTTGATGCTTCCAGCTCCTCCCCCCTTCTCTCTCTCTGTCTCTCCTCTCTCTCTCTCTCTTTCTGTCTCTCCCTCTCCTCTCTAAAATGAATAAAAAAATAATAAAAACTTTAAAAAAAAAAAAAAAAAGAACGGGAATTTGGCCCCTGGCCAGGTGGCTCAGTGGATAAAGCATCAACCCAGTGTGCCAGGAGCCGTGGGTTTGGCCCCTGTCAGGACACAGGAGAAGCAACCAAGGAGCACACAACTAAATAGAACTAAGTGGAACAAGGAGTTGATGCTTCTCTCTCTCTCTCTCTCTCTCTCAAATAAATGGAAAAGCATTTTAATTTTTTTTTTTTTGTATTTTTCTGAAGTTGGAAATGGGGAGGGAGGCAGTCAGACAGACTCCGCATGCGCCTGACCGGGATCCACCCGGCATGCCCACCAGGGGGCGATGCTCTGCCCATCTGGGGCCTTGCTCTGTTGCGACCAGAGCCATTCTAGTGCCTGAGACAAAGGCCATGGAGCCATCCCCAGCACCCGGGGCCAACTTTGCTCCAATGGAGTCTTGGCTGCGGGAGGAGAAGAGAGAGACAGAGAGGGGGAGGGGTGGAGAAGCAGATGGGCGCTTCCCGTGTGCCCTGGCCGGGAATCGAACCCGGTACTCCTGCACACCAGGCCGACGCTCTACCACTGAGCCAACCAGCCAGGGCGGAAAAGCATTTTAAAAGAACTTTTAAAAAGAATGGAAGTTTAGGTACATTTTAAAAAAATAATAAAATACCAAGAAAAAAAAAAGCCTACAGTCATCCTGAAAGATGAAAAAAGATGTATCTGACAACATCCAGTCTGTGCCCTGATAAAAGTCCTTATTGAAACAAACAGGGTGCTGAGGAACATGAGAAAAAGTGAACATGGCCCAGCAAGTCCAGTGGTCCAGTGTGCCCAGCAGGGAAACTGCCAGGGGTAGGGGCCGCCGTCCAGTTTGTGTTCCCGATGTGCTCCATGGAGAAGGGAACGAGGTGTGCAAGTCCTGGGACAAGCGGATCCCCAGTTTGTGAACCAGGTGATTGTGTATCTGAAAAGCACAAGGAAACTAACAACTTGTTAGAAGTAACAAAGGAGTCTTATAAACTAGCTATGACTAAGTATCTAAAAATCCAGTTTCCCCATACCAGCAATAAGCAGTCATTAGGACAACTGAAGAGAAAGTGACAATGACAAACACAACAACTCCTCTAAAGGGCCAGACACACCTTGCTGGCTCAACTACCGAGTTCACGGATGCTGTCACAACTGCGACAGGAATGTCAGGGCTGTGTCACATTCACCCAATACCATCTGGATCAACGGCCTTGCAAGGACAAGTGGAAATTCTGGAAGAGCACAGGCGTGAGCTCCAAAGTCTCACCAAACCAGAAGACACGCACACTGTGGAGCTCCTGGGCCGGCCCTGCTCACCAGCGCGGCCCCACCAGCCCTCCGTGTCTGCCCTTTCCACGTGTCACATGGCCAGGCTCCATCTTTGCCTCAAGTGTTGCTTCCACCTCCATCGCCCTCATTTTCTACTATAGCCGGCTCCCCAGCACCCTTTCCCTTACTCGGGAACAGATCACACATCAGTCCTGGCTCCTGAGGGCAAAGACGCCCGTCGGACTGAACTCCGAGTGCCCAGCCCTGAGGATACTCCTGGTCCGACTAGCCTTCTGTCCATGTCTCCAGAAAGAGCACAGACACTCTCTAGAGTGTGGGGTGAGCCCAGGGTGGTGGCTGGGTGACAGCCAGAAAGCCTGCTGGGCACTCTGTGCCGTGAGGGCAGCAGACAGCAGTCCCCAAGCATGGCACTCAGGCATGGGCTGGCCGGCAATGAGGTGCAGCTGTGCGGCCACCGTCTGTTACTCACGCTTACGTGCAGGTGCTCCAGGAAGAACTGCAGCAGGCAGGCGCTCAGGCCCAGTGCCCGCGCCCGCTCGTAGCCCCGCAGGGACTTGATCCACGGGCTCAGGTGCTGGGGAAGAGGGGGGCTTCACACAGGCGCCGGCCTGGGGGACAGCCCAGGAGGCAGGAGCCTGTACATTGTGACCAGATCAGCGTCCCTGCAAGGCCACCCTTTCCAGCTTTGGGGCCAGTGGGCCAGGTCAGAGTAGGTCACTGCTACAACTCACCCCTCCCCGTCTGTCTTGCTGGTCTAGTTCACACGAATGGCCACCCAAGGTGGACGCAGAGCAAACGGGGCCTACAGAGGCATGGGGTGTTCCCAGGGAGGGACACAGCACGGCTACCACCCACCCATCCCACTGTCTCAATAGCTCCAGATGATCAGAGGCTCACATCTGGGGCACTTGCAGGGTCTCTATATCCCAGCACCCCGAGGAGAAGGACACACGGGACCAGGCTGCAGGCCCCACCTGCACACCTGCCCACAGACCCAACACTGCAGACAGCACCAAACGGCCCCTGTGCTGCCCCTGGGCCAGGAGGGCCCTGAAAAACAAATGAGGGTTGGCTGCCAGAAACCCCCCCTCACCCCGGGCGGTGAACTCCCACTGCACACCTCCACCATGATCTGCAGGCCCTGGGGGGTCATGTTCCGTTGAAGGAGGCTCCTCAGCAGACCCTCAAGGGCATGCATGGTGTCCAGGTACAGAGACTGGAAGAAAAGGAAGCGCCTGCCTTACTGAGGGCCCACTGCCCACAGCAGCCCCTCCTCCGCCCCCATGGACACCGTGGGGGTGACGGGGCAGCAGAGATACCTCCTGGCAGCCATCCTCCCCTGCGGGCTCGGGTAGCACGGCCAGGACGCTGTGCAGACAGCCGTGGACCATGTCTGTCCGCACCTGCTCTTCCAGCGCGGGCTCCAGGGAGCTGAGCTACGAGTTAAGGGCCAGGTCTGTCCAGCCACCCCCGTGCCCTCACCCCAGGAGCCAGCGCTTGGGAGGAAAGGATACACCAGGTGGGTGCAGGCAAGCATGGCCTTCTTCCGAATGGGTGTTCTCAGGGAGTTTGGGGGCTCTCCCTTGATGAAGTCCTGGGGGGCAGCGCAGAACTCAGCCTGGGGCTGAGAATCCCACTGCCCGAGGCCTGGCCTCCCCAGCCCACTGCCCTTCATCTGCATGAGCACCCTCCAACGCCTCAGCACCCACCAGACCCTGCACAGCCTCACCATCATCTGGGCCACCAGCTCCGCCTTCCACGAGAAGTGGAAGGAGCCGGCCTGCACGCTGCTGCAGATGGCCTGGCACACCATGTACACGCTCTGGACGAGACACAGCTGCAGGGCCGGGTCCTGCAGGGACAGCAGGCTGCAGGAGGCCACCAACACCTGCTCCCCAGCATGGCTCTGCCCTGAGGTGGCAGCCACTGCCTCTTGATGGTACTGAGCCCAGAACGGGTGGCTGCCCATAGCAAGAGGACAGACCACATACTGTTCTTAAGGGCTCATCAAAGCCACAAGAACCAAGAAGGTGCCTATGAAGAATTCTGTGGCACTCAGCTCTTTGCCAGGCCCAGGCCCTGAGGTTCCTGGGTCATAGCCTTGGGCAGACAACTGCAGCAGATGGTGAGCTCTGCACCCTACAATATGGCTACAAGGGTCCCCCAAGATGGGAGAAGGAAACATACCCAAGAAGAGCCCCAGCAGAGTAGGCCCCTGCCTGTCCCCCCAATGTGGCCTCTGAGGGATCGGGGAAGGGGGTGAGGGCAGCTGTCCAGAGGCACAGATAGTGAGCCCCCACTCTAATGGGCTCAGGTAACAGAGACAACTCTCAGGACAGCCTCATCCCAGGTAACCCCAAAACAAGGTAGGGTCTGTCTTCAAGTGGAGGGCCCGATGGTCTCAGAGAGGGGCTCCCAGATTAGTGCTAGAGGTTCCAGAAGGGATGTGTTAGTGAGGCCAGAGGCTACCGTCACTGGCTTCAGAACTTAGCCCTTTCCTAGGGGCTTGCTGAGAGGTCAGCCCTGGGACCATCAAGGAGCGGAGCCAGGATTCCCTGCCCCCTCCTGAAAACCCACCACTGCTGCTCAGGTGGCAGAAGGCTCCCCCCTCTCCACCCACCAGCCAGAGCGCCCAGGCCCAAACAGGAATGGGCTGCTCCAAGGCACATGAAGACAGGCCCTAGGTGGGCTGCAGAATGCTGTCGCCAGGACTGGGACAAGGAAGCCCCAGTGGGCAACCCCCCTGGCTCCTGTCCCTGAAGCTCAGCCTGGACCAGCAGAGAGAGAGAGAGAGACACCACGCTTATCTCCTATGCACTGTACCTTGGTTTCTACCTTTATTCCCAGAACCTGAACAACAGAAAGTGAGAGGCATTAAACGTGAGATCATGGCATCGGCGCCCTCCCCAACACTGGCCACATGCCCACCTTGGTGCTGAAGCACTGGAACATGTTTCGCAGGATGTCAGACTCAGCCCTGGCCAGCACCAGCTCGCGGGGGGCCCGTGCGGCCACGTGCCCATAGCACAGGATCAGTGCGCCCTTCACTTTCTCTACCTCGTTCTCGCTTCGATCCTGAGGTGGGAGGACAGGACTCAATCACACAATCGACAGCCCCCTCAAAGGAGACCTGGCACACAGCCCCCGGGTCCTTCGGGAAGGCAGAGCTGCCAGCAACGTCAGAGGCTTAAACAGGTAACACCCAACCCCAGGGAGAGCCTGCCATCAGGTACAGTGGAACAAGCAGGACTTAGGCCCTTTGGGGACCAAGGTGAGAGGATCAAGCAGGAAGAGGAGCTGGGGAGCTAAGTCAGGGTCCCCCGCGTTCTTGGGGCCTGCTCACACCTGCACACACAGAAATGCGGGCTGGCCCTGCACACCTGGTCCAGCCCTGAGATTCTATAACTGGGGCAGGCACACTGAGGTACAGGGACTCAGGGGGAGGCACGCAGTCCTCCCACTCACGAAATGGGTTTTGGCAAGAACGCCACCTCCACCAGCCACCAAGGGGCAGAGGACCAGCAGACCATCGGTGGGACAGTGGAGGAGGCTGCTCCCATGGTGGGCTCAGAGCCCCTCTAGGAGCCCAGCTGCATGCCGTCACCCGCTGGGAGAGACCCCATACCTGGCTGTCCCACCGTGAGGAAACAGACTGGATGCAGCTCCCGGGCCCCCCCGCCAGCCTGCTGGGTACCAAGCCCAGGAAACCCTCCCCCCAGGACCTCAGAACCCAGGCCAATCCCACCCGACCTCCTCCCAACATGACTGCTTTACCTTAAAAATGTTGAAAATGCCGATGGATTTTCTGAACACATCTGACCTCACAAATTCCTCCAGCTGGGCCAGGGTGTCATCCAGGTGGGAGATGGCACAGATCCCAAAGCAGCAGGCCAGGCCCTGGGGAGGTGCATGGGGCAGTCACACCGGGGCGGGGACAGGAGGAACAAGCACCATGTGTGCACACTGCACACACGTGAACACACCCCATGGCTACATCTACACAGCACACACATATGCACACGTGTTCACACTGGCTCAATGTCGAGAGGACATTGCGTGCAGTCCAGCCGTGGGCCCAGGGCTTCCCTAGGGGCAGGTGTCACACCTCATGCTCTGCCTCCTCCTGGTATCTGGCTGTTTCCAGCAGCTCCTGCAGAAGTTTCCTCACTACATCCTTACTGGAAGCAGCACCCAGGGTGGTCCCCACGCATTTATACAGGAAGCTCTGCAGCAAAGCCAGGGAGCACATTGTGATACCCCACGGAGGGATGCTCAGCACTGCCAGCCCCACGTGGGAGGGACTGTCGGGGGCTACTGCATGACTGGGGAGTCTCCCAACCACCAGCCACTATGAGGGGGTACACAGCCTTCTCTACCTAGCACTGCCAGGGCCACAAGGGCCCCCAGAGATGGGCTCAGGCAGCAAGTGGCACAGTCAAAACACAGGAACCTGGACCTAAGGACCATGCCCAGAAAGCTGCAGCAGGTTACCCGCTATCTTCTCCTGGGGCCCCCCCATCTCCCGGGGCATCCCCCCCACCTTCTCCCGGGGCGTCCCCCTACCTTCTCCCGGGGCGTCCCCCTACCTTCTCCCGGGGCGTGCCCCCCTTCTCCCGGGGGCCCCCCACCTTCTCCCGGGGCGTCCCCCCACCTTCTCCCGGGGCGTCCCCCACCTTCTCCCGGGGCGTCCCCACCTTCTCCCGGGGGGCCCCCACCTTCTCCCGGGGGCCCCCACCTTCTCCCGGGGTGTCCCCCCTTCTCCCGGGGCGTCCCCCCCACCTTCTCCCGGGGCGTCCTCCCCTCTCCCGGGGCGTCCCCCCCTTCTCCCAGGGGGCCCCCCTTCTCCCGGGGCGTCCCCCCACCTTCTCCCGGGGCGTCCCCCCCTTCTCCCAGGGCGTCCCCCCACCTTCTCCCGGGGCGTCCCCCCCTTTCTCCCGGGGCGTCCCCCCACCTTCTCCTGGGGTGTCCCGTTGTAGCAGGGTAGCTGCTTGCACATCTCCAGGCTCAGCTGGCAGGTCCACATGTTGTCAGACACAACCGCCAGGCTGTCCCGAAGGAACTACGGGCAGGAGCAGCAGTGAGGGCTGGGGACTTGCTCGGCCTCCACAGGACTGGTTGGGGAGGGGCCAAGGGCCATGGGGTCACACAGTGACCTTAGGGTGGTTCTCTGCCATGGCTCTGAATGGTGGGGGTGACCTTTGAGTTCAGGCAGACATGCAGGGGCACAGGTCAGGGGCACAGACAGCTCTGGGCCAGGCAGTGGACAAGGCAGAAGGCTGTTGTGGCCAGAGCAGTTCAAAGCCCTGTCATTTGGCCGTCACAACAGGATAGGCGATCTGTGAGGGCAGCAGGCAGCCCTTACCCGAGAGACACCTGCCGTTCCTCCCCCAGCCACACTACGAGGTCAAGGCAGTTGTCACTGCCCTGGGAATGCACAGCCCCCCGAGCTCTCCCCACCCGGGCCGTGCCAGTCTCAGTCTCCTCTCCTCTCTCACCACGAGCAGCTTCTCCTCCCACTCCTTCTGTGGCAGAGTTTCTGCAGTATGTTCTGAAATGACAGTCATCACTCAGCCTGGAGGGAAGGCCCATCACCAAACATGAGAGTCCCGCCTAGGCCCCACTCAGCACCCCTCACCTGGCCTGGGCCCCACCCCATCTTCCAGAACAAAAAGGAAACCCAGAGTGGGTCCACACCCCAGGTGCTCCCAAGTGACACCAGCAGGGGCAGCCTTTGGCCTGCTGTCCAGACCCCTGCAGAACCACAGTGGAGGCTAATTCTTTCCACTTACAAAACCCCGGTCCCCACAGGCCAGCGCTGCCCTGACTGACAGAATGGGGCCAGAGGTGGAGGGACCCGCCCACCTCCCCAGGCCTCACCATCCAAGTATTCCAGCAGCAGTGGGATGGTTGTGGCCCACCGCTGACCCAGCAAAGGGTGGATGTCCCGATGCAGGACGCTCAAAAGGCACAGCGAGGCTGCCCCGCGGCCATCCCCCAGATAGGGGCTGGATGACACCGTCTGCAGAGGCGGGAGGTGGGAGCTCGCAGCCATGTGGGAGGGACCACAAGGCCACCCACGAGGTGGCCAGCAACCAGCCCCCCCAGCAAACAAGCCTCCCCAAGACACAGCTCCCCCATGCCCAGGTGGGAGCACTGAACTGGCCCCCACTGTGAAGCAGCGGTTTTCCCTCAGCCGCCACGGTGCCAGGATGGGGACCCAGGGACAAAGGGGAGAGCCCACTCCTCTGCTGACGCCCCTGGGAAGGCGCAGCACAGCTTACCAGAAGCCTCGTGGCTATGGCATAGGGAGATGGAAGGGTCACTGCAAAAAGAAGAGGCAGCTCAGGGGCGGGTAGGGGGTGGGACTAGATAAGGGGCAGGGCCCGGGGTTGGGCGGGGTCAGGATCTGGAAACACTAGAGCTCCACACACGCACCTTCGCTGTCACTGTCATACTGGATGAGGAGGGCGTCGGCCCCCTTCTCCTGCTTCTTCTGGGCCAAGTGCACAAGGCTCTTGCAGAGCGGGGTCAGTGCTCCCGTGAAGCGCACAGGGGTGAGGAACTCCAGCAGGCAGGGCCAGAGGACCTGGGGGCAGTGCCAGGGTCTGCCTCAGGACTGCAGCGGCAGGGGCGAAAGCCCCTTTCTCGCGCAGGCTAGGTATTGCTCAGAAAGAACTTTAAGCAGTTCAGGAGGCTCTGGGCCAAAGGGTCAGGATGTGTGTGGTCAGTCACAGGGCGCAAGCAGGGCTTGCACACTCACTTCGGTCATTCTGTCCACAGTGGTGCTGAACAGGTAGAGGGTGCTGACACTGATTTCACGCACACTGTCTGCCGGAGGCTCCTCCCAGGGGCCGGGCTTCTGAGGCTAGGGAGTGAGAGGGAGGCAGGAGCATGTGGGGCGCCACCCAGCGTAGCTCTTTTCCCCAAGGTTACCAAGTCGTGGACTCTGGGTAGGGAGAACACACCCCGTATGGAGGTTAGACAGACCCTGACCAGCCACCACCAAGGGGAAGCCTCTGTTACCTAGCTCGGGCAGGAAATGCAGTCTACACTAAAATCGCCCAAGAAAGCAGGCTCACCTGGCTTAGTTCTGGCCGCCAAAATAAAGGAAACCTTAAGCACTTCCTGTAAGCCACTGACTACATAAGAAGTAACTTCATCCCTGACTCTAGCAATGCTGACATCTGTAGAAACTGGAGGGCCTTCCTGGAAAGGCAACCACCTGAGAAGACTCCCACTTTTAACCAAGAACAGACTACAACCTCCAGACAGCATGCTGGGCGCCTAGGAAGCCTGCGAGCAAGAGAATGCCCGAGTCGTCCAGGTGTTGCCCGGCCTCCCACCCGTGCTCTGAAACACCAGCGTCACACTGAGCAGCTACATTAACTGTGGAAACTGTTAACACCTCTCACTTAGAAATCAAAGGCCAAGTAGAAAAACTAGGGATAGTTAGGCCTTGAATAATTGTTAAAGCTCACTCTAAAATATATAAAATATACTTTGTACCAAATACACACAAACAACTTTGAAAACCTGACCACCCATTAGGCCAGGGGTCGGGAACCTTTTTGGCTGAGAGAGCCATGAACGCCACATATTTTAAAATGTAATTCCGTGGCCCTGGCCGGTTGGCTCAGCGGTAGAGTGTCAGCCTGGCGTGCAGGGGACCCGGGTTCAATTCTCGGCAAGGGCACATAGGAGAAGCGCCCATTTGCTTCTCCATCACCCCCCTCCTTCCTCTCTGTCTCTCTCTTCCCCTCCCGCAGCCAAGGCTCCATTGGAGCAAAGATGGCCCAGGTGCTGGGCATGGCTCCTTGGCCTCTGCCCCAGGCACTAGAGTGGCTCTGGTCGCAGCAGAGCGACGCCCCGGAGGGGCAGGGCATCGTCCCATGGTGGGCAGAGCATCGCCCCTGGTGGGCGTGCCGGGTGGATCCCGGTCGGGCGCATACGGGAGTCTGTCTGTCTCTCCCTGTTTCCAGCTTCAAAATAAATAAATAAATAAATAAATAAATAAAATGTAATTCCGTGAGAGCCATACAATGACCCATGTACGTTAGGCATTATACAATAAAAATTTGGCGTTGTCCCGAGGACAGCTGTGATTGGCTCCAGCCACCCGCAACCATGAACATGAGCAGTAGGAAATGAATGGATTGTAATACATGAGAATGTTTTATATTTTTAACATTATTATTTTATTAAAGATTGATCTGTAAATAAAAAAATTTAAAAATAAGGATTTGTCTGTGAGCCAGACGCAGCCATCAAAAGAGCCACATCTGGCTCGCAAGCCATAGGTTCCCAACCCCTGTATTAGGCCAAAAAGAGTATCTCAACAGCCTCTTTTTTTTTTAAGTGAGAGGAGGAGAGGCAGAGAGACAGACTCTCACATGTGTCTGTCTAGACTGGGATCCACTCCACAAGCCCCCTACTCACCATGCTCTGTCCATCTAGGGCCAGTGCTTGGCAACTGAGCTATTTTAACACCAAGCCAAGCTCAGCACCGGGGGCCAACTCGCTGAACCAATTGAGCCATGATTGTAGGAGGTGGAGAAAGAGAGAAAGAGAGAAAGAGAAGGAGAGGGGAAGGGGTGGAAAAGCAGATGGTTGATTCTACATCTCTCCAACAAAAGGACACACAAATTGCCCTAACCAGGAATCAAACCCAGGACATCCACATGCCAGGCTGAAGCCAACTTCCCAGGCTCTCAACATTTTTTTTTCCTCACAGAAACAGAGAGTCAGAGGGACAGATAGGGACAGACAGAAAGGGAGAGAGATGAGAAGCATCAATTCTTCGTTGTGGCCTGACCTGTGGTGGCGCAGTGGATAAAGCGTCAACCTGGAAACACTGAGGTTGCCGGTTCAAAACCTTGGCTTGCCTGGTCAAGGCACATATGGGAGTCGATGCTTCCTGCTCCTTCCCCTTCTCTCTCTCTCTCTCTCTTTCCCTGCTCCTCCCCCTTCTCTCCCCCCCTTCCTCTCTAAAATAAAAATTAAAAAAAAAAAAAAAAAAAGATCCAATTCTTCGTTGTGGCTCCTTAGTTGTTTATTGATTGCTTTCTCATATGTGCCTTGACTGAGGGGGCTAAAGCAGAGCGAGTGACCCCTTGCTCAAGCCAGCAACCCTGAGCTTCAGGCTCAAACCAACGACTATGGGGTCATGTCCATGATCTCACAGTCAAGCCAGCGATACCACGCTCAAGCTGGTGAGCCCGCGCTCAAGCCAGTGACCTCAGGGTTTTGAACCTGGAACCTCCGTGTCCAAGTTTGATGTTCCATCCAGTGCGCCACCACCTGGTCAGGTTCAAGAGACTCTTAAAATCAGAAATACACCTGGCCACACTCAATGCAGGTGATGCATAAAAATTCATATCCACAATACCCATGAAAAGCTGTTCCTCTAGAAAAATTTTAATATCCTAAAAGAAACTTTGGGCCTGATCAGGTGGTGGCGCAGTGGATAGAGCGACAGACTGGGATGCGGAGGACATAGGTTCGAGACCCTGAGGTCACCAGCTTGAGTGCGGGCTCATCTGGTTTGAGCAAAGCTTACCAGCTTGGACCCAAGGTCGCTGGCTCGAGCAAGGGGTTACTTGGTCTACTGAAGGCCCGCGGTCAAGGCACATATGAGAAAGCAATCAATGAACAACTAAGGTTCAACTGATGATTGATGCTTCTCACCTCTCTCCGTTCCTGGTTCCTGTCTGTCTGCCCCTATCTATCCCTCTCTCTGACTCTCTCTCTGTCCCTGTTTAAAAAAAAAAAAAAAAAAAAAGGAAAGAAATTTTGGGTCAATAAAAAACCCAAATAGACACTGCAAACTATCTGACAGTGGACAGAGACCTCGGCAAAGCCCATAGAGGCAGAAATACAAGGACACACAGACCACGAACATAAACTTACCCTGGAAAACATACTACAGGTTGGAAAATATTCATATGAACCAAAAACGAGAAAAAAAATATGAAAAATTGTAACAGTTGAAAGACAGAACTCGACCCAGGACGTTAGCAGTGACGTCGTTGCTGCTGAGGAAGAGAGGACTGACTGGGAGGACGGGCGGAGGACCTGAGAGGAGAATCAAGAGTGACAGGAGAGGGATGGGACGGGCACAGCCGGGCTACCACACAGACAATACACGTAATGGGACTGGAAGTAAAAACTGAGAGCCCGCCCCATCTACGACACTGTGGACGAGCCTAGGGTATTTCTTCCAAGAAGCAGGTAAACTGATCTCATTCGCACAAGGGCCACTTAACTATGTCTTGCCTGAATAGTCAGGTTTTTTATTCTTCCCTCAAAGATCTCTGTTGTGGGTGTTGATAGTCCTATTTTCTGCTGCTTTGCTTAATATATAGTGTTTCTTTATCCCCCCTACCTCAATGCCCCACTCACATTTCAGGCTGGGACCTACTCTTAATTTAGAGCTCTCTTTCCTCCTTTTGCCAATTTGTATTATGAATTTACCTTTGCCACCTAGCTTAGTGTATCCCAAGGTTCTCTTTACCAGGCCACAGTCACAGAGCTCCAGGGAAAAGCAACCTGGTCTCAACTCTCCAGGCAGAGGAGAACAGGAGCTCCATATCCACGCATGCTGCAAATGGCTTTTTCCAGTCTACCTGAATCATTACCAGCTAGAAGCAGCAGTCATTGGGACTTGGACATGAGCTGCAAAGTATAGAATGGTGACAACAATTCCAGTGCCATGCGGACTTTTCCTGTGGGGAACTTTCCTGGACTCCTGCTCCCTGTGACAGCTCCTAACAGACTGAACTGTGGTTGGGTTGCATTTTTCAGGGATTTGGCATGGTGATGTGGTCAACTTGGACTTGGGGAACATGTTAAGGACACTACTCATTTATGGATTCTTGCTGTATTCGCCAAGAGTTTGCTTAAAGGCTCTTAATCACTGTAAAAAAAAATAGAGGACTGGATGAAGAAGATGGGGCACAGATACACCATGGTATATTATTCAGCTAAAAAAACAACAAAAAAAAAACACAAAAAACTGAGAGCCCGAAATATTCAAAGAAATAAAGGAGACAAATTCCTCAGAAATGAAAGATAAAAGGAGCTCATCTGAAAAGGGTCCAGCGCTGGAGGCAAGGACAGTTCAAGGTGAGCTTGGAACTGCTTCCTCTGCCAGAAGGTAAAGGCTCAGGGAATGATGGAGACCATGCCACGAGGACACAGGCAAAATCCAGCCAAACCTGACCACCAAACAATGACAGAACTGTATGAAGGACCACGGCATAAAATAGCAGTCCATGATCCACACTGACACACACACAGGAGCATAAGAACAGGGGAAGCTCTTTGTTACAACAAAGGGCCAAAAAGTAAGTCCAGAAATATCAACGGAGTTAGAAAATCACAAACTGATTCTAAAACTCGATGAAAGTTTAACCAGCAAATGTTCAAAGTTTATCTGCGTTGTAGCGCATGTCAGAATTTTCTCCTTCACAAGGCTGAGTAATACTCTACCGCGTGGCAAGACCACATTGTGTGTTTACCCACCCATCCACTGATGGACAGTGAAGTTGCTCCCATATTTAAGCCACCGAGAATCACACATTTCTGTGAACACGGCTATACAAGTATCTCTTCAAGACCAGGCATTGGCACAGTGGATAGAGCGTTGGACTGGGATGCAGAGGGCCCAGGTTTGAAACACCGAGGTCATCAGCTTGAGCGTGGGGTCACTGGCTTGAGCGTGGGATCATAGACATGACCCTGTGGCCACTGTCTTGAGCCCAAAGGTCGCTAGCTTGAAGCCCAAGGTCACTGGCTTGAGCAAGGGGTCACTGGCTCTGCTAGAGCCCCCCGGTCAAGGTGCATATGAGAAAGCAATCAATGAACAACTAAGGAGCCGCAATGAAAAACTGATGCTTCTCATTTTTCTCCCTTCCTGTCTGTCCCTATCTGTCCCTCTCTGTTTTGTCAGACACACACAGACACATAAAAAGACCCTTCTAGCAATTATTTTCAGCATATACTCAGAAGGGGAACTGCTGGGTCAGGTGGTAATTCTATTTTAACTTTCTGAGGACCTGCCGTATTCTTTTCCACACATTACAGAGCTTGGCGTTTGAAACATCCTCTAAGTCAGGGGTCGGGACCCTATGGCTCGCGAGCCAGATGTGGTTCTTTTGATGGCTGCATCTGGCTCGCAGACAAATCTTTAATAAGAAAAATAGTAACATTATGCCTCTGCCTCAGGCGCTAGAGTGGCTCTGGTCGCAATATGGCGACGCCCAGGATGGGCAGAGCATCGCCCCCTGGTGGGCAGAGCGTAGCCCCTGGTGGGCGTGCCGGGTAGATCCCGGTAGGGCGCATGCGGGAGTCTGTCGGACTGTCTCTCCCTGTTTCCAGCTTCAGAAAAATGAAAAAAAAAAAGAAAAAAAAAATATATAAAACATTCTCGCCTGACCTGTGGTGGCGCAGTGGATAAAGCGTCAACCTGGAAACACTGAGGTTGCTGGTTCGAAACCCTGGGCTTGCCTGGTCAAGGCGCATATGGGAGTTGATGCTTCCTGCTCCTCCCCCTTCTCTCTCTCTCTCTCTCTCTCTCTCCTCTCTATAATGAATAAATAAAATCTAAAAAAATAAAAAAAATATAAAACATTCTCATGTATTACAATCCATTCATTTCCTACCGCTCATGTTCATGGTTGCGGGAGTCTGGAGCCAATCACAGCTGTCCTCTGGGACAACACCACATTTTTAAGGTACGCGTGTCGTTGTATGGTTCTCACAGAATTACATTTTAAAATATGGGGCATTCATGGCTCTCTCAGCCAAAAAGCTCCCCGACCCCTGCTTCAGAGATGAGACTGTTTTCACAGCCAAGGCACTGAACACCTGTTCTCCTTTTGGGAGTCTGGAGTTCTGGTGCTTGTGGCTGGCAGAGAGCTCCTGCCCGCCTGCTTCCAATAAAAAACTGGGACTCTGGGCCTGACCTGTGGTGGCGCAGTGGATAAAGCATCGACCTGGAAATGCTGAGATCACCAGTTTGAAACCCTGGGCTTGCCTGGTCAAGGCACATATGGGAGTTGATGCTTCCTGCTCCTCCCCCCTTCTCTCTTTCTCTCTCCTCTCTCTCTCTCCCTCTCTGTCTCTTTTCTAAAGTGAATAAAAACAAACAAACAAACAAAAAAAACTGGGACTCTGAACCTCAAATGGGCAGAAACCTCACCTGCGTTGCTACATTTTATTGCTGTACGAGTGTGCCCTGTGGTCCCTTCTGGGAGGCACAGAAACTTGCACATGAACTGTGGTTGTGAGTGCAATCGCCTGAGTCACCAAGCATGTGAGTGCTCTCAGCACCCTCAACCCTCAGATATGCTACCAAAGCTTATACAAGAGAAACAGATGGCCTAAACCAGTGGTCCCCAACCTTTCTTGGGCCACGGACTGGTTTAATGTCAGAAAATATTTTCACAGACCGGCCTTTAGGGTGGGATGGATAAATGTATCACGTGACCGAGACAAGCATCAAGAGTGAGTCTTAGACGGATGTAACAGAGGGAATCTGGTCATTTTTAAAAATAAAACATCGTTCAGACTTAAATATAAATAAAACGGAAATAATGTAAGTTATTTATTCTTTCTCTGTAGACCGGTACCAAATGGCCCACGGACTGGTACCGGTCCACAGCCTGGGGGTTGGGGACCACTGGCCTAAACAGTCCTTTGTCTATTAAAGAAATTGAATTCACAGTTAAAAACTTCCTTGAGGAATTTTAACAAAGAATTACAAAAAAAATGATACTAATTCTTCAGAAACTCTTCCTGGCCTGACCAATGGTGGTGCAGTGGATAGAGTGTAAGACTGGGTTGCAGAGGACCCAAGTTCAAGACCCCGAGGTTGCCAGCTTGAGCAGTGACTCACCTGGTTTGAACAAAGCTCACCAGCTTGGACCCAAGGTCGCTGGCTTGAGCAAGGGGTCACTTGGTCTGCTGTAGCCCCACAGTCAAGACACATATGAGAAAGCAATCAATGAACAACTAAGGTGTCGCAACGAAAAACTAATGATTGATGCTTCTCATCTCTCTCCGTTCCTGTCTGTCTGTCCCTATCTATCCCTCTCTCTGACTCTCTCTGTAAAAAAAATCCAAAAAAAACCAAACTCTTCTTGAAATTAGAAGAGGCAAGAACATATCCAAACTCATCGAAGCTCTGGCATCACCAGTGAAATAGATTACAAGGAATGTACACACTGATATTATTCCTCCTGAAGAGATGCAAAATCTCTCCACAAAATACCCGCAAATCACACCCAGCAGTATGTCACAGGATAATGAGTCATGACCATGTCAGCTTTATCTTGGGGCTTCAAGGTTCACTCAACATTTACAAAGCAATAACTTATGTCCAAACGGAAAGCAGGATCGTTAGTGGTAAATGGGGACAAAGCAAGGATGTCTGTTCTTACCACTCAGTTTTCAGCACTGACAGGAGGCTCTGGGCAATGCAAGAAGGTATAAAAAAAAAATGCAAAAGGCATCAAATTGGAAAGGAAGAGAACTGACTATGAAAAGATGACATGATCTTTGGTGAAGATCCCAAAGAATCTACAAAAAGGCCATAGAATTCAAGGTTGATAAGCAAAAATCAACTGTACGTCTATACACTACCAATGAACTGCAGACTGAAATGAATAAAAGTGCACTATTACAATACTGCTAAAAATAAGTGTTACAAATCTAACAAAATATGTACGAAATTTATATGCTAAAAATGACCAAATACTGGCCCTGGCCAGTTGGCTCAGCGGTAGAGCATTGGCATGTGGAAGTCCCAGGTTCGATCCCTGGTCAGGGCACACAGGAGAAGCGTCCATCTGCTTCTCCACCCCTCCCCCTCTCCTTCCTCTCTGTCTCTCTCTTCCCCTCCCGCAGCCAAGGCTCCATTGGAGCAAAGATGGCCCGGGCGCTGAGGATGGCTCTGTGGCCTCTGCCTCAGGCGCTAGAATGCCTCTGGTTGCAGTGGAGCACTGCCCCCTGGTGGGCATGCCGGGTGGATCCCAGTCGGGTGCATGCGGGAGTCTCTCTCTGCCTCCTCGCTTTTAACTTCAAAAAAATACAAAAAAAGAGAGAGAGAGGGAGAGAGAGAGAGATGGGGGGATGGGGGAAAATATAGACAAAACAGCAAGTGCCCTGGTATCTGACTTCCAGAATCCTTCAGAGGGTCACTGGCCTCCGTGCAGGCCCAGTGACAGGCCCCACGCCCTTGAAGGCACGCGGCAGGACCTCTGCCACACTGCCCAGCTCCCTGGCAGTCAGGCCTACCACCCGAGGCCAACTTGTCTCAGAGCCACAAGTTGTTTTGGTTTGTTTTTAAACATTTTATCATGGACGTTTTGAACTATGGGCACACAGAGCAAGACTGATCCAGGGAACGCTGTGTCCACCCGGCTCCCACCTGCAGGCCGTGTGCCAAGCCAGCAGCTGCTGCTTCCCAGAACCACTGCAGTGTCTCACGTTTCCTCCAATTCAAAATGCTGGCATAAAACCACAGAACTCATAGTAGAATCTTCCTCATCAAAAGGAATTAAAGGCATATTTTCTACCATGGGAGTCTTGATCCTCCCCAGTTATGCATAATGACCCTGGTGGGGGACCCACCCTCCTGAGAGAAGCACACAGACGGGCTCGCTTAAGAGGCTCTCACCACTGTTGGGGGCCGACTCATTGCCCCCACTCTGGCTGAACTTGTGTTTCAGCATCAAGGTGATGTCCATTTGAGGGTACAGGGTCCCCTGTTAGGATCGCCTGGGTCCTGAGCTCAGCAGACAAGCCAGCTCTGTGAAACTGAAGAGACCAGGTCCAGAGCAGGAGGGTGACTAAAGCAGCCCTGCTCACCGCAGGCTGATGGCAAGGATGTCGCAACTACCCCATAGTGTCTGTTTATAGCACCAAGATCTACCTTGCTCTCCCTCAAGAAGAAAGTGGGACTTGCTTAGTAACTTTTTATTTTTTTTCTTCCTTAGTGTTTGATTCCGCAAATTTCAGAGAATGAACAGATAATCCCATTATCCTAACGTTCTCTGAGTGAAGAAAATCAATTTTAATGTATGATGACTTAAAATCCTAGTGCCAGGCCTGAAGGCAACAGGAGGAACAGTCATCAAATTAGTAACTTTTTAAAGAGAAAAGCCCCAAAGGGAGCCCCGTGCCTGTTCAACCTCTCCTGAGTCCTGGAGCTGAGGAAGTGACTACTGGGGTGCAGGGGCACTGACTAGAGACACAGACAAAGCTACCGAGCACACAGCCCTAGGCTGCGCCCCCTCCCGCCTGCCCCTAACTTGGGGCTGTGCACTTTTTGATGCCCACACTCCCCAGCAGAGCTGGCAGGTCCTGGCCCCAGCAGTGGCGGGTGGCCCCTTACCTCGGCGTCAGGGAGCAGTGCGCACTGCTGCACGAGGTATTCCAGCATTGCCTCGCCCCCGGGCTGCTCCAGATAGCCATGGTGGGCCATGGCACTGATCACCTGCACCACCGCCCGTTTCACCTGCACAGAGACAGTCCGGTCTGGACACATGGTGCTCACCCTCTCCCCTGCCTGCAGAGATGCCTCAGCTACACCTGCACCTGTACCTGCAACTACACCTTCCTGACTGCCCCTCTGCACACAGGCACCTTCCTCAGCCTGCGGGGGGTCTCACACCTGGGGGCTGCACTCCTCCTGCCCTCAACCCCGCTCCATCTCACCCTTCAGGGGGAGGTCCTTCCATTAGTAGCTGTCACCCAAATCCCCCCTGGGAGTCCTGGGCCTGCTGTCCAGCCCCCTTCGGTGGCTCTGCCTAAAGACACGGTCAGGTCATCGTGGCTGAAAACAGCACCCTTTTCCCAGAGCTGGTGCTTCTCCAGGGCCTGCTGCACCAGCTCAGCCTCCCAAAGGGCTGGCGACCTAGGTCAGCCATGCAGACAGCCACCAGGTCTACACGACGGAGACCTCAATGCAAACCCTGGATGCAGGCTGGGGCTTCCCGGGGTGGCAGACCCTGTGCACTTGTCACCCCGCTGCCCACGACTGCATGGGGGGAAGACACCAGGGGCTCTACCTCACCCCCTCCTGGGCCTGCCCCACGTGCCTTGTTCAGGGCTGAGATTACTGTCTCTTCATCATAATGAGCAGTGACTGTGACTATGACAGTTCTCAGGAGTCTGGAGTCCCAGAGAATTCCTGAATCTGAGGATGGTGTTGGGACTAGTGCCTAACTGCACACCCAGGGAATTGTCGGCAGCAAGACATGGGGATTTCCAGACACACAGCTCCTGCTGCTCTGTGACACCGAGGGCTGGCTGAGGGCTGGCTGAGGGCTGGCCTCCCCGTCAGGGCTGGTATCAGAGCCCAGCCCAGCCGCACTCCCTGCAGCAGCTGCGGGTGCAGCTCGGCAGACAGCCTACCTTGCTGTTGGTGTCCAGGATAGGAAGCCTCATGGAGGAGAGGATAAAGGGCTTCTTAACTTCCATCTGAGCAGCTACAAGAAACAAACAGGGGGCTCAGCCTCCCCACTGAGCCCAAGGCCAGCTGGCCTATCTACCACTAGGAGGCCCAGGGCCCTGTGTCCAGGGTCTGGCCGCAGTGTGGCCATCCACATGGGGTGAGGAAGGAGTGCCTAAGCAAAGCCCACCACTTCTCTCAGGGGACAAATGATGTTTATCCCCAAGAACACTTCACTCTATTAAAGAGCTAAAAGGTTGGCAGCAGAAACTGAGGAGGGCTCCAGGAGCACAGACACATGGACAGGGGCTCAAACACAGTGGCATGTGGGCCACAGCTGGGGGGGCGAGTCCCAGTGCAGGCCCTCTGCCTGGAAAGAGGCCACGTCATCCATCTATTTGTATGCCTTAAAGATTCACAAGGTTACATGCCGACTCTATGGCAATAAGATGGAAGAAAAAATAAAATCTGGTCGCCATCGAGGAAGAAAATTTTAAGGATGCTTAACATGTCAACAAGGTCTTCATGAATTTTCATTGTTTAAGTCCAGATCAATACAGTTCTTAACTTCACAGAAACCACAAGGAGATACCCTAACACACCCACCAGTGTCGCTAAGATGCAAGACTGACAGGTGTGACAAGGACATGCTGCCTGGGGCGGAGGTGAGGTGTGAGCTGGAGAGGGAGTGGATTCACCTCTCACAGCAGCACGCGCGGACTGTGACCAGAGACCACTGCTGCCTGTTTCCGCTGAGTGCAAAGGGCAGAGGCTGAGCTGCACAGGTGGGAGAGCGAACACGGGAGCCGGCCCCTCCCCCACGCCAGGACGGTGGACAGGGGCAGGTTCACGCGCTGGGACCTTCTCGGAAGGGAAATGAATGCGCTGAAGGTATACAATCCACAGGCAGGGGACGGAGGGAAAGAAGCCAGACACAGTCCTGCACGTTCAGAATCCACTTGCACAGTGGTATCAGAGGTCAGGCGGCTGGTCCTTATGGGGGTGGGTGTTGTAGACTGCAAGTGGCAAAAAACCTTTGTACATTAAGGCTTAGCAAAAGGCTAAGTTCTCCCCCCCCCTCCACCTTCATATTGGCTATGATGCTCAGTATTTGCACTCACTTCACTTGCTTGCTTAAGTTGCTAGAAGCAATTTACATGCCCTTCCTCTTACTCTTTGTTCAGATGTAGATTTCACTTATGCATGGTGGGGGAATTCCTGTTTATGCCTTGGGAGAGTTCCTGTTTTAGCCTCAGATGTGTAACTTCCTATCAAGGACTTCCTTGAGTTGCATATGACTACATAATAAAGCAAACTGGGGCTATGGGGCACTTGGATTTTGCCATCAGCATTGAAGAGGCCTCCTGATCCCATCCTTTTTTCTTAATGAGTTTGTTTTCTTTTTTTTTTTTTGTATTTTTCTGAAGTTGGAAACGGGGAGGCAGTCAGACAGACTCCCGCATGCGCCCGACCGGGATCCACCCGGTATGCCCACCAGGGGGCGATGCTCTGCCCATCTGGGGCATCGCTCTGCCTCAATCAGAGCCATTCTAGCGCCTGAGGCAGAGGCCATACAGCCATCCTCAGCGCCCCAGTCAACTTTGCTCCAATGGAGCCTCGGCTGCGGGAGAGGAAGAGAGAGACAGAGAGGAAGGAGAGGGGGAGGGGTGGAGAAGCAGATGGGCGCTTCTCCTGTGTGCCCTGGCCAGAAATCAAACCCAGGACTCCTGCACGCCAGGCCGACGCTCTACCACTGAGCCAATCGGCCAGGGCCAATGAGTTTGTTTTCTTAATTCCACACCATTCTCACTCCAGACCCAGAATTACAAGCTGCGCTGGTCCGTGGCAGGTGGGCACATGGCTCACTGTGACAAATCACTGAGCTGCACAGTGAACACGGTGTAGGTTTCTGTGTGTATCATATTCCAAATTAAAATAATGAAACATGACAGAGCCACATCTGCACATACCATGGGCCCTAAGATGTGCTAGACAGTGAAAAAGCAGGTCTCTGGTTAAGAAGAAAAAAACCCAATCCTGGCCAGTTAGCTCAACTGGAGAAGCGGTGTCGTGCAATGCCAAGACTGCAGGCTTGATCTCGTGGGACACATACAGGAAGCAACCAATGCATGCTTTTCTCTCTCTCTCCTCTCTTTCTGTCACTCTAAAATCAATCAATAGGCCCTGGCCAGTTGGCTCAGTGGTAGAGCGTCAGCCTGGCGTGCAGGAGTCCCAGGTTCGATTCCTGGCCAGGGCACACAGGAGAGGCGCCCATCTGCTTCTCCACCCCTCCCCCTCTCCTTCCTCTCTGTCTCTCTCTTCCCCTCCCGCAGCCAAGGCTCCACTGGAGCAAGGTTTGCCCGGGGCGCTGAGGATGGCTATGTGGCCTCTGCCTCAGGCACTAGAGTGGCTCTGGTTGAGACAGAGCAACGCCCCGGATGGGCAGAGCATCGCCCCCTGGTGGGCGTGCCAGGTGGATCCCGGTCAGGCGCATGTGGGAGTCTGTCTGGCTGCCTCCCTGTTTCCAGCTTCAGAAAAAATGCCAAAAAAAAAAAAAGAGAGAAAGAAAAAAAAATTAAAATCAATCAATAAAGAGCCTGCCCGGTCGGGTTGTTCAATGGATAGAGTGTTGCCCTGGTGCACAGAGGTTGCAGGCTCAGTCCCCAGTCAGGGCACACATGAGAAGCAACCAGTGAGTGCACGACTAAATGGAACAACTAAGTGGAATGAGTTGATGCTTCTCTCTCTCTCGCCCTGCCCCCTCTCAAATCAATGGAAAAATTTAAAAATAAAGTAAGTAAATTAAAATAAAGTTAAAAAAAGAAAAGAACTATTTCTTTGCATATACATATAAATATGTGTATAAACGCAGAGAACCTACAGGAAAAATGAAGCATGGGAACACGAGAGGACTTCTAGAAGTCTCAGCGCAGAGGCAGAATGAACCAAGGAAAGGCCAGCGAGCCCGGCACACAAGAGCACTGAGTGGAAACAGCGTCTCTACCCAAAGAGAACAGAGATCAGCGGAGACACCAGGACCAGCTGCCCACCGGGCTCCACCTCACAGGCTGCCGTCCAAACCCCCACGTCCCTGCACTTCCCTCAGTCCTGGCTTCCTCCTCGGTGGTGGGTTGAGGGCTGTACTCTCGGGGACCAGTGTGCTGCAAGCTGCAGTATGTCCAAACCCCACTGTCTCCTGTGCCTTCCCAAGCTGCCCCACACACATGGTGCTGTTTGCGACCCAGCAGCGACCGACCGCAGCACCTCACTGGACAGGGTGGGCAGGCTTGCTCCATAAAGAGCGAGGAGGAAACGCTATCGGTGGCAGGGCCACAGGAAGTCCCAGTCTCCATCCCCTTTCCGCTCCCCTCTGCAGCTTGTTAGCGGTAAAAATCCCTCCCAGCCTACGGGTGACAAAGCCCAGTGACAGGGTGGGGACACAACGCCAAAAACACAAACTCGGTGTGAAACAAGATTCCAGCTCAGCCTGACCTGTGGTGGCGCAGTGGATAAAGCGTCAACCTGGAAACACTGAGGTTGCCGGTTCAAAACCCTGGCTTGCCTGGTCAAGGCACATATGGGAGTTGATGCGTCCTGTTCCTCCCCCTTCTTTCTCTCTCTCTCTCTCTCTCTCTCCCTCCCTCCTCTCTAAAATGAATTTTAAAAAAAATATTTAAAAAAAAAAAAAGATTCCAGCTCAGTGACAAAAAATGAGCCATAAAAGCGGGAAACCTGGAACCTTCCATCAACTGAGGAAATCGTCAGACACATGCAAATGAGGGACATTCTATAGGACAACCGGCCCCAACTCTTCCAAAAGAGAAGGCTAGCCAGATACTCCGGTTTCTCCTCAGTTTCTCCTCAGATCGCATAAATCTTTCGCCTTTTAAGGCACAGCTGGCCCCTGAGGGGCAGCTGCAGCAGATACCGTCTGTCCTGTCTTGTGACTCTGGGCCACCCCTCCATGAGCATGTAGCCAATACCCGACGGGGTGAGGGGCACCATGTCCAGCATCTGCAGCCAGTATCAGAGGCAAACTTGCAATTTTGAAAAAATAGAATTTTGGGAAATACTTTAAAATCATTCAAAGGGAGCCACTCCGTTTCACCCAGCAGATCCTCAGATGCTGCTTTGCGCACTCACCAGCCGAATTGATGACGTGCCTCAGGACCTGCAGGCTGCCCACACGGGTCCTCTCATTGCTGGTGTCCAGCTTGGGCAGCAGAAAAGCCAGGAGGCGTTCAGGCGAGCAGCAGGCTGCGGGGGAGCACACAGAAGTGAGGGTCCGCCCACCAGCAGGCAAGTGGCAGGCTCAGGGCTGGGGCCTGTGGAGCCACACACACAGGCCCAGGTGGAGGTGGACCACGCTGAGGACGTCCGCGCCCCCGTGAGGGCCCCTGAGCCAGGCCACCACTCACCCAGAATGGTGAAGCACCGTAGCACCTCCTTCCGGTTGGTTGTCACCAGGGGGCTGGATGACTCCACAGGCACACAGATCTGCTCCAGGGGACAGAGGAGACAGGGATGGCGTCGCCACTCTAGGGCCTGGCTGGACAAGAGAGCAGGCCACACGCTCCCAGCAAAGCGCCCGGCACACGCAATGCTGAGGGCCCTGGGCTTTTACCCCGACTGGCAGCAGCCAGGTGCAGGTCACCGGCCGGCCTCCCCTGCCGAAGCAGGAGTCACGCTAGGACAGGACAGGCCACAGAAGGGGCAGGCTGGGAGGCTGATGGAACTGCCACGCACACAGCTGGACTGTCTCAAGAGCAAAGAGTTTAGCTGCTTCAGTAGGGCCCGTCTTGTGAACCACAGAGGTGACCAACAGTGCAGGGAAATCACCAGGACCCACAGGCCCCGCCCAGTCTGTGCTCAGCTAGTTCTCAGAGCTGGGGAGGCAGATGGGGGCAGGCGCTGGCCCAGGGCTCTCGGCCCCCGGTTCCCGCTGTAGAGAACAAGCTGGGTCACAGAAGGCCTCTATCCTGCCTGCTCTCTTGTTGACCACTCACTCCTGGGAAGCAGAGCCATGTCCTGAGGGCCCACAAGCAGCCCTACGGAGAGCCATGCGGCCAGCACCTGCAGCCTCTGCCTAGAGCCACAGGAGGGAGCCACCAGGGAGGCAGAGCCTACAGCCCAGCAGTGACTGCAACCATGCTGTTCCCGGCCAGAGCCAACAGGAGACACACTGTTTCTGGTTAAGGTGCTAAGCTTTGCTGCCACTGGTTACAGCAGTTACTAATGCAAGTGGGTAGTCAAGTAGAAGAAAGGCAAACCCGGATTCTCACTCGCTGTTCCCTAAAATAAATCCTGGGTAACAGGAGAATCTGATGTGCAAGTGCAGGATCGAAAGGGGTTTCTAAGTACAAGGAAGCTTGAGCTGCAACACAGACGACAGATAAAGGATGATGCAAAATTAAATTATGCTGCATAGCAAAGAAATATCACACACAGAGCCCCAATATAAAGGGCTTTTGTTTTTGTCAATTCCATGGGTCACTACTGGTGTAGAAATGCTGTTGATTGGTTCTGTTAGTCCTGAGAGGCGTGTCCTGACTCAATTCGCAGGTGAGTGACCTAGGTGGCAGTCATCATCCTCACAACCAGAATTATTGAGAGCTTACAAGTGACAGGGGCTATTCTAGGTGAACAAGACAGGCAGAACCCAAACTCATGCAGACGACCCTCTAGCAGGAGAGGCAACAAGCAGTCACTGACACAGCTGAGCCCTGAACAACATGGCCCCCAGGCAGTCAAAACTCCAAATGTAGCACTGACTCCCCCAAAACTTGCCCACTGTGCCTGGAAGCCTGAGCAATACCACAAACAGCTGATGAACACACACTTTGTGAGTTATGTGTGTTGTACACTACATCCTAACAGTAAAGTGAGCCAGAAAAAATGTACAGTGCTGACTGAAAAGAATCCACATATAAGTGGACCCAGCTTCAAACCGTGTTGCTCAGGGTTGGCCCTTATGCTAAAAGGAGGTCAATGCTAAGGGTAAAACAGGTGGGGCCAGGACCAGGAGGCAGTGATGAGAGACAGTCCACCCTCTCTCCCAAACCCCACACAGCCCTTTCCTGTCTCCCTCCTCTAGGACTGGCCCCGAGCCCATTAACAGTGAATGGGGTTCCTCCTGCTCTTGGCCCTGAAGAGAGTGCCCATTGCCCACTCACTGCGACGCATGCTGAGGGTGTGGGTAAACAAACTTTTTCAAGTTAAAGAAATTCCTCTCCAATTCTAGCTGCTAAGAGTTTTAAGAATAAATGGGTGCTGAACTTTCATCAAAAGCTTTCTCTGAGATCCAAAGATATTTCCCTTACTTTATTTCCAAGTGACACAGGAGCACCCTGCCACGGAGTTCCTGCGACCCTCACACCTCTCATCTGACCTGGACCCCCACACGGCACCCCAGTGCTCCCTGCAACCTCCCCTCAGGCCCAGCATGCCTGCCCAGGCACACCCCCAGCACCCACACCTGCGCTCGCCTACCTGAGCATGCAGAGCAGCCAGGAGTGAGTCCAGCTGGATGTCCAGCGTGCGGCTGCCCACACTCACCGCAGCCTCGAGGATCTGGCCCAGGCTCTGCTGGGCAGAGGGGCTGTCAGTCCCACCGAAAGGCCCCAGCCCTACACCCACCTCTAGAAGTCAGAGGGGAGGAGAGGAATCAGAAAAGGGGCCATGGCATGAGACTAGTGGGGTAGATTCCTGGTTCTGTGCAGTGTAGGGCAGATGTAAGGGTGTGACCAGTCCCCCCCCCAAATCTTAGGGGCTCTCTGGGCCACTCCTGCTCCCACTGGAGACGGCTGCTCCAGATCAGACCCTGGGCTGAGCCCTGCACCTTGGACACATGGGAAGTCTCAGCATGCTTCTTATAGAGGGCAAGGACTCCGGGCAGGAGCTTGGGGAGCTGCTCCTCTAGCTTCTCGCTGGGCAGCAGGTGGCTCATGGGCCCCAGGGCCTCCACCACGGCGAGCCGGAGCTGAGGGGGCAGTGACACAAACCAGTATGACAATGCTCACAACCCACAAGGGACAGCAGCCAAGAGCCCATTCACCAAAAACCCAGGGCTGATGGAAGGAAACCAGGGTACCCCGTGATGGGATCCTAAAGGGGCCAGGCCACATGCTGTCATCACACCCCGGCCCCCCCCCTCAGGCAGCAGAGGGTGGGGTTGGAAAGTGGTCTCCTTGGCAACTAGAGCTCAGAAAGCAGCTCACTCTGTGGGGACCAGCAGGTTAGACAGTACAGGGCACGTCTACTCCCCAGTGAGAACCCCACCTCCTGATTGCAGGGCACTGGGATGGGGACACATGTATACACATGGCTCCCTCCCCTCCCCACAGAATAGATGACGCCCAGGCAGTGGGAGGGGATCCGGGCGGGCAGGCTCAGCGTGGCAGAGGGTGGTCAATGAGGTGAGGCACACCTTGGCTTCACGGCTCTGCAGCCACTGGTGAAAGAGGATGTCGTAGGCACTGCTGATGTCAGAGGCAAAGGTATCCTTCCTGACTGTGGGGTCTGGGGCTTGGTCCAGGTTGGCCACATACTCAAGGGTACTCTCGCTGAAGCGCTGCAGGGCTGTGGTGACCCAAGCAGTGAGCAGCAAGTAGCCGCAGGCTTCACACCTAATCTGCGTCCTCTCCCTTCCAAACCCACGACCGCCCAGCACACTGGCCAAGCCGAGACTCTGAGACTACACCAGGTGAACACTGTTCCCCCAAGTTCATGTCCTTCCCAGACCTCAGGATGGGACCTTTCTTGGAAACAGGGTCTTTGCAGGTGCAATCAGCTAAAACATGGTTGGAGTGGGGTTGGGTGAGCCCTCACCTAGCAGGACCACGTCCTCACAGAAAAGCACAGACAGGGAGAAGACAGCCACCTTCCTCTTACTATCCTGCTCTCCTCCTGTGGCCTGAAGAACCCCGTGACCCCATACAAAGGGGCCCCAGAGACAAACGTCCCAGGAACGAGCAGGCAGCGCCCAGCCCCTGCCCTGTGAAGAGCCCACTTGCCCTGGAGGCCCCAGCTTACCACAGCAGAATACCACCCTCATGGTGTCGTGCTTGGCCATGCCCAGCATGGGCAGCATGGTGCTCAGGACAGACGTCAGGAAGGGCACCATGCCGAACACTGCAACAGGTGTATGTCAGAGGCCCTGCGGTGCCCCTCCCGTTTCCCCCACTCCCTATGCCCACCCGCACGCTGCAGGGCTGTGGGCTCCTTCTGCTCAGCCTGGGGTGGGAGGAGAAGCTGCTGAGACACATGGAACTGCCCATGGGGCTTGGAGCATCTCACGGCTCACTTGAGAACTCGGGGGGAAGGGGGTCGAGGCCAAGCGGCCACCTACCATTGGAGACGGAGAGGTTGGCCAATGTCTGCAACACGAAACAGTGTGGCAGGACCCCGGGCTGGAACTTGCTGAGCATCTCCTCCATCACCATGCCAACGAAGCGCTTCCCCACCGACACAAGGACGCTGCTGGCAGCCTGCTGCCAGTCACACACCAAGTCCTGCACCCCAAAGAAAACATGATCTGACGTGTCAGGAAGGGAAAGGATGTGCACCCTCATCCTGCAGCCACCCAAGAGGCAAAAACGACACACCCTGTCCTCAGTCCCACTGTGCTCAGGCCCCCTCAGTGAGCACCTGTCAAGCCAGGCCACCCCCCACAGGGGCCAGTGCACCCCCTCCACCTGTGGGTGAAGGAGCACAGCCCTGGGAGAGTCAAGCTGAGCCTGGATCTGTCCCCCAAATGTAGAGGATGCGGGCACAGCTGCCTCTACATTCACCCAGAGAGCTTAGAAGTTCTTTCTGCTTCAGCATCCCTTCTGAAGTGACAGGGTGACCCTGCCCACCCAAGATAGTCAGGGCGCAGGACCCAGGGGGCCAACCCCGAGGCAGCTGGGCACAAACCCACACCCTAATGGGCTGGGGCAGAGAGGCCTGGGGAAGAGGCTCCTGAGCCTGGCCCGAGGCCAGCAGGCCAGGGAGGGGGCTCAGCCGGAACCCCACATACCTTTGCCTTGGTCATCTCGCTGGAGGCCAGGATGATGATGGCCCTGGCCATGTCCTTGTCCAACTCACTTATGTGATTGCTCACAACCGTTTCCATGGTCCTCAGGATCATCGTGCGGTATGGGTGCGCCAGCTGAGGGGAGAGACCGTCCAAGAAGGGCCTGGAAGGGGAGCAAGTGCCCAGGCCGCCTGCCAGAGCCTCTCACATTCTCTATGGGGTTACTCAAAACATCATCACCCCTCTCTGTCCCCACACGGGAGCATTCCTCCTGGCCCTCAGGAACTATTTAATGTCTCACACATCAAAGGGGCACGTGATCTTCAGAAGGGCCAAAGTGGTCTCTGCAGCCCAACCACGAGCGGACGGTGAGTGGTGGACTTCTGCTGTCCCTGGGTGGCCCGGTCTGAGTAGTGATGGAATCTCTGCCCTGCCTAGGGTGTGGGTCCTGCCTCTGTCCAGTGCCTCCACAGTGCATATGCTCCCCACCCATTAGCCACTAAGTAGCCGCTGGTTAGGAGATCGATTGTTACGGTGTCACAGTGCCTGTGTTCAAGTCACCCTTATTTTCCTGGGTAAGGGCCCCAAAGCACAATAGTGATGCTGACACTTCCAGTATGCCGAAGAAAAGCTATAGGTGCTTCCATTAAGCAGAAAGGTATGTATATACAGGAGAAAACCAGTATATATAGGGTTCAATACCATCTAGGATTCAGGCACCCATTGGGGGTCTGGGGACGTACCAGTGTTGATAAGGGGGGACCACTCACTGTATAGCCAACAGGCAGTCCCTAGAGCCTGTCACACCTCTGACAGGTTAGCAAAGTCAGCAGGAAAGCAACGAGGTGCGGCCCTGGTCTCCTCTGCAGCCCGTCTCTGGAGAGTGTGCCCGCCTCTCACCCCTTTGTCCATGTGTTCCTGATATTGTAATTGATGAGAAATTGCTTTCTCTCCCTTGAGGGGGACGACAGACTGGCAGAGAGAGCCGTTCAGTCTCCAGGCCGTAAGTAAAAGGGGATGGCAACACTGGGCCTTGGCCACAAGACCAGGTGAGTCATCTGTCCTGGGAATCCCCCCATCTCCGACCTGGAGAGAGCTTGGACTCACAGGTGCAGCTTTCTGCCGGTGCGTGGGGCACCAGCCCCTCCCTGCAGAACCAGCCCCGAGCTCGCAGCCCCACCCCTGGAAGGGCAGGGGCGCCTGGTCTCCTACCTTCTCATGCTGCCGCAGGTGCTCTTCACAGGTGCTGAGCGTGTCCTTCGGCTGCGCCTCTCCGAGGGCGCACAGGGCACTGCACACTTGCTCCTGCACCAGAGGGTCCTTGTCGGTGATGGCGTCCAGCAGGATGGTGGACAGCTCTGCAGTAACGAAGCCCATGCATGTGCTCAGGCAGGTCTGAGGACTCAGTCCCAGTGCTGGAGGACAGGAGCGGTCCAGCGCCCGCCCACTGCACACACTTACTCTTCACGCAGGACCTGGTCATCGCGGTGGTCTTGGCTTCTTCTCGCCCGTGTGAACATGGGTAGCACTTTCTCAAACCTACAGTAACCAAAGCAAAACACAGAATTCATAAGCCTCCTCAGTTATGGGCAGTCACCATGTCTGCGTGAAGCATTCGACGTAAACAAGTCCTCCTGGCTGACGGTCTCTCCCACACTTTGGCTGCCTGCCCAGGAGGAGAGATGCAGTCCTCTTCATGGGTCCCTGCTCTCCCTGCCCGGCACCTACGGTCCCACGGGACACCATCCCTGGACAAATGTGGTCACTGCCTCCACCTACAGCACCTGCCTTCACTCTGGAGAACAAAGGACAACATGTCCTAAGGCCTGAAGTCCTGGCGGGGGGCGGTCTGTGCATGGCCAGGAAGCCTGAGGCCCAAGAACAGGGACCAGAACCCCGCAGGGCCAGAATTCCCCACCCCGAGAATTCTAGCACAAATTAAATGAGCCTCTGGGGGCTGAGAGAGGCTAGATGGGCAGCACAGGGAGCTGATGGGTTGGCAAGCACCTGACACCATGGGTCCAAACAGCCATGGGATTGAAGAATGGCAGCTTTCAAACATCAGGTGCCTCCAAGCACCACTTACAAAGAAAGTCCATCAACCATGCAAGGGCCTCTCATCTCCATTGCATGCACACACCCAAGGGCCTATGTCATACTCTCCAAAGAGCTATAAAGTCAGAGGGGCCAGGCCCTCAGTGTGGCAGTCACCTGCTTCACCTCTATTCGCAGGTGAGACCACCACTCCTTCATTCTTTGAAAAAACCCAGATAGCAAAGGAGAAACGCCCTGACCATGTGGCTGTGCACACGCAGGAAGAGGCAGAGTGAAAAACCATGTGATGGTGGGGAGGTGGGGAATTACAGACAAGTGAGAATTCCCGCTGAAGACAGCAGATGGGTCCCACACATTCACCCGTCACCGAGACCTCAGAGAAATGACAGGAGAGAGGCGCGTTTTAAGAGATGAAACCCACCAGAGCACTAGAAAACAAGGAAGATAAAATTAGCAGACCAGAAACTTCTAAGAATTCCAGGCAGACAGGAAGCAGATGGAGAAGACTCTGGTTTGAAGAGGGTGGCATCCATGGGGTGTTTCCACTTTCTTCCAGAAAAGCATCTAAAAGTTACAAGGAAAACAAGAAGTAAAAACACGTATTCCGGCCCTGGCCAGTTGGCTCAGTGGTGGAGCGTCAGCCTGGCGTGCAGAAGTCCCGGGTTCGATTCCCGGACAGGGCACACAGGAGAAGTGCCCATCTGTTTCTCCACCCCTCCCCTCTCCTTCCTCTCTGTCTCTCTCTTCCCCTCCAGCAGCCAAGGCTCCATTGGAGCAGAGATGGCCTGGGTGCTGAGGATGGCTCCATGGCCTCTGCCTCAGGCACTAGAATGGCTCTGGTTGCAACAGAGCGATGCCCCAGATGGGCAGAGCATCGCCCCCTGGTGGGCATGCCGGGTGGATCCCGGTCGGGCGCATGCGGGAGTCTGTCTGCCTCCCCGTTTCCGGCTTCGGAAAAATACAAACAAACAAACAAAAAACACGTATTCCATTTGGGCAGAGCAAGGAGAAGGCAAAAACCCTAAACCCCAGGATCAGGAGGAGGGAAAAAACCACAGCGTGACGTTCCAGAAAGAGCCCACAGAATACCCTTCTAAAAGGCAAGGACACCTTTATGTGGAACCCAAGGTTCCCAGACCTTGTCTGAGTCTAGGAGGTGAGCAGTGTGCCGCTGGCAGAGGCTGTGCCCTACGAGAAGCCACAGCTACCTATCCTCCATGCCTCCAACAAAACAAGGGCTAAGCCAGCTCCAACTCCACCCTGTTGGGAAGGCCTGTGATGGGAGAACAAAGCGCTCTGCTCCCCCAACTCAAACGGGGGCAAACAAAAATAGATAAGCATAAGATCTCAGCTCCCAGCCCCATGGAAGTAATGGACTGATTTGTCCTCCCAAACTGGAAAACTAGACAAAACACATGAAACTGCAGTTGTCAGGGTGATGGACATTAGGCGTGAAGGGCAGGGAAGCCCGAGGTCACTCTAGCTCACCGGCCTACAGGGCACACTCACGCTGAGCAGCAATACACCTGAGCTGAGCAGATGGACTGGAAGAGTCTACGAAGACCTAGGTCCTGCCGGACTCTTCAGGCTCTAGGACCAGAGAGAATTCCAGAGACCTACACGGGGTCCCCTGGTCACTCAGTGCTTCACTGAGCAGTAGTAGAACAATGTTCTCAAGATGCCCTCCTCTCCAGAACCCTTGGCTATGTTACGTTACACAGCCAAGGAGGTCTAGCAGATGGGATTAAGTGTACTGACTGAGGTGAGGAGAGTCCCTGGATTATGTGCGAGACCAGCCTAATCACATGAGTCCTCAAAAGTAGACAAGCCGGCCCTGATCAGGTCACTCAGTTGCTGAGAGCATCATCCTGATACGCCAAGGATGCAGGTTCGATCCCTGGTCAGGGCACATACAAGAATGAACCAATGAATGCATAAATAAGTGGAACAACAAACTGATGTTTCTCTCTCTCTCCCCCTTTCTCTCTAAAAAATCAATCAATAAATAAAAATTAAGAAAAAAAAGCAGATAACCAATCCCAGAGATGGCGGGGGACTTTCAAAGCACAGGAAGAACCCAACCCTCCACGCTGGCTTTGGAGACACAGGAAGGAGGTCCTGGGCCAAGGCCCGTGGATGGCCTACAGACGCTGGGGACAGCCCTTAGCTAGACAGCAAACAAATGGAGATTTTGGTCCCATATACACAAAGAACAAAATTATGCCAGCAACCTAAAAAAGCAGGAAACAGATCCTCCCCAGAGGAGCACAGCCCTCCTGCTCCTAGATCTTTGCCTGCTGGGATCCAGGGCAGACTGCTGACCTCAAGGACTGTAAGATAATAAATGTCTGCCGCTTAAGCCCCTGTGTTTGTGGTTATTTGTTACAGCACCCATAGATAACACCATGTTTGAAAAAAACCCACCCAAGGCCAAGGAAAGAGCCACCCAGACAGTGAGCAGAAAAACACCGGGACCTCCAGGCAGCTAGAGGGAGAAGCACCAGAACTCTCAGGGCAATAGGAAGAGCGCACAAAAGAGATCTGCCTTTGTCAAGAAGTAAAATGGGGCCCTGGCCGGTTGGCTCAGTGGTAGAGCGTCGGCCTGGTGTGCAGAAGTCCCGGGTTCGATTGCCGGCCAGGGCACACAGGAGAAGCGCCCATTTGCTTCTCCACCCCTCCCCCTCTCCTTCGTCTCTGTCTCTCTCTTCCCCTCCCGCAGCCAAGGCTCCATTGGAGCAAAGATGGCCCGGGCGCTGGGGATGGCTCCTTGGCCTCTGCCCCAGGCACTAGAGTGGCTCTGGTAGCAACAGAGCGACGCCCCGGAGGGGCAGAGCATTGCCCCCTGGTGGGCGTGCCGGGTGGATCCCGGTCGGGCGCATGCGGGAGTCTGTCTCTCCCCGTTTCCAGCTTCAGAAAAATGCAACAACAACAACAACAAAAAAAAAATAAGTAAAATGAACCCCAGACTAAACACCAATTCTGGTTTCAGCTAACAAAGCTAAAAGCAAGACCTGCAAGAATCAAATAGTTCCCAGGCTTTAGCCACATCCCATCATGAGCTCAAGAATAATAGGCCAGACCAGGAGTTGGTGCAGTGGATAGTGTCGACCTGGGATGCTTGAGGTCCCAGGTTTGAAACCTAAGGTCACCGGTTTGAGCCCAAGGTCGCTGGCTTGAGCAAGGGGGTCTCTGGCTCAGCTGCAGCCCCCTGGTCAAGGCACATATGAGAAAGCAATCAATGAACGACTAAGGAACCACAACACAGAATTGGTGCTTCTCATCATTCTCCTTTCCTGTCTATCTGTCCCTGTCTGTCCCTCTCTCTGTCTCTCTCACTAAAAATAAATAAACATATGAAATCGTTAAAATAAACATTTAAAATAAAAACTGGAAACACAGCTGAGCAAATCTTGCAAGGTCCGGTGGGCTGCCTCTGCCCCAGGCAGTGTGCACACTGAGGCTTGACACTTGGGATGGCAGCACCGACCCTGCCCTCCGAGGACAGTCCTGTGAGCACACTGAGGGCAATCTGAGGGGCACACCCCACAGGGAAAAGCAGAGACAGGGCAGGTTCTGGAAGGTGCCTGTGTCCTGCCGGAAGGTACTAACACTGACTGCCCAGCCAGGCACCATCTCCTTTCATCCATGTGGCTGAGTGGGTCTGAGAAACACACCGTTAGTTAGTAGCTAGTTAGTGATGGGGCAGGATTCAAACAGGACTGGCTCCCACCAGTTCCACTCCATAGCTAGGTCATGGGGCCAGGTCTTCCTTCTCTGCAGCAGATACATGAGTGAGTCAAGAACCAACTTCCTCCTCACTCACCTGGACTCAGCATGCATCCAACTACATTTAATAATGTAGTTATTAAACTACATCACAACGTCCTAGCATGTCACCACTGCCACAGGACAAGGCATAGGCTAGCAGAGGAACCAGACTAACTGCACTGAGCCCGAGGCCACATGCACTGAGCCCGAGGCCACATGCACTGAGCCCGAGGCCACATGCACCAGAGCCCAGAGGCCACATGCACTGAGCCCGAGGCCAAATGCACCAGAGCCCAGAGGCCACATGCACCAGAGCCCAGAGGCCACATGCACCAGAGCCCAGAGGCCACATGCACCAGAGCCCGAGGCCACATGCACCAGAGCCCAGAGGCCACATGCACCAGAGCCCGAGGCCACATGCACCAGAGCCCAGAGGCCACATGCACCAGAGCCCAGAGGCCACATGCACCAGAGCCCGAGGCCACATGCACCAGAGCCCAGAGGCCACATGCACCAGAGCCCAGAGGCCACATGCACCAGAGCCCGAGGCCACATGCACCAGAGCCCAGAGGCCACATGCACCAGAGCCCAGAGGCCACATGCACCAGAGCCCAGAGGCCACATGCACTGAGCCCGAGGCCACATGCACCAGAGCCCAGAGGCCACATGCACCAGAGCCCAGAGGCCACATGCACTGAGCCCGAGGCCACATGCACCAGAGCCCAGAGGCAGCTGTGAGATTGTTTAGAGCAGGGGTAGTCAACCTTTTTATGCTTACCACCCACTTTTGTATCTGTTAGTAGTAAAATTTTCTAACCACCCACCAGTTCCACAGTAATGGTGATTTATAAAGTAGGGAAGTAACTTTACTTTATAAAATTTATAAAGCAGAGTTACAAGTTAAAGCATATAATAATAATTACTTACCACGTACTTTATGTTGGATTTTCGCTAAGTTTGGCAGAATAAATCTTTATAAAACAACTTACTATAGTTAAATCTATCTTTTTATTTATACTTTGGTTGCTCAGCTACCGCCCACCATGAAAGCTGGAACGCCCACTAGTGGGCGGTAGGGACCAGGTTGACTACCACTGGTCTAGAGGGCCGGTGCGTATGGGGAAACTGGGAAGTCAGGATGCAGATCAGGGTCAAGGGGATGTCCCACCCACACAGCAGGCCCTCCTGACTTTTCCTCATAGGTGATGTTCCCTTGTAACACTGCAGCCAGAGAAGGAATCCACTTCCAGAGTCACCAGCAAGAAATGAGGCTGTCACTCATGCCTCACAGGCTCCTGACACATGGCTGCTCCAACAAGCCATCCCAAGCTGTGTCACTGCGTTCACAGGCAAACCCCCAAAACCAGGAGGCCCTCCAGCTGCATGGAGAAAGCACATTTCTCATGATGTCCAGCAGCCAGAATTCCTGGAGCACGGGCCAAGAGTGCATAAAAGCCACAGGGCATCCCTCAAGCTCCTACCTGGAGGAGATCAAGTGACAGCTTGTGAAGGGGCTCAGAGATGTGGGGCTGCTGATCACAGGCAGACACCGATGCCTCACATGGGCCTCAAATGACCCTGGGTCTAAAATCTAGGAGCAGACACCTGCTTCCGGGCACATGGGCCGGCCCTGATGTGAGCAAACACGCGCCCCATGGGCTCCACCTCTGGTCCTCTGGTGTCTCCAGGGAGTGAGAACAGCAAGAGGCTGGTCTGAATGAGCGAATCAGACACAGCAACCTGAGCATTGGTGTCAAGGTAACCAAGATGGCTTGACTTTCAGGTCGTTCCAGTCTAACACCAAAGTGAGACCAGAAACACCTGCCGACTTGCGCCAGGACAGCCCCAGGCCTGGGATAAAGATCCTGACTGTGGCCTCCCCGGCCCCCTAGCTGCTGGAACTGGAACTGTGGTACCACTGGGCACAATCAACTTGAACCTGAAGTGTCCCTTGAGGATTCCCACATGGTCTCCTGAGGCCCAGTGCCTGCTGGGCATCATCACCTGGACCACTCGCTGCCACTCAAACCCTCCAGTCCCGACATTCAGCTCACCATCTTCACCCCTGACATCATCCCATGTCACTATGTCATCAGCACCACCCGTCCTGTTCCTCACCTCTCTTCCATACCTACTATGCTGCCTTCATGAACCTCCTTCTCCACATCTACCCCAAAATGGCCCCTGCCTCCGGACTGTCCCCTCAAAGACAGCCTCAACCCTGACCCTGCTTGTCCCGGTCCCCAGACAGTCGTCGCCCCAGGTGACATCCCCACGCAGGGCCACTCCTCTGGTTTCCCCACCGGCGAGTGCCCTTTGCCCCCTCCCACACCCCGTTGTGCTTGCTTCATTCACTGCACTTGAAACGCCACCACTCCTGGGTCCCCGGGGTGGAGGTGGGGGACTAGCAGAGGGAAACCCCTGCAAGTGTGCAGGTGGGAACTGCCCACGCCTGCAGAGCCCTCTCCTCCGGCCCTAACGCTGCTGCACCTACCCGCAGAACCTACGCCGCCGCAGGAAAATCAAAACCCAAATGCAGGCCCAGGGCCCGAGGGCTGGCCAAGCACCGGTCAGCTCTCCCCTTGCCCGAGATCTGGGCTCCCCCGTGGGCCTGCCGGCTTCACCGCCCACAGTCTGTCACCAAGAACCCTCGTGACTTGGGACAAAGCCTCCCTGCCTGCCCCGTGTCCCCTCCTTTTCACGTCCAAGGGAAAGGGTACCCCGAGCTCTGTGGCTCTCACGGCTCGGGCACAGCTTCCCATCAAGAGGACCCCCGGCGATCCCGCAGGGGGGGCGGGGAGCGGGATCGCGGACCCTGTACCCCCCCAAGCCCTCCAGGGCGGTGACGGACCCTATAGGACCGAGGACCTCGTGCCCTCCAGGCCGAGGACGAGCACCGGCCGCCCGCGTCCCGCCTGGGAGGGGCCGGCCGGAGGAAGCGGGCGAGCGAGCCTCTCTTCCGGGTGGTGACGCGGCACAGAGGCCCCGTGGGGACCTGGACGCACCTGCGCCGCCGGGGATAAGGAGGGCGGGCCCCGCGCCCCGACGCCCCGGACCCTCCCCCGCGCGCACCCGGTGACCTTGGGGAGGCGGCCCCCTGACTCGGCCTCCTGACTCGGCCTCCGGCGCCCCCCGCCCCCGCCCCGCAGCTCTCAGGCTCCGGCTTCCCCGAGGGCCGCCTCCCCGAGCGAGCGCCACAGGCACCCGGTCGCCGCCCGCCGTTTACCTGAGGAGGAGCCGCAGCAGCGGCCCAAGGCACAGCCCTCCCGCCCAGCCGCGCGCCGGAGTGGGCGGGGCCGCGCGCGAGTTGAGCCCGCCCCAGCTGCGCCCTCCACCAACCGAGGCCCCGCGCGCGGCTGCCCGGGCCCGCCCCCACACTATCTCTGTGTTCATTGGTCGGAGGCGCTCATCGCTCTCTGCGCCCCGCCCACCGGACCCCGCCACCCCCAGCGAGCTGTTCTGCGCAAACTCCGCCTCGCACTCGGCCCCGCCCGCGCCGCGCCTGGACTGCTCAACTGGACTGTTAGGCTCCATCCAGCAGCGGTTCGGCGGGGCACTGCACAGGCGCGAGGAGCACCGTCCGTCTTGCTCCACGCTGAACGCAGTCTTCTCTCCTATCCTCCTGGGTGTCCCCATCAACACGTCCCCCGTACACAGACGCCGCCCCACGCAGCCCGGGACCTATCGGAGACGCGGCCTCGGGGCACCACCGCGCCCAAAGCCGGTCCCCCGGCAAACAGGTACAATGCCGGCTGGACCCGACCTGGACGCCCACGGGCACTAGGCTCTATATCGCTCACACATAAACACACATACTGAACACCCAACAAAGACCGGAGACCCCGGGTCCTCCGACCTTTCTGCGAACGGGTACACACGCACATGCACACGGGAGGCACATATGTATTCAGTCTGCGACAGATCAGGAGAATCAGGAGGAGCATGTCTGTCTCTGCTTTCAGGACCTTGGGATCTGGATAGGCAGACTGTAAGCAAGTAAACTATCCATAAGGCATAACAAAGTGTTGTCAAGGGACACAACTCGGGGCTGGGAGAGGAGACAGCTTTCTTGACAGACACTGACCCCTCCCTGCAAAGACCCCGGGGCTGAACTCGCCTGGACGGGTTCACAGCCCAAAATAAAGGAGGGTTGATGCTTCAGAAGCTCAGGAAGTGAACGGCGCATTCTGAGGACGGAGTAGCTAGCAGCAGTGCATTCACGGTGTAACAAGTATCTGGGTCTTTGGCGCAGGTTGGGTCTGCAGAGAGCTGTGGGCAAGGGTGCAAGGGTGGCAAACTGGGCCCCCGAGGTCAGTACTGGAGCCAGGTGGCAGCTGAACAGTGGGAGGAGACATTCTTCCACAGAGAGAAGGGCTTCAGCCTGTTCTGGGGGGTTGTTTTGTTTTGTTTTGTTTTAGGGATGGAGTCCAAAGATGAGACAGAACTCAGATGGCTAGATGGGACTGAGCCCTCAGGAAGAGCCCCAACCCCACCCAGCACTATCACCACCAGGCTGGAGGGGGGAAGGGTTAACTAAGGCATGTGCAAGTTGCCAGGGAGGGAAGACAGGAGGCTTCTTCTAAGCTCACCCATGGACGGCTTGCTCTATGTTCCCCATGGCCAGTGCCCAGCATGGCCTGCCCCCTCCCCAGCCTCAGCTGGACTTCAGTCCCCAAGCACACAAACTGCCCAGCACACCTGACAGCTGTCTCTAACTTTATTAAATTCCCCTTCTACAATAGTGAGCTCTGTAAAAGGCCCATGTCTGTGATTTGTTCCCAAGTGCTCAGTACCAAGCCCGGTGTGTGATGGGTGCTCAAGGAATACAAGAGGGGTGCAGGCAGTGGCACAGCCACCCACAGTACTGCTGTAGCTCTAGACAGGGCCCTTCTTCAGCAACCCCACCTTAAATCCCCTCTGCTTGGAATACCTGGAATGGTTGCCTTTTTATTAAGATTTTATTTATTGCCTGGCCTGTGGTGGTGCAGTGGATAAACCTTCGGCCTGGAATGCCAAGGTTGCTGGTTCGAAACCCTGGGCTTCCCTGGTCAAGGCACATACAACAAGCAAACAATGAACAACTAACATGAAGCAACTATGAGTTGATACTTCCCATTCCATGCTCCCCTTTCTCTCCTGTCTCTGTAAAACCAATAAATAAAGTATTTAAAATATATATTTTATGTATTGATATTTTTTTAGTGAGAGGGACAGATAGGGACAGACAGACAGGAAGAAGAAGGATGAGAAACATCAATCCTTTGAATTCTTCATTGCAGCACTTTAGTTGTTCATTGATTGCCCACTCCTATGTGCCTTGACCAGGAGCTCCTGCAGATTAAGTGACCCTTTGCTTGAGCCAGCGATCTTTGGGCTCAAACTAGCGACCATGGGGTCATGCCTATGATCCCACACTCAAGCCTGAGACCCTGCACTCAAGCCAGATGAGCCTGCGCTCAAGCTGGCAACCTCTGAGTTTTGAACCTGGGCCCTCTGCATCCCAGTCTGATGCTCTATCCACTGTGCCACCACCTGGTCAGGCTTTTTTTTTTTTTTTTTTTTTTTGTATTTTTCTGAAGCTGGAAACGGGGAGAGACAGTCAGACAGACTCCCGCATGAGCCCAACCGGGATCCACCAGGCTCGCCCACCAGGGGGCGATGCTCTGCCCATCCGGGGCGTCGCTCTGTTGCGACCAGAGCCACTCTAGCGCCTGGGGCAGAGGCCAAGGAGCCATCCCCAGCGCCCGGGCCATCTTTGCTCCAATGGAGCCTCGGCTGCGGGAGGGGAAGAGAGAGACAGAGAGGAAGGAGAGGAGGAGGGGTGGAGAAGCAGATGGGCGCTTCTCCTATGTGCCCTGGCCGGGAATCGAACCTGGGACTTCCGCACGCCAGGCCAACGCTCTACCACTGAGCCAACTGGCCAGGGCTGGTCAGGCTATTTATTGATTCTTAGAGAGAGGGGAGAGGGAGGGAGGAAGGGAGAGAGGAAAAAGTATTAACTCGTAGTTGATTCACTTTAGATATTGATTGCTTCTTGTATGTGCCTTGACCAAGCAAGTCTGGAGTTTCAAACTGGTGACCTCAGCATTCCAGGTTGAATCTCTATCCACTGCACCAGCACAGGTTAGGCTGGAGTAGTTGCTCTTAACCTAACTAACCCCCAGGTCAGCAGCAAACCAGTTCATTTGTCCACATTTTCTATGTTCCAGGCACTTTGCCAGACACAGGCTGTGAGTGAGCAAGGAAATAGCAAACATAAGGCTTGCTCTTGAGTAGCTCACAGTCTAAGAGGGATGAGAAAAAGAACCTCAGCGGAACATTCCCAGGGCTTCCCAGTGGCAGGCACACCATTAAGTCCAGACACCAAGCCTCCACCATGACCCAGGCCCTGTAGGGCACTCCCAGGACAGCAGTCCACAGCCTCTGTGCCACGCAGGTCATGGCAGAGAGACTGTGCACATACCCATAAAATGGGTATCCCTTGGTTGTGCTCCAGTTTGAGATTCTGGATGCTCACTGCCCGTCTGTGGGAGGTGAAGTGGCAGCTTCTGTGACTGCTTCACATGGCACCTGGCATGCAGTGGGCACTCAGTGTCACTTGCCACTCCCGACGGTAACAGTGCTTCCAGAAGACCCTTGAGGACCAGAGAAGGCAGGGCCTCTCTCCTGGAGCTGCAAGGTTTAAGGGGGACCTTGGCTGGGGCCTAACTTGCCTTGGAGATGTGTCCTTATTTCTGCAGAGAGCTCTGGGGGAAAGGCCTCCTGCAGGCCTTGGCCCAGGCAGAAGCTTCTAAGTGTCTAAGAAGGCAGTGACACTGTGTCGTCCCACCCCCACCCCCCAACCCCCACCCCCCACCCAACTGCCACCCAAGGACAAGAGATGCAGTTGAAACAGTTGCTGGCATATGTTGTCCTTTTTTTTTTTTTTAATTTTATTTATTTTTTACAGAGAGAGTGAGTCAGAGAGAGGGATAGACAGGGACAGACAGACGGAACGCAGAGATGAGAAGCCTCAATCATTAGTTTTTCATTGCGCGTTGCAACACCTTAGTTGTTCATTGATTGCTTTCTCATATGTGCCTTGACCGCGGGCCTTCAGCAGACCGAGTAACCCCTTGCTGGAGCCAGTGACCTTGGGTTCAAGCTGGTGGGCTTTTCCTCAAACCAGATGAGCCCACACTCAAGCTGGCGACCTCGGGGTCTCGAACCTGGGTCTTCTGCATCCCAGTCCGATGCTCTATCCACTGCGCCACCGCCTGGTCCAGCCATATGTTGTCCTTTTCCCTTCCTTATGTCCTTAGAAACTGCGCTGGCCTTCTTTTGCTCATTCTCCACCCCCAGCTTCTTCAAAGGTCTTCCGGCTCCTGCCACATTTAGGGGTGGCCCACAAAGACCTCAGCCTGGCTCTAACCCTTAAGAGGTTCTTGCCATAGAGTGGGCCCCATGGAGGGCAGAGCTGGTTCCAGCAAGATGTTCTCAGGACAGGCAGGTCTTGGGGACAGGACACTCCCTTTGAGGGCACAATGCAGGTGCAGCTCTAGAACCCTCCATTCTAGAACCTGCCCCTGCTTTCTCAGACCTTGGCTATACCAGCCTCCCACCCCGAGTTCTCTGCCCTGGTCATTACTCCGCCTCTGCCCCAGTCCCAGCAAGACTTCCAAAGTTTGGCTGCAGCCGTGAGAGGCCGCAAGTCCCACGTAGCCTCCTGTGGCCCTGACATCCCTTTCCCTCTGACACGTCTCAGGCCTCGGCTGTGTCCCCTCACCTCCTCCCAAGAACTGGCTGTGAGCTGGACAACTCCAGCCCCTCCCACAGCAGCCTGCCCTCCATGCAGGGCAGCAGCAGGCAAAAGCTGGACCAGCGAACCTTTAGGGCGCAGGTGCTTGAGTGCAGGGACAAGGGCTACCTGCTCTCCTCTAAGAAGATCGGTTCTGGGGCCTTCTCCAAAGTCTACCTGGCCTACGCCACACAGGAGCGCATTCAGCACAACCCCAGGCTGGCCTCTGACCTGCGAGGCAAGCGCCACACCATGGTGAGACAGCCCACCGGGGCTCCGTCTGCCCTCCAACCCCGCCCCAGCTGTCCCTGTCCTGACCCTACTCAGGCACGAACCCCGCCCCAGCCGTCCCTGTCCTGACCCTACTCAGCTGCTTCAGCACCTCCCAGCCGCTTCAGCTCCCAGTCCTGCATCCTCCCAGAGGCCAACGCCCCCGCAGGCTGGCCATTCCGCGTTCTCCAACCCCTGAACACAGAAGTGCCTATGTACAGGCGGGGTGGGGAGGTCAGCCATGTCCCCCAGGACTCTGCTCACCCCACCCAAGTCCAACAACGTGCACAAAAGACACAGGACCTGTCTGTCCTGCCACATGCTGCCCCGCAGGGCTGTGGTCTGCACACAGCGGTCACCGTCCATTCTTGCAGGTGGCGATCAAGATCATCTCCACTGCCAAGGTCCCTGTGGAATTCTCCCGCAAGTTCCTGCCCCGTGAGATCTCATCCCTCCATGCTACCTACAAGCACCTGAATGTGGTGGGCAGACACCACCACATCTGTCCCTACCCTTCCCATCCTCTGTGCCAGCCCTCACCATACCCACTGCCCACCCCCTGCTGTATCCTCACAGCCCCATCCAGGGCACTGGACAGCCCCTCCTTGGGGCAGTAACAAGCTGGTGGGGTTCCTGCAGGTGCAGCTGTATGAGACATACCAGGGCAGCCAGCGCTGCTACCTGGTGCTGGAACTGGCGGATGGAGGCGATCTGCTGCAGCACATCAATGCCATGTCGGCCCGCCGTTGCTGCCCGGGGCTGGAGGAGAAGGAAGCCCGCAGGCTGTTCCGGCAGCTGGTCAGTGCCGTGGCTCACTGCCACAACTCGGGCGTCGTGCACCGGTGAGGGTACTGCCCAGTATGCCCCCTACCTTCATGAGGAGGCCCACCTGAACCCAGGCCAGCCCCACCTACCCTTCCCCGCACAGGGACCTCAAGTGTGAGAACATCCTACTGGACGAGAGAGGGTTCCTGAAGCTGACTGGTGAGCAGCCGGTGGCCCCGCCCCCTCGGTGGCACCCGCCCTCCCTGACTCCTGACCCCAGCTGTACACTGTTCGGGAGGAACCTGCACATTGCTGTCTCTGCCAGGCGCCCGCCCACCTCCGCACTGGTCTGCTCCAAACAGGACTCCAGCCTTGCTGATTGTGACCCCTCCCAGGAGGCCTCCGCCCCACCCTTGCTCACCGCCACTCTGCACCCACTCCCACACCCCGTGCCCACAGCACAACCCTCCATTTCTTTCTTTTTTTGTATTTTTCCCGAAGTTGGAAACGGGGAGGCAGTCAGACACACTCCCGCATGCACCGACCAGGATCCACCCAGCATGCCCACCAGGGGGCGTTGCTCTGCAGCAATCAGAGCCATTCTAGAGCCTGAGGCAGAGGTCATAGAGCCATCCTCAGCACCTGGGCCAACTTTGCTCCAATGGAGCCTTGGCTGCGGGAGGGGAAGAGAGAGACAGAGAGGAAGGAGAGGGGGAGGGGTGGAGAAGCATATGGGCACTTCTCCTGTGTGCCCTGGCCGGAAATCGAACCCGGGACTCCTGCACGCCAGGCCAACGCTCTACCACTGAGCCAACCGGCTAGGGCCACAACCCTCCCTCTAGAGCCCTCTCTCTGGTCCCCACTCCTCCTGCGGCCCCGCCCATTCCACTCCCCCCCCCCACCCCCCCCACCCCACCCCCGCAGACTTTGGCTTCGCCAGCCAGCTGGGGCTCAAGAACTCACTGCTGAGCACCTTCTGCGGCTCCATGGCCTACACGGCCCCCGAGATCCTCATGAGCAAGAAGTACAGTGGGGAGCAGGCCGACCTGTGGAGTCTGTGAGTGTCACCCCATGGGCATCCCTGGCAGGGCAGGACCCTGGGGCAGGGAGGGGGTGAGGGAGCATGCCTGAAGTGCCCTTGCCCCAGAGGCGTCATCCTCTATGCCATGGTGACGGGGAAGCTGCCTTTCAAGGAGCACCAGCCCCACCGCATGATCCTCCTGATGCGCCGCGGCCCCGCCTTCCCACCAGGCCTGTCCCCAGGTGAGCACTGCCACCCTGTCCTTCCTAGACCCCAGCAGGAGCCCCGAGTCAGAAGGGTCATTATCTGCCATGGAAGGGGTAAAGCGGACTCACCTGGTACACAACACCCATCCCACCCCCACCTGCTGTGGTAAGGGGAAGCTCAGTGGGGGGGGGGTGCCAGCTCAGACTGCAGGAAAGGCAGTGGCACCCCCCTAAGCTGGAAGCCAAGCTCTGTACTTGCCCAGAGCAAGCTGCCTCCTCTCTGTGCCATCAGTGACATGCAGAGCCCCTCTAAACCCCTCCTCTTTAGGCAGAGGAATGTGATGAGCATGGGCTGGGCAGGTGAGAGGCCAGGCTGCACAGGTAGGCGGGGGTGGGGGTGGGGTAAAGTCAGCCACGAGTCCTCACCTGCAGAGTGCCAGGATCTGATCCAGGCCCTACTCCAGCTGTGCCCACGAGCTCGCCTGGGCCTGCAGCAGGTGGCCACGCACCGTTGGATGCTGCCTGCTGCACACATGCTCTTCCGCATCAGCACAGCACCAGGTGGGGTGGGACCCCGAGGGTGGTGGGCAGGTGGACTGCCTCTCAGCAAGCTCCCCACCATAGCCGATTGATGACCTACTACGGTCCACAGCAGAGAGCGTGGTGGCATCCAGAGAGGACTCAGCACCCCCAAGGCCACTCCAGCAGCTCCGTCCTCTCCAGCATCAGGAAACCCCCAAGAACGGCTCTGGCCAAGTGCCAGCGCCTCTGAAGGCATGCCCAAGACAGGCTGCGGGCTCTGCCAGGCCAGGGATCCGGAGCATCGCAGTGACCAACCTGCCTCCAGGCGCCACCTTTGCTCTGTCCCACGTTCACCATCAGGAGCGTGCTGGGGCACTACCTGGTCAACTGAGGGCGGGCGAATGGATCGAGAGGAGGCCAGATAAACCGTTTATTCCGTGAAACCGGAGACGTGAAAATCTGTGCAGAGAGCAGCTGGCCCTGGGAAAACTGGCCGTACTCCTGAACCAGGGAAAATGAGTCCACACACTTCCACACCATCGATTTAATTGGAGGAGGGGAGAGTAGTAGACTAGAGGGGACCCAGGAGGGAAACACTATGAAACACCCACCCTCTAAAGTAGAGTGGCTTCCAGCTTTGGGAATGGTACCAGGACAGAGGCCATGGGGAGTAGGAGTGATGGGAATGCCTGGAGCACTGTGGTGCACAGGGCCCGGGCCAGCACTCAGATTCTGTGCAAAAGATGGCACTAGGTTTGATGGGAGGCTCAGAAAAAGAGCATAGAGGAGGGCCATGCTGACAGAACTGCTTGGAGGCTGCAAAATTAGAGGGGCTGTGGGCAGAGCCAGGACACAGGTCAAGTGGGAAACTGGAAAGGATGAAGGGGAGGCCACGTCCAGCCACTGCTCCAGGGACAGGCCAGGGGGTGTGGCTCTAGGAGACCCCCCCAGGACAGGCTGTAGCTGGTCAAGGTGTCAAGAGTTCAGCTCACTGAGACTGAGGAACTGAAGACCCAGATGGAGGGACTTGGAGCAGGACAGAAAAGAAAGAGCACAGCTTGCACCTGGGTGCCTGCTCAGGTCCCTATGCCTGTAGCACCCCTGGGACTGGACAGTTCCAGCTGACCTCTCAGGCTTAGTGTTTTTCTGTACAGCCCCACCAGCAGACCTGAAAGGAGGCTCATGGCTCCGCTGGCCACCTCCCTGGAGGTACCTGAGAACCACAGGCCTGGCTGAACAATGCTCTTCTTGAGCAAGCTGCATTGTTGCTGGAAGCAACAGGACACAGGGCAGTGCCCTCAACCCTCCAATGTTTGAGGGGTATTAGCCTTAAAGCCCTCATCACCTTCATTATGAACCCAGAGCTTAAGCACGGCCTTGCTTCTCAGCAGGGCACACACAGCCTCTCAGCAAAGTGACTCAGAGGCCTGCCAGCAGGTGCAAGACAACCTGGTCTGGGGGGCCAGAATGAAGGGCCTAGAGCTGGTGGTGGGCTGCAGGGGCCTCAGGTGGGTGCAGCCCCCTCCGCTTGTAGCCCTGGGGCCAGCTCCTGCTCCTGCTGCTCCCGCTGGCACTGCTCCCACTCCTGGAGGTCCAGCTGCTGCAGCTGCCGCTCCACCTCCTCGGGCACCTGCACTTCCAGCAGGTTTTCCATGCCTCGTTCTGGCTCGTCCCCAATAAGCACCTGCCACGGGAGAGGCGGGTGAGCCGCCAGCCAACATACCACACACATCTCCCCATCCTCTCCAACCCCCACACCAAAACCCTGCCACACACCTGAATGAGCTTCTCACAAGTCAGCCGCACATCAGACTCGGGCTCCCAGCTGTGCAGCTCACGCAGAATCAGGTAGGCTCCCTGGTCCCTCACCTGCTGCCGACCAGGTGCTGTGGCTGTCAGCTGGGAGGGAGCAGAGATGAGACAGACAGCAGTGTGGTTGTGTCTATGTGGAAGGGGTGGGATTCCTGCCCCAGGACACCTGCTTACCAACATGATGGCTTCAATGAGCATCTTGCGGATGTCAGCGTCGGGCTCCCGCTGTTTGTCTGGCGGCAGGTACTGCAGGTCCACAGGCAGCCCTAGGGGTGAATGTAGGAGTCACTGGGTCCCTGTGCTGGGCTGCCAAACCAGACATCCCCCATCTCTGTAAGCCCCATCTGTGCTCAGCAACTTGTTGCTAGAAGATTTTAGAAGCCCTAATCTGCACACTCCTTCCCCACCCCTGCTCCATGACTGGCCTCCCCCCTCCTTCCAGGCCAACCCTGAGGCCACTCACGCTCCATCTCCTCCTCTGAGAACTCCTCAGGTCCAGCCAAGGGCAGCAGCAAGAAGGGGAGAATGTCCACCTCCGGCCCCAGCAACCACTTGTGGTGTCCTGGGGTGGGGAGGGCACAGGGTTGCGGGTCAGTCCAGTGTGGCCCTAGAATCCAGTCTCTCCCCGACTGTCCCCACCGCGACGCCCCAGCCACCACTTACGGTGCTCGAAGCAGCAGTTGCGCAGCGTCCCCACTACCCCGCCCCTGCGCACCGTGGAGTCAGGGTATTGGGTAAGCGGCAGTAGCCGCTGGACCACGCACCTGCAGGGAGGGACCACTCAGTACAGACCCTGCTCACTTCCGGCCCTCCCCCCCCCCCCGAGCCTCCTGGGGTTCACCTGTCGGGGTCCAGTAGGAAGGCTCGCGCCGCCGGCCGCTGGCTGAGGTTGGAGAGCACTGGCCCCAGGTAATGCAGGGGTGCCCGGGCGTTGTACCCAGGCGTGCACAGCGCGCGCACCAGCCGCTCCAGGCCCGACTCCCCCGGCTCGCAGGCCGTCAGCACCTCCATCAGCGAGGCGCACGGCGCCGGCTCACGGCTCAGGTTGGCCAGCACGGCGGCCGCTTCTTCCGCCCAGGGCCACTGTGGGTCCAACGCGCGGCCCAGCAGGCGGGCAGGCAGTCCGGGATCGGCCGCCAGCAGCGGGTCGTGCAGGCCGGAGTCGGCAGCCAGGTTGACGAGGGCGCGGGAAGCGTCGCGGGCCGGGGCCGGGGCCGGGGCCGCCGCCAGCTCTACCAGCGCCCGCAGCAGCGCCGCCTGACCCGCCAGCAGTGTCCGGCCCTGCCCCGAGCCGGTCAGCGCGAGCACGTGCCGCGCTGCCTCCTCTTGCAAGTCCGCCCGCACACCGGGCTCCAGGAAGGGCAGAAGCTTCGCCGCCTCCGCCTCCAGCGTCAGCGGCCCGGCGGGGCCGACGTCGGCAGCCGAGGCACCTGTGTCCGGCGCGGACTCCTTCCTAACCGCCGGCATTTCAGAAGCCCCGGAACAGCTCAGCGCCGGTCCGCGTACGCTGTCCCGCCCACCAGGAAAAACGGTAGCCACAGTGACCAATCCAAGACTGAGGACTCGACGCAAGGGGCGGGACCAGTGTGTGGAGGCGGGGCCACACCGAGGCCCGGGGCATTATGGGACTGGAAGTCGGCCAGAAGCGGTACTTGGCTGGGTAGGGGCAGACATTGAGTTCCCTGTATGGCACCATCCCTTGGTGTGACCCGCCAGCCGGCCCCTGGGGCCTGACTGATTAGATCGGCCCTCTTCCATCATGGATTGGGCAGGCATCCTTCGATGGAATAGATACATAATCAATGACATTAGCTTTCTTTTTTTTTTTTTTTTTTTTTTTTTTGTATTTTTCTGAAGCTGAAAACAGGAGAGACAGACTCCCGCATGCGCCCGACCGGGATCTACCCGGCACGCCCACCAGGGGGCGACGCTCTGCCCACCAGGGGGCGATGCTCTTGGCCCTCGGGGCCTCGCTCTGCTCTGACCAGAGCCACTCTAGCGCCTGGGGCAGAGGCCACAGAGCCATCCCCAGCACCCGGGCCATCTTTGCTCCAATGGAGCCTCGGCTGCGGGAGGGGAAGAGAGAGACAGAGAGGAAGGAGAGGGGCGTGGAGAAGCAGATGGGCGCTTCTCCTGTGTGCCCTGGCTGGGAAGCGAACCGGGACTTCTGCACCACAGGCCGACGCTCTACCACTGAGCCAACCTGCCAGGGTCTAATGACATTAGCTTTCCAATGTTAGACCAGCTTTTCATTCCTAGCATAAATCTCTTTTATATATATATATTTTTTTAATTTAATTTAATTTTTTTTGTGTTAGAGACAGAGTCAGAGAGAGGGACAGACAGGAAGAGAGAGAGATAAGAAACATCAATTCTTGGTTGTGGTTCCTTAGTTGTTCATTGATTTCTCATATGTGCCTTGACCAAGTGACCCCTTGCTTGAGCCAGCGACCTTGGGCTCAAGCTGGTGAGCTTTGCTCAAACCAGATGAGCCCGTGCTCAAGCTGGCGACCTCGGGGTCTCAAACCTGGGTCCTCCACATCCCAGTCCGACGCTCTATTCACTGCACCACCACCTGGTCAGGCGATTTTTTTATTTTTTTAGAAACAAACAGAAAAGGCGATGAGAAGCACCAACTCGTAGTTGCAGCACTTTATTTATTTTAGATTTTATTTTATTGGTTTTGGGGGGGCAGAGAGAGAGAGAGAGGGAGAGTGAGAAAGAGGGAGAAACAGGAAGCATCTATCTACTTGTAGTAGTTGCTTCCTGTATGTGACTTGACCAGGAAAGCCCAGGGATTTGAACCTAAGACCTCAGCATTCCAGGTCAATGCTTTATCCACTGCACCACCACGGGTCAGGCTGCAACATTTTAGTTGTATATTGATTGCTTCTCATGTGTGTATTGGGGAGGAGCAGGGCGCCAGCCAGTGATCCCTTGCTTAAGCCAGCAACTATGGGGTCATATCTATGATTGCACACTCAAGCCAGCAACCCCACACTGAAGCCGGTGACTTTGGGGTTTTGAACCTGGGTCCTCAATGTCCCATGTCAACACTATTCACTATGCCACCACCTGATCAGGCGTGGCAGAAGTAATTTTAAAATTAAAGGTTCCCTGACTTATGGTGATGCTGTGGATAAAGTGTCAACCTGGAATGCTGAGGTCACCAGTTTGAAACCCTGGGCTTGCCTGGTCAAGGCACATATGAGAAGCAACAAGTTGATGCTTCCAAATCCTGTCCTTCCTCTCTCTCTAAAATCAAAGAAAGAAAGAAAGAGAGAAAGAAAAAGAGAAAGAGAGAGAGAGAGAAAGAGAGAAAGAAAAACGTTCCCTGACCTGTGGTGGTGCAGTGGATAAAGCATTGACCTGAGGTCGCTGGTTCAAAATGCTGGGCTTGGCAGTTCAAGACACATACGGGAAGCAACTACAAGTTGATGCTTCCTGCTCCACCCCCACCCTGTCTCTCTCTCTTCTAAAATCAATAAAATAGCCTGATCAGGTGGTGGCACAGTGGATAGAGCGTCGGACTGGGATGCAGAGGACGCAGGTTCGAGACCCCAAGGTCACCAGCTTGAGCACAGGCTGATCTGATTTGAGCAAAGCTCACCAGCTTAGACCCAAGGTCACTGGCTTGAGCAAGGGGTCACTTGGTCTGCTGAAGACCCATGGTCAAGGCACATATGAGAAAGCAATCAAAGAACAACTAAGGGAGCGTCGGCCTAGCGTGCGGAGGACCCGGGTTCGATTCCCAGCCAGGGCACACAGGAGAAGCGCCCATTTGCTTCTCCACCCCTCCGCCGCGCCTTCCTCTCTGTCTCTCTCTTCCCCTCCCGCAGCCAAGGCTCCATTGCAGCAAAGATGGCCCGGGCGCTGGGGATGGCTCCTTGGCCTCTGCCTCAGGTGCTAGAGTGGCTCTGGTTGCAACGTGGTGACGCCCAGGATGGGCAGATTATCGCCCCCTGGTGGGCAGATCATCGCCCCCTGGTGGGCGTGTCGGGTGGATCCCGGTCGGGCGCATGCGGGAGTCTGTCTGACTGTCTCTCCCTGTTTCCAGCTTCAGAAAAATGCAAAAAAAAAAAAAAAAAAAAGAACAACTGAGGGCCCTGGCCGGTTGGCTCAGTGGTAGAGCGTCGGCCTGGCGTGCAAGAGTCCCGGATTCGATTCCCGGCCAGGGCACACAGGAGACACGCCCATCTGCTTCTCCACTCCTCCTCCTCTCCTTCCTCTCTGTCTCTCTCTTCACCTCCCGCAGCCAAGGCTCCATTGGAGCAAAGTTGGCCCAGGTGCTGAGGATGGCTCTGTGGCCTCTGCCTCAGGCGCTAGAATGGCTCCAGCTGCAACAGAGCAATGCCCCAGATGGGCAGAGCATCGCCCTCTGGTGGGCATGCCAGGTGGATCCTAGTCGGGCCGTTTCCAACTTCGGAAAAATATACAAAAAAAAAAAAGAAGAACTAAGGTCTCGCAAGGAAAAACTGATGATTGATGCTTCTCATCTCTCTCCATTCCTGTCTGTCCCTATCTATCCCTTTCTCTGACTCTCTCTCTGTCTCTATAAAAAATAAAATCAATAAAATATTTTTTTAAATGTTAAAGGTTACTTTACAAGAGCTGTACAAAGAACTCCCATATGCCCTTAAAACAGACACCTCAAATTCCCAGCTTGCACCAATTATTCCCAATAATGACCTTTTAGCAGAAGATACTGCCTACTGCCATGTCTTTTTTTTTTTTAATTTTTTTTTATTTATTTATTCATTTTTAGAGAGGAGAGACAGAGAGAGAGAGAAGTGGGGGAGGAGCTGGAAGTATCAACACCCATATGTGCCTTGACCAGGCAAGCCCAGGGTTTTGAACCGGCGACCCCAGCATTTCCAGGTTGATGCTTTATCCACTGCGCCACCACAGATCAGGCTGCCATGTCTTTTTAATCTTTGATCCAGAACAGCTATTCACTGTTTAACTTTCATACCATGCCATTTACAGACCACTGGCCAACTATTTTGTAGCCTGTCCCTCGATTTGCATTTGTCTGGTTGCCTCATGATTAGACTCAAGTTATTTATTTTTGGCAGGGATACCATGGAGGTGAAGCTGGGTTCTCTCCATTGCATCCCATCAGGTGGCACAGTGTCCAGCACCGAAGATGTTTTGATTGCTTAATTAAGGTGGAGTTATCCAGGCCTCTTTACTGTCAGTTTACTCTTTTTTGCCTTTGCAGTTCACATTTTTATAGGGAGATACATACTTTGAGACTATGTCAATATTCCATTCCTCATTCATGTTTCATGGCTAGTTTTTGTTTATTTATTTATTTTACAGAGACAGAGAGAGAGTCAGAGAGAGGGATAGATAGGGACAGACAGACAGGAACAGATAGATGAGAAGCATCAATCATTAGTTTTTTCGTTGTGACACCTTAGTTGTTCATTGATTGCTCTCTCATATGTGCCTTGACCGTGGGCCTTCACCACACCGAGCAACCCACTGCTTGAGCCAGCGACCTTGGGTCCAAGCTGGTGAGCTTTGCTCAAACCAGATGAGCCCGTGCTCAAGCTGGAGACCTCAGGGTCTCGAACCTGGGTCCTTCCACATCCCAGTCCGATGCTCTACCCACTGCGCCACCGCCTGGTCAGGCCATGGCTAGTTTTTGAATGTATTGAGATTTTTCTCTGAATTATTACCATGATGGTTGCCAAAGGGCGATTTTCTGATTTCATCACTCATCAAAAAGCATTCTTTTCCCCTGTTTATTTATGTTGACAAGGACTCATGGATTCCTATTTTATTCAAAGAAATATGTTACTCCTATTATTTTCATTCTCCCCAGAACATCTGGCTACTTGCTGGCTTTTTAGTAACCCCTCCCATCTTGCCCCCTGTAATTGACTGAAAAATGTTAGCTGAGTGCCTGAGCAGAGACGAACCCACACTATGGGTCCCCGTGTGGGTACACAGGCCCAGTCTACCAGCGGGGCTGCCCCAAAATGGGCTGACCACACCCCAGACCAGGGGTCCCCAAACTACGGCCTGCGGGCCACATGCGGCCTCCTGAGGCCATTTATTCCGGCCCCCGCCGCACTTCTGGAAGGGTACCTCTTTCATTGGTGGTCAGTGAGAGGAGCTAGTTCCCATTGAAATGTTGGTCAGTTTGTTGATTTAAATTTACTTGTTCTTTATTTTAAATATTGTATTTGTTCCCGTTTTGTTTTTTTACTTTAAAATAAGATATGTGCAGTGTGCATAGGAATTTGTTCATAGTTTTTTTTTATAGTCCGGCCCTCCAACGGTCTGAAGGACAGTGAACTGGCCCCCTGTGTAAAAAGTTTGGGGACCCCTGCCCCAGACCTTGTCCCATCCATTCCATCCAGCCAGACCTCCCTGCCTAGCCTAGTCGCCCCCAAAGGTAGACATGGCATCCAGTTTGCTGGCGGGACTTTATTCCAGAGGTGACAGGTCAGGTGAGGAGCTGTATCCTAAGCCCCTGCTGCAGGGAAGGAGAGGCTGGGAACAAGGTCAGGCCGCCCAGCCAGGTCAGTTGGAGTTGTCTGGGTCTGCCCGATCAGGCAGAAAGTAGCGCTGCAGAGCAGGCTGCAGGAGCAGGGGCGGCAGAGGACGGGCAGGCCTGGGCCAGCCCAAGGGGAAAGGCTGCAGTTCCACCCGAGGTAATGGCAGCTTCAGCGTCCGGATGGAGCCGACGAGGGTGCGGCCCTCCCAACGCCGGGACAGCATCTGGCCTGCAGCCAGTGGGGGCAATGAGGCCTACGAGGTGGGGGTCTTGGCCCTGGGAGACCCAGGCTGGGGTGGGCATGGCGGTAAAGCTCAGGTTCCAATCTCTACCCCTCTCCCACTCACCCTTCTGTCTCATCGGAGCTCTCTGGATCTTGGTCTCCTGAAGCCGCAGGATGGGGTCGGTCCTGGGGTTGGTAAGGAAGTGGGTTGGACTGAGCCAACCTCTCAGCCGCTCACTGGGCCCCGCCCCGGCCGTGTCCAGAGCCCTCCGCTCACCAGGGAGGGCTGGGCTGCGGCAGCACAGCGTTCCGCACCGGGGAGCGCGGACTCAGGCGCAGGCTCTCCGGCTCCTCCTGCAGGGAGCTCGGCCGTCGCGCCCGCTGCTGCTCGCAGAAGAAGTTGAGTGCGTCAATCGGCACCATGTCCAGTATCTTGGACTGTGACCACTCCATCTCCTCCAGCGGCAGCAGGTGGCCGAGCAGTCTGTCTGGCGCCGACAAACGCGGGTAGACCTCGGGCAAGGAGGAGAAGGGCAGCAGGATCTCTGAGAGGGCACGGCGTGTGCGCCTGACAGGCCGGGACTCCCAGGCGGCCGAACCTGGCTCCCCAGGCGAGGCCACCGGTGAAGGCATCCAGGAGCGAGCCAAAGGTCTCGCAGAGACGTGAACAGGCGCCCCAGACACCGTGGAAGTCAGCGCCCGGGCTCCCTCAGACAGGGGCGGAAGCTCTGAGGTCTCGGAGACAGTGAGCAGCACCTTTGACAGCTTGGACTTGGCTGCTGACCGCTGCAGGGTTTCCACCTGTGGGGGAGGTGACCAGTGGAGAATGCTGTTCCTGGATCCCAGCTGGACCCTGCTGTGGACTCCCATCCATGAAGGAGCGGGCAGATGCCGGAGAGATGCAGGGGCCCGGGAGGACAGGTGCCTCAGAGCTAGAGTGAGCTGAGAGCCCAGCGGCCTCATAGCTCTCCTCCCTCTCTGGACTTAGGGAAAGCCCTAGGAGGCCGGAGGGGTTCCCCTGGCAGGTGGTCCACCCCAGCCCGCCCCACCCCGCCCCACCAGACCTGCAGGTGGTTAATCAACTCCTCCAGTTTCTGGTCACAGCAACTACGCAGCGCGGCCTTGGAGCCCAGGCCCAGGTCCAGGTCTCGTACCCAGGTCATCATCTCCTTGCACAGGCCTTCTGGGTCCTGAAGGCCTAACCTCTCCAGCAGCTTCTTGAGCTCAGGCCTGTGATGGATGAAGGCAGTGTATCCTGAGGCTCAACCTGCCAACCCCAGCAAGTAGGCAAGACGGGCAGAGGGAGGGGGCCTCACCAGCAGTCGTCAGGGGAATAGAGAAAGTAGGACATGAGCTCCAACACGACCACGCGGGAATCCAGGGAGCAGGCCAGGAGCAACTGCAGCGCCAGCATCACAAACTGCTTCTCAATCCGGTCCTGAGAGCGGACAGGTGGAGCAGGGATTGGTGCTGCCGGAGGCTTGAAGGGGCCGGCAGCCCGGCAGGGTGGGCAGGGCTAGGGCGCACCTGGAGGCTGGGAGGCGGGTCCAGGTTGAGCAGGTGCACGAGGATGCCATGCAACCTGCCACAGAGCTCTCTGCTCACGTCTGGCATCAGACTCAGCAACGCCCGCAGGATGTGCACGCGGTCCTCCCAGGAGGCCTCCTCCAGCAGGTCTGTGAACCGCGAGGCCAGGCCGTCCACCGTGCCCACCTCGGGGTATGCCTGTGGGGACTAGACTGAGGCCCTGCCACCTCCACGATGCTCTCCCCCCAGAATGCTTCCCGGGCATCCCCCCGAACCTCCAGGGTGAAGATGGGGAACAGCTTTTTGAACCAGTTCTGGATGACAAAGAAGTGCAGAAACTGGGGCAGTTGGTCACACTGCTCTTCCCAGAGTGAGAGCCCATGCTGGTACCGCCGGCTGCCTAGGTAGGCCTCCATTCTGGCAGTGTCGTCAGCGGAGCTCCTCCTGGCCCGGGACTCGGAGCTCTGCAGAGGCGGCAGCAGCTGCAGGCCCCGCATCCCCCCCACCCGCAACCCCATGCCCCTGCTGCAGCCCTGCCCAGGGTGCCCACCTGAGCTGATGGTTCCTTGGACCCCGGCAGCTCCGGGGAGAGCTCCATCTGGGGGCTCAGGGAGTCTGAGGCCCAGTCCAGATCCAGCTCCTCATCCTCGTCCTCATCCTCCTCCTCATCCTCCACCTCATCCTTGTCCTCGTTGCCCTTCTTACCCAACAGCTGAAGCAATTTCCGCCAGTTGGTGTGGTGCCGCCGGCTCGGTAACCACCACAGGCTGTCCCGGGGCTCCCCTGGCTGCAGAGGGGACAGCACGCGTGACCACTGGCATGCTGTGAGGACTCGGTGGCCCCTGCAGAGTCCTCTCTAGCCCCGTGGGGAGAGCCCCCAGCCCCAGCCCTTGCCTCGAGTGAACCCTGGCTAGTGAGCTGGGCGAGGACTCCAAGGCCGCTGTCCTCCCCGGACAGCCACATCTGCTGCAGCACCACGGAGTTGGGGACCCAGCCTGGAAAGTGGATGGGTCTCAGCAGGTCCTAGAGAGGGGGAGCACAGCATGGTGGGCTGAGAACCAGAATTTTACCTCGTCCCAGAGACCGTCTCGGTGAGCACCCCAGTCACTGGTGCAGCAGCGCCCTGCCAGGTCTCCAAGAGCTGAACTGCCTCCCCTACCCCCCTGCCACCCCCACACACAACATACAGACAAGCAGAGAGAGCCTTCAGAAACTGTGGTAGCTCATCAGGGAAATGTGGGCCATCCTGATTCCCCACATGCTCTCTCCACAAGATGTGGCCCCCAGCCCTGGACCAGGAGCATCCATAAGAAGCAGGGGTGAGGCCTGACCAGGCGGTAGCGCAGTGGATAGTGTCAGACTAGGACGCGGAGGACCTGGGTTCGAGACCCCAAGGTCGCCAGCCTGAGCGCGGGCTCATCTGGTTTGAGCAAAGCTCACCAGCTTGGACCCAAGGACGCTGGCTCGATCAAGGGGTCACTCGGTCTGCTGTAGCCCATGGTCAAGACATATATGAGAAATCAATCAATGAACAACTAGGGTGTTGCAACAAAAAACTGATGATTGATGCTTCTCATCTCTCCGTTCCTGTCTGTCTGTCCCTATCTATCCCTCTCTCTGACTCTCGCTCTCTAAATAAATATATATATATATATTTATTTATTTATATTGATAATAATAATAATAAAAGAAGCAGAGGTGAGGAGATAGGGGCCTTGAAGAGGAGCCATTCAGGGCTTATGTATATGGTGCAACAGCTGGAAGGACCCATGTCACCTGGGCCAGGGTTAGTGCCAGATGTGTGCTGGGGGAGGCACAGAGACCTGTCTGGGTATCTCGAGTGGCAAGGCAGTGGATTGCGGGGGGGGGGGGCTCCTATGGGCTTCTGGTCCCCTGAAAGGAGGGGACTGTGGTCTCCCAGACTGTCGCTGGGAAAAGGCATGTAGGCACAACCAGGCAGCAGAGGCCTTGGCTTGCCCGGCACCTTCTCCAGAAGCCCCCAACCCCCTGGCCGCTGCTCCCAGAGCACAAGCAGTCAGGGCCTACAGAACAGTGGCATCAAAACTGGCCAGGCAGAGGAGGGAACAGTGGTTACGAGTTGCTGGTGGGTATGGCCCCCGGTCAGATTTGGACATGAGGGTTTGCAACAAAGGGAAGATGGTGTGCACAAGAAGGGGGGTTCCTAGGGGAGTTACCTCTGGAGAGCAAACGGCTCACCTTGTAGGGCTGCAGAGTGGCAGGGAAGAAGCCCCTGAGGTTAGAGAGGAGCTCTCTGGGCCGCCGTTCCAGCAGCAGAGGGACCTGGGGATGGGACAGGAGCACAGAGCTGAGCACAGACTCAGCGGCCCTGCAGCTCTGCCTTGGGTGGGCGGCATCCTGCCTGCCTGGGCCCCTCACCCTGTGCCGCAGGTGAGAAGCCGGTGGTGGCTCCTGGGCCACAGGCCTCTCCTGGCAAAGCTGCTCTGACTGCAACTGCAGGTCCAGACTGAGGCCCAGGGAGGAGCTCAGGGAGGAGCAGGCCAGCAGCTGAGGCACAGGAGGAGTCGTCACAGGGTGGGGGGCAGGGCCCAAGGTCAGGGGAGACGGCTGTCAGGGGTGCGAGGCCTCACCTGGGACGCCCTGCTGTGTACCCACCGGTGGATGGGTTGAATGGGCAAGGTGACTTGGGGAGGGCGGGCAAAGCGCTGGCCCAGTGCCCCTGAGTCCTGTGATGGAGGCAGGGCTTTTGGCGCTGTGGGGGCTTCAGTGCGGACCCCGAGAGTGGGGGCAGCCCTGGGCAGGGTGCATCCATCCCAGGTTTCTCTTTCCGCTGTGAGTGTCATGGTGTTCCACTGCTGGGACTCTGTTCCAGAAGGCATGCCCTGGGAGGCAAGGCAGGCAAGGCAGGCAGGTGGCGTCAGAGGCCCCGGACAAAGGGCGTGAGGACAAAGGGCAAAGGGCGTGAGGACAAAGGGCATGACGGAGTCAGGGCTGGTGCTGGGGGAGGCATCCCACCCACCAGGGCTGGGCCGTAGATGAGATGCAGGTAGTTGTCAAAGGCCTCCTGCTGCTGCTGCCAGGAGGGAGGGGGCTGGGCGGCTGGAACCACCTGCTCCAGTCTCAGCTGCTGAAGGTCTTGGTTCCGGGCAACAAAGGCTTCCATATCCTGGGGTAGGGGTCAGGGGTCAGGGGTCAGCCCATTCTTCCTTGAGCCTTGCCATATGCTGCCCAGATAACCACAGTGACCCCAGGAAGGCCCCAGGGACTGAAAGGGTGTGGCCCAAGCCTGGGCAAGGGTCAGAGCTGTGGGCCTTGGGGTGGCAAAGGGGGTCAGGACCCCACCCTACCTCCTCTAACAGTGGCTGCTGAGGTGCTGCCGTCTGGCCATGGATGGAAGACAAGGCTGTGCTGCAGACAGGGATGAGGACAGGCGGGACACTAAGAGGCATTACCAGTGGGATAAGGATCCAGGAGCGTGGTCAGGCCCCTGACAGGGCACAGGAGACAGGAGTGGGGATGCAGCAGGGGGATCTGGGGATAGGACAGGGCTGGGACAGGGCTGGAGTGGCCCCAGGTGCCTGGGAGCCCTGAGATCTCATGCTGGGGGTAGGCAGCCAGACCTTGAGCCAGGAGAACAGGGTGGGGGCCTCTGGGACAGCTCAGAGGGCCTGTTGGCCGACCTGAGGCTAGCCACCCCGTGTAGGTTGGCAAGCCTCTGTAGCTGGGCGGAGGTCAGTGACTCCCGGTTGGTCAGTGGCAGTGGAGGGTCATCTACCACATCAGGGACCCTCTGGCACAGCTTCTGAGCAGAGAAAGAAGCCTGGAGCCTAGGAGGCTAATCTCCCTGCAGCAGCCCCACCGCACACACCCTGTGCTCACTGCACACCTTAACCAGGTAGGCTGTGGGCAGGTAGAGTCTGTGGGATACCAGGCAGAGGCGGGAGCCCAGGGCCAGCACCAGGTCCCCACTGTTGTTGCAGAAAGTCAGGGCCTGAGGGGCTCCATTCAGCTGCATGAGCCTGGAGGGGTGTCCAGGGTAAAAGTCCAGCCCTGCTCCAAAGAGTAAGAAACAAAAGCAAGGCCCTGGCTGGTTGGCTCAGTGGTAGAGCGTTGGCCCGGCATGTGGAAGTCCCAGGTTTGATTCCCAGCCAAGACACACAGGAGAGGTGCCCATCTGCTTCCCCCTCTCCTTCCTTTCTGTCTCTCTCTTCCCCTCCCACAGCCAAGGCTCCATTGAAGCAAAGTTGGCCCGGGCATTGAGGATGGCTCCATGGCCTCTGCCTCAGGCGTTAGAATGGCTCTGGTTGCAGGAAAGCATCGCCTCCTGGCGGGCATGCTGGGTGGATCCTGGTCCAGCGCATGCGGGAGTCTGTCTCTGCCTCCCACTTCTCACTTCCGGGGTTAAAAAAAAAAACCAAAAAAACCCCATAAAAAATGAAATAGAAGCAGCAGGAGGGGCAAGGCCTCTCTTCCTTGTTCAGCTGGTAGGCTTTGTTGGGGGCAGAGGTAGGGGACCCCAGCTGACTGCCCCCAAGCTCCCAGCTCAGCCCTTTCTCCCTCCCTCCCTTCTCAGGGCCCCAGCCCACCGCAGCAGGCGGTTATCCGCAGTCCAGATTCGGATGGTGCAGTCCAGGCTGGAGGAGGCATAGAGCTTGAGCGTGGGGCAACAGCACAGACCTGGGGGGCCAGGGCTCAGGGTCAGGACCCAGGGCCCTAGGGTAGCCTGGACTTCGCCTTTGCCCTGCCCCATTACCGGTGATGTGGTCTGTGGGGTCATCCTGAGGCCGGTGGTCATAGCGCTCCCTGCTGTTCAGGTTAAACTGCACCAGACCATAGGTGGCGCTGTCCGCGTCCTCAAAGCCCACGGTAACCCACTTCCCCAGCGCACAGAGCACCGGGGCAGGGTGGCAGCAGGAGAAGGTACGCAGCAGGCTCAGGCTCTCCTCGGCGTAGGGGAAGACTCGCCACATCTTTACTGTCAAGTCTCCGCCTACCAGGCAGGGCGGGAGCCAGGGCTGGGCCTTTGGGGGTTCGGAAAGGACTCCCCGCAGGCTCTGGGATGTGTGTGGGAACTACTGACCCGAGGAGACAATGCTGTTCCAGGTAGCCGCAATGGCATTGACCGGGCCTGGGCTGTGCGCCTCTGTCTGGAAGACAGTCTTCAACGTGTGCCACTCGAGCACCGCCAGTGTGCCGTCCGTCTGTCCCACCACAGGCAGGTACCTAGATGTGACAATTAGCTGTTGGCACAGGCCCTATAGTCTCGCCCGACCCTCGCTGTCTCTGACACCAACCGGTTCTTATCCTTCCAGGCCGGGATGTTGCTGGGGCCCAGCTCGCCCCCACGCTGGCGCACAATCTCCCAGCTGGCAAACGCGCTGCTGGGGTTGGTGAGGTGGCTGTAGAGATGCAGGCAGCAGGGCCTGGGCGCCGGGGGCGGCGGCGGGCGCACGCGGTTCAGGACGCGCATGGGGCAGCGCGCCGCGTTGGCACTCACGAGGTGTCCGGTGCGCGTCAGCAGCCACAGCGCTTCGCGCGGCAGGCAGTAGGCCACTGCAGCCGCGCAGTCCTCAGGCTCTAGCAGTAGCGCGCTCACGGTGCGCCCGGTCACAGCTGACACTAGGTAGACTGAGCCATCCGTGCATGCGCACACGAGGCGCTTGGGCAACGGCGTGTGCGGGGGCAGGTGCAGCGCAGGAGCCACCTGCAGGTGGCATACCGGCGCCGACAGCTGTGCCAATGGTGAGTAGAGCTCTCGCAGGCGCCAGAGCTCCACGCTGCCCGAGTGCAAGGAGAGCACAGGCCAGCCAGGACCAGCAGGCGCCAGCAGGCGGTTCACATGCCCTGACTGCACGCCCTGGCCCCAGCAGCTCAGCGTCACTTCACCTACCTGTGCCTCCGCCTGCAGGTCCCATGTACGAAGTGTCCCATCCTGCGAGGCTGAGAGCACCAGGGATGTGTTTGGGAGCACAGCCAGAGCTGTCACCGGGCCTGCGGGAGAAGGAGCACCCGTCACTTGGGCACACAGGGGACTAAGGGAAGGAAAAGTTGTCGGCTCACATGAGGACCAGCACAGAGAAGGGTGGCCCAAACCGGCAGAAATTCTAGACAGCCCAGAGCTCTTGAAGGTGGAGTGGGGATGGATGGGCCTCACTCAGGAGCCACCGGGGTGTGGTGCACCTGTGTGGCCCACGAACACCATCCGGATCTGCCAGTCAGCCTCCCACACCTTCACCGTGCTGTCTCTGGAAGCCGTCACCATGGCCTCGGCCTCTCCGCAGTAGACCAGGTCAGAGATGATGCTGGGGAGTGGGGGGGGGGGGGGAGGGAGGCCCAGATGACTCAGCATCCCCTCGTGTGAGCATGCCTATGCCCCTGCTGTAACTGCCCCCCCCCCCATCCTTGGGCCCCCCTTACGTTTTGTGAAGATCCCGGCGCACATCTGTGATAGCCCAGGTGTGGAGATCAAAGGTGAGCACGGTGGAGCCGTAGGCTGCAAAGCAGTGTGGGGCATGCTGGGGAGCCAGGGGCCCCAGAGCCAGACGTTCCAGTGCGTGGGTGCAGCTTGGTGGAGGCTGCAGAGGTGACCCATGTGGCATCAGACAATGACCCCCTAAATGGAACTTCCAGAGTGCCAGGCCACCGCCTTTCTCTGCCACTATCAGCAGCCCCAAATCAGGCACTGGCAGGCAGCAGATGGGCTCACCGTGGAGTGCCCTAACCACCCCTGGCTCACTAAGCCACAGCAGGCTGAGGTCCGGCCTTAGGATGGCCAGCTTTGTGGGACCCCAGCCCACAAAGCGGCCCCCAGAGCCCAGCGGGCCCAGCAGGGCCACCAGCCCTGTGAGTGCCACAGGAGACAGCAGCTTCTCATGCGGCCAGCCATCTTCTCTGTGCAGGTGCAGGTGGCCAGCACCGTCCAGTACCACGAAGCGTTGACCCACCGGGTCCTGCGCCACTGAGCACAGCCCAGCTGCCACCTCCAGGCGGCGCAGTGGCTCCAGTCCATGTGTCATGCGAGCCACACGCAATTCGGATTTCTTTTCCTGTGGGCCGAGGTGGGCGGGCCGGCAGTCAACTTGGGGGGACCCAGGAGAGGCAGTGCCCCAGCCTAGGGGAGCCAAAAAGATTGGCTGGGATCATGCCAGGAACCCTTGGGAAAGAACTGGGCTAGGAAAGAGGTCTCTCTGGGCAGGTGCCACGGGCCAGTCGCACCTTTTCCACGAAGCTGTGGAGGCTTATACGCAGAAGCAACCACAGCTGGCGGGCACGGGTGGTCGCAGTCATGTTTTGCCACGGTGAGCTCCCGGTAAAGAGCTGTGAGACTGGTTCCGAGGACGATCGCTCTGTGCCAGGGGTGGAAATGCTGTCACTGTGTGTGTGGCCTTGGGCCCCCACCCCTGGAGGTTGTGGGCAGCTAGGGGCCTTCCAGAGGGCCCTGTGGGTTCTGGGACTGCCTATGGAGCGTTGCGTCCCTGGTGGAAAGAGCCCGTGCCTGAGTGAGGGATGCTTTTCGGCAGGCCAACTTGAAGGCCAGGCCAAGCCCCCTCACCATTCTTTTCTTTGAGCAGCCCGGGGTCTGGGATGGAATAGCTGTCAGCATCATAGATGTCTGGATCCAGAGTCAGGTTGTCGCTTTCTACTGAAAAGGGGTTGTCTGCATCCAACACATCTGTCTCCATTTTGGCTGCTGCAGATAGGGGCGGCTCAACAGCCCAGACCACCTGTTGCTAGGATACCAGGGGACGCATGCCCCGCCCCTGACGCATGCCCCGCCCCCATCCTCACTGACGCCAGATCCACAATAAGTCACATAAAACTTTATTGGAAACAAAACAAGCTGCAGCAAAGTGACACTCAGTGCACGCTGCCCAACGGGCGAGGGGGTGGGTACAGGTGGGCGCCAAGAGCTGGCCCAAGCCTAGGGCAGATGACCGTTGGGACCTGCTTGCTAGGTCTTGGGCCCTTTGGGCTGGAGTGTACAGGACCAGGCCTAACCCCATACAAAATACAAAAATAAACTCTGTGGTCCAGCCGCCCCTGCCAGTATCGGTCCATTTGGGCAGAGCAGTGGCTCTTGCCACCAGGCCCTGTGCTGTCTGTCCCATCCAGTCACAATTTGGGCAGCAGAGCCTGTGGGGACGAGTGGCCATCCATAGGCTGGGACCAAAGGGCTAGGTGGGCAGGGCTGGAGCTGTGGCAGTGCCAGGGTCTGGCCAGAAGCTGGTGAGTCCCGGGGGCCCCTCAGGTACTGGTTGAAGCTGGATGAAGCTGGGGGCCTCTGTTCCTCCTTCTCACATACAGATTACTGGGACCCTAGGCAGAGGGGGGACACACAGCTAGCTTTGAGGAGCTCTCAGGAAACCGGGCAAAGGGGTTCCGCACTGTCCTGCCCACCCCCCTCCAGCTCTGGCACCACCATTACACACCTGTCCTCCATGGCTCTGGTCTCTTCGGGTCCGCCCTCACTGCCTCCACCTCTGAGTTCTTCCTCCTCCTCCTCCCCCCCCAGCTCCATGTCCAACTCAGTGCCCACCTCCGAGGCTGTGTACGTAGATCCGCTAGGGGGTGGGGTGGGAAAACAGTCTTAGGAGTGTCTACCCTGGCCTGCTGCTGACCCCTGGGAGGATGTCCAGGGAGGACAGTCAGGAGTGGGGTGGGCCAAAAGGGAGCTGGGGGAAGGGACAGGCACTCACCTGATGGAGCGACAGCTGAAGAAGACAATCCGTTTAAGCCGCTTGTTGTAGAAGAAGTAGTTAAAGGACCAGAGGCTGCCATCCTCCCCAAAGGGGTCTGAGTCCAAGTCCGGGTTGTAGCTGGGTAGTGCGGGGAAAGATGGAAGTGAGGTCCCAAGTGCCACGCCTACCTAGGGCCCACCGCAGGGATGCCAACCCACCTGTAGATGTCGCATTCGGCCAGGCAGATCTCCTCGTCCACCGCATCCCACAGCTGCGGCTTCAGGGCCTTAAAGTCCTCCCGCACCGCTGAGAACAGACTGCAGTTGACCGCATTCACCACCTAGGATGGTCACAGCTCAGGCTGACCAGGTACCAGGACAGCAGGCATGGGGCCACGGAAAACGGGGGGAGGACAGTGGGGTGGCTGTGGGTCCCTCCTCTCCACCCAACCCTCACCCAGCTGAGGCTGGGCTCCCGGCTGAACTCGTGGCTTCGGGCAGTGCTGAAGTCGTAGTCGGGGCGGAAGGACTCGTTGAGAGTGGCGATCAGATAGAACAGGGTCTTGCGGCTGCACTTGTCGCTGAGGGGGCTCTCGTCCTCGCCCCCTTGGCTCTTGCTTAGTCTGCACAGAGAAACATCAGCCCAGTACTGCCCAGCACCCAGCAGCCCCCCGGGGGCAGGCCCTGCCCCAGCAGCCCCCCATGGGCAGGCCCTGCCCCAGCTCACCTGCTGGGGCTGAGGCCCGAGGTCTGGGGTGGGGACAGTGCCTCCAACACGTGCGGTTGGCCCTCCTGGCAGAACTGCTTGAACATGTGTTTGTCGTCTCCTGCCATCTTACATGAGTAGCTCTCAATCCTGTGGGAGGCAGGTGGGACTGTGAAGCATGCCACCCCCAGGGTTCAACTCAGGGCCGGGACAGAGTGATCTCTCAGACATCAGCCCCTACCTAGGGCCCTGCCCTCACCTGCCGATGATGTGGGCATCTCCTGTCTCCACGGTCAGCTGTGAGTTGATAGCCTCAAAGCTCGAGTTCTCCAACAGCTTCATGTCCTTAGAGATGGGGTCCTCTGCTGCGAGGGGCTAGTACTGCCTGAGGACGGGAAGCCAGCCCATGGAAATCTGGCCCCAGGACCTCCACCTTCAGGCCCCTCTCCCATAAACGGAGCCAAGGTAAACAAGCTGGGCCCCTCCCATAACCTGCTCTCAAGCCCTCAACACAGGTGGAGAAATAATGAGATCCTATTGCTTGAGGGGCAAGCCCAGGGCCCGGCCCAGCCACACCACGCCCCCTGCACCTCATTCGAGTTCTGGGGCCAGGCTGCGGGGCCCACGGGGTGTCCTGCTCAGTGTGGGGCTGCTGGTTTAGTCTCTAACACTCCCAACCCGACAGAAGGGCCGTGAAGGGACTTCCGCGACGGCCCGACTCCTCAGCCAAGGTAAGAGCCCGTACGCGGTTAAACCAGAACACCTGGGGCTCGGGCCCGCGGTCACCTGGACGCGGCGATCCTCCCTGCTCTACGGGATGCTTTCTGGCATGGGGGGGGGGGGGAGGAAACCTGTAGGCTCCTCCGTTCTTCTCCAAAAGTGTGCCTAGTTCCTTCGGGAGCGAAGGGTGGCCCCACGGCCCCCGAATGGCCTATCCGCGGGCCGCTAAGGCACTCCAGCGTCCGCTCCGCAGGGCCCTCTTCCCCGCCCCGGCCTATCAGAACCCCAGCCTAGCCAGGGCGAACTACAAGTCCCAGGAGACCGTGCGCTCCCGGAAGCGCGCACGCGGGAGGCCTGCTGGGGGATGTAGTCCTGGAGGCCCCAAAACGGCACCGGACACCGGGCGGACACCTACCCACCTACCTGCTTGCGCTACGCTCTGTCTGGCCCAGCAGGACCAGGCCGGGTCAGGTCGGTTGGCGTCGGTGCGGGTGAGAAGGCGGTGCGGACTTCGGACTGCGCGAGATCTTCAGGACCGGAGGGCGGCGCCGCGGCCTTCGCTGGGGCCGCACTGTATCCGGGGAAAGAAGCTCCGCGGCGACATCCCGTTACTCCCGGCCCTGCCGGCCCATCCGGGCTGCCACCGCAACATAGCCTCGCCTCTGCACGGCGTCTGGCTATCGCGAATGACCTGCCCGCCGACCGCCACAGATCGCTCCAGCTACCTGGAGAGCGACCGACCGACCTCTGCCTCCCCCGGCTGGACAACAACAAGCGCTCGCAAGGGCCGGCCTTACACCTCTGAATGGCAGGCTCCAGCTGCCGCGATCTAGAGCTCGGAGAGCCATTGGTGATGTTACCCGCCGCTCAGTCCTGTCTTTTTAACTACTGGCTGCAGCACCTGTCTGTCACTCTCCTGGGCCCGAAGCCATTTTCCTTCTAGAGCTCATTGGCCACGGCCCCTCGTCTGCCCCGCCCTCGGTGGCTGCCCGCGTTCCCAGAAGGGGTTGATAGACCTGCGCTGTGTGGGCGGGCAGAGCAGCAAGGGCGGGAGGCGGGGCTACAACCTGAAAGGCCTTGGTACGGCGTCCAGTTGTCACCCCTCTAGTGACACATCTCTGGCGGATACGGACCACCCGGTTGCAGCCCACGCCGGCCCAAGCCTCTAGGACAAAGGTCCCGCTCCCGCCTACCAGTCTTGGCCGGCCTTTCCGTCCCTAACACTTTGCCTGGCGTAGCAAGCCTGCAGGCCCAGCCCGTGCCCGGAGGCACTTGGACCTTGTAAATCCTGGGCAAAGCCAGAGAGGGTCAGCCTCGCCAACTCGCCCCTGACACCACCACCACCACCACTGCCACCCACCCTGGTCTCCGACACGCTGTCCGCATCCGGAACTCCCGGCTTGCGGCCCCGGTTTCCAGCCGGCGCAGGCGCTCTGTGGCCCCAGCTCACGGAAGCAGACTCGGAGGGCCGAGAGACGAACGGACCGGACATGGCGCCGCCAGCGGGCGGAGCGGCGGCAGCCACGGACCAAAGTTCGGCCGCGGTGTTGCTGACTGTGCACGCCGCGGTGAGGCCGCTGGCCGCAGGGTCGGACGCCGAGGCACCACTGCGGAGGTTGCAGCTGAGCGCGGACCCCGAGCGGCCCGGGCGCTTCCGGCTGGAGCTGCTGGGCGCGGGGCCCGGCGCGGTAAGTGGGAGGGGAGCAGCGGGCGCGCGGCCTAGCGGCCAGGCGGGCTGGATCCGGCGCGGAGCCGAAGGCCAGGCCCCACTGCTTGCCTGCTGAGTTCCCTGGAGCAGTTCACTTTCCCTTGCTTCCATTGCCTTCTCTGTAAATGAGGATAACGCTGGCGTTTTCCTTTGTAAGACTACTAGGAGAGTTTCTTAAGATAATGGGTCTTAAAGAGTTTAGAACAGCGTAAGTAGCCTACATTTACGTTGTAAGCCTTTGACAATCATGCCATATGTGCTGGGCGGGGGGAGGCATGAGCCTGGACTCTCCCCATCCTCAGGTCAGTTTGGAGTGGCCCTTGGAGTCAGTCTCCTACACCATCCGAGATCCCATCCAGCATGAGCTGCAGCCTCCACCAGGAGGGCCTGGGACCCTCAGCCTGCACTTCCTCAACCCTCAGGAAGCTCAACGGTGGGCAGCCCTGGTCCAAGGTGCTACGGTGGAGGGACAGAATGGTCAGTGCCCCAGAGCAAAGATTCGTTTGGTTGGCCAGGGACTGTGCTGGGAGTAGCCCTGGCCTGCCAGGCCTGGATGGTGGATGTAGTGGGGAAAGCTGGGCCTATCTTACCCACTGCTGGTGTTCTGGGAAGGCTCTATGAGAACACAGAGAAAAGGAACAGAACCCAAGAGCTGGAGCCAGGAGCACCAGATAAGTGTAGAGGGGCAAAGCAAGCAAGTGCTCAGGACCTGGGTCAGAAAGAATACACTGTATCAAGCCTGACCTGTGGAGGTGCAGTGGATAAAGTGTCGACCTGGAACGCTGAGGTCGCTGGTTCAAAACTCTGCACTTGCCTGGTCAAGGCACATATGGGAGTTGATGCTTCCTGCTCCTCCCCCCCTTCTCTCTTCTCTCCTCTCATTCTGAAAATAAATAAATAAAATCTAAATATATATATATATATATATATATATATATATATGAAGTATTTCAATTGTCAGACACGAGCTCTTTCCATTTTAGGGAAAAAAAAGACACTGTATCAAGAGCAATGGGAAGGTATTCAGTGGGCGAATGACAGACTCAGATTTGAGCTCCTTAGGTGGTACCTGTATTCCTAGGGTACCGTGCAGATAGGACTGAAGAGAAGGATGTTTCCAGAGGTGCTTAGGAGATGGAATTGGCTGGGTTTTGTGGCTGTTTGGATGGAAGAGTTAGTAGTTGAGACAGAAAGATGAGAGACCAAATACCCTTGGACTACCAGAGACAGCATGTTTGAGAGGACATGGAGGTGGCCCAGTTCTTACACTGTTTTTTTTGTTTTTGTTGTTTTTTGTATTTTTCCAAAGTTAGAAGCAGGGAGGCAGTCAGACAGACTCCCGCATGCGCCCTACCGGGATCCACCCGGCATGCCCACCAGGGGGCGATGCTCTGCCCATCTGGGGCGTCGCTCTGTTGCAACCAGAGCCATTCTAGCCGCTGAGGCAGAGGCCATGGAGCCATCCTCAGCGCCGGGGCCAACTTTGCTCCAATGGAGCTTTGGCTGCGGGAGGGGAAGAGAGAGACAGAGAGGAAGGAGAGGGGGAGGGTGGAGAAGCAGATGGGCGCTTCTCCTGTGTGCCCTGGCCAGGAATTGAACCCTGGACTTCCACATGCTGGGCCGACACTCTACCACTGAGCCAACTGGCCAGGGCCCAGTTCTTCTTCTTTTTTTTTTTTTAATGTAATTTTTATTGAGATACAATTTTTTAAAATTAATTTTAATGGGGTGACATTGATAAATCAGGGTATTATGTTCAGAGAAAACATCTCCAGGTTATTTTGGCATTTGATTATGTTGCATACCCATCACCCAAAGTCAAATTGTCTTCCGTCACTTTCTATCTGGTTTTCTTTGTGCCCTCCCCTCCTCCAACCCCTCCCCAGGGCCCAGTTCTTACACATTTGTGGGGAGTGGGGATTAGGTGGATCTGGGCTGGAGCTCTGGAGAGGTCAAGACTGAGGGTAGGAAAGGTTAACCAAGGTCAGCAGGAGAAGTGAAGAGAGAAGAGAGTCATACAGGCAGACAGTGCACTAGAGAAAGAGCCCACAGGGCATCAGAAGAGCTGTGGAGGAGTCGGAAGAACACCATACAAGGTGATGTGAGGACGGCCCAGACAACACACTGCATTGCAAAGGGAATAAGACTTTTCATTCACTCACTCACCAGGTGTATACTCAGTACCACTCTGGACTAAGCACTCCTTTAGGCCTTGAAGATTTAGCGTAAATAAAACTTCAAACCTTGGAGCTTGCAGTTCTAGAGGCGAAGCCGACATATAAAATGAGTACGTAAAATTCTGTCAGGTGGTGGAAGGGATGGGAGTGCTGGGGAGGAGGCAGTGAAGGCCTCATTAAGGTGACACCGAGTGAAATTTGTGAATTGAGGTGTGACCCGTGTGGCCAGAGAGTAGTGGGTACACAAACCCTGAGGCCAGAGCATGAGCCCAGGCTGGGCCAGGCCTGCTGCTGGGTGCTTGGGAGCCAAGCTTATCTCGGCTCAATTCTGAGGGCTTGAGCTGCCTCAGCGCTGGGTGGGCTCGGCCTCAAGTGGAAGGAAAGAGGAGAAGGCAACAGTGGCCAACTCTGGAAGGACCCCCCAGGGCAGAGGCCCAAGAGGGTTTGTTTGGAACGGGAGCGGTCTGAGATCGTCTTTGGTGAGGCGATGGAGGTTCCTGGGGGCGCTAAGAAGAGGCCTGCTGACTGCAGGGCTCCTGTCACCTGCTGTTTCTGCTGTGAGGTCAAGAGAGCACCCCTCGCTGGTTGAAAGGGACTGTGGAGGCCAAGAAAAGTGGCCTGACCTTTGTTGAGGGACACAGGTGGGACTGGACATCCGAGTGTCCAGAGGACTCGAGCACAAGTGCAGCTACAGCTCTGAGAGGAGTCAGCAGGGACCTGAGGGGTCCCTTAGCTCTTCTAAGGGCCAAGGCTTGCGAGAAGGCCTGGCTTGAAGTGTGGCCGAGGTAGGGCCTGGGCATGGGCCGAGGTGAGGAGGGAGGAGGCAAAGGTGTTAGAAACCTGAGGTCAGAGAGCACAGGCCTAGGTTAGTACTTGGCTGGGAGGCTGGATCTCTGGAGACCACCAGCCCACCCACATCTTCCCTCCTAGGCAATGATAGCGTGCCTCCAGTCCTGGGTCCAGGAACATACCCTGTTTCTCCACCCAGTTCCAAGGCCCCCCAACCCAAGGTGGATGTTCCCTCGAGTCCTGGAGACTTGATGGACAAAGGTAAATGCAGGTGGCTGGAGGGGGCTGGGGCAAGCAGTCATGCCCAGGTGTAATGGTGCACTCACTGTTTCCTTACAGAAGAGTTAGCAGGGCGCCTGGCCCAGGCCATTGCGGGTGGGGACAAGAAGGGGGCAGCCCAAGCAGCAGCCATCCTGGCCCAGCATCATGTGGCCCTCAGTGTCCAGCTCCAGGAGAGCTGTTTCCCTCCTGGCCCCATCAGGTGAGACCTGGGACTTGGTCCACACCCTGCCCTGCCAGCCCTCCCAGGTTACCCCATCATTCATTTTCCCCACCTACATTCTGGCCCAGGCTCCAGGTCACAGTAGAAGATGCTGCGTCCTCAGCCCATGTCTCGCTGCAGGTCCACCCCCACTGCACCATCTCAGCCCTCCAGGAGCAGGTGAGCACAGGGGCTGGGCACCCTGCCGGTGGTGGAGTCCCTGGTGACAGTGCGTGGCCCTGAGGCTCTGTCTGGCTGCAGGTATTCTCGGAGTTTGGCTTCCCACCAGCTGTGCAGCGCTGGGTCATCGGGCAGTGCCTGTGTGTGCCTGAGCGCAGCCTGGCTTCCTATGGGATCTGGCAGGACAGGGACCCTGCTTTCCTCTACCTGCTCTCGGCCCCTCGAGATGCCCCAGGTTAGTCCTTGATGGGGGTGGGGTGAAGAAGGTGGGCTGTAGCCTGACACACCCTGAGCCCCACCGCCTCTGCCACAGAACGCAGCTCTAAGCGCCCACCGAAGGTGGATGGTGAACTAGGCCGCCTATTCCCTCAGTCGTTGGGGCTGCCGCGAGCCCCTCAGCCAGCCAGCTCCAGCTTCCCCAGCCCCCTTCAGGTAGGCAAGGGCCCAGGTCTGGTGGTCTTGGGCCGTGGTGGGCTTTGGAAAGAAGGGGTCAACAACTGTCCTCCCCTCCCCAGCCCGGCTGGCCCTGCCCTTCCTGCACCTTCATCAATGCCCCGAGCCGGCCTGGTTGTGAGATGTGTAGCACCCAGAGACCCTGTGCTTGGGACCCCCTTCTGACAACCTCGGCCCAGCAGTCACCAATGGTACTAGAGGCAGGGGAGGGGAGGGGATGGGGGAGGATAGCAGAACAGCAAAGTGACCCATTTTCCCCCCTGCCCTCAGGTCACAAGGAGAGAGGATGGCCCTTCCCTTCTAGGTCCGAGGTCCCTGGATGCCCTTCTGAACCTCTCAGGGGACCTCCAATGACTGTTCCCTGGGGACAGCCAGAGTTGGGGGGAGTAGCCATGAGCCATACTCATTAAAGATACTTCTGAGCCAGCTGAGTGCCCCCACTCTGTGTGGACCGGGCTGCTGGGAGGATGGGAAGGTGGGTGGTCACACCCTAGAATCCTGACAGAGGGGGTGGGGCCTGGCCCTCAGCCAGAAAGGCTCCCCAGCTGGGTCCAGGTCACTACTGAAGAGCTTACTCGGACTTAAAGTCCCAATTTCTCTCTACACCCCTGAGCTTATAGAACACCCCCCACACACCCTGGCTGCTGCCGACTGAGCAAGGGCCCTGTGTGAGCCCACCCCCAGCTGACCATGCCAACCCTTATCCACCTGGAGCCCCTCTGGCATGCCCTCTTCTCTTTTCTCCCACTAAGCTCTCTGCCCTCGTAATTGGCTACCAACTAGGATGCCTTCCAGTCCCTTCTTGGGGACAAAAAAAGCTTAGAACTAAGACCTCTGTTCTGCTGCTAATGCAACATGTCCATGACCTTCCTAACACTGAGATCCTCAGCTGTCCTGCCCCCAGCCAGCTGCTGCATGAACCGTCCTGCTTGCTGGCTGATCTGGACCCAGCCCCAGCTGCTAGGAGGCACCATCCCATGACAGACACCCAGACACTCCACCACCCTTCTCCCCTTCAGCTGTCCAACCAAGAGACCAGGAAAGGGCAGTCCAGGTGGTCTCTGCCAGCTTCTGTTGTCCTGGGCATGGCTGAGAGCCTACTCCCTCTCCCAACCACGCCCAGCCCTCAGAGAGCTCCTACTTTGGCCAAGCCCCTCCCTTTGGAATGCTGCCCAGGACTCCTTCCCCGCTGCCCTCAGAATGGAGGCCAAGTGGTTCAACACACTGATGCTTGGCTGGCTACCCTGGCAGAACCTGGGCCATACCCAGCCAGGCCCTTTCTGCCTGACTGGATACTCCCCACCCCAATGAGTGCTGCCACCTTCTCTAAGAGCTAGTTCTGTTTCCTGTCCCAGACCCTAGTCCAGAAGTGACTGGACTCCTAGCAGCAGTCAGTGCAGGGTAATGCTGGCCACACGGCCTGGGACATTCCCCGGGAGCTCTGAGGGCAAAGGTCTTAAGTCTCCGAGTCCCCTGCAAATTGCACTCCCGTCACACAATAGCTCAAACATGCCCATTGAGAAACTTAATTTATTTCCATGATAGAGGCTGAGGACCCCAGAGCTCCAGCCCAATCTCCATCTCCTGTCCCCCAGCCCTCTTGTTCCAGAGGAACAGAGGCTTGGCCAAGAGGGCCGCTTGGGGCCTGAGGAGGCCCAGGGTGGCTCCTTTGCTTGAGGGCCCATTCAGGCAGGACAGCAAGCAGACGTTGGGCAGGGTCACTTGGGCGGCCGATACGCCAGCTTCCGGCTCTTCAAGACTGACCACTTATGTCGCTTCATGGCGTAGACCAGGGGCAACATCAAGCCCATCATCATCAACATCTGAGGATAAGGCAGACTCAGAAGATGGAAGCAGAAAGGTCCCCTGCCGCTCCCAGCCTCTCCCTCTCCATGCCCACTGTGCCCCTTGCCCAACACCTCTACCTTGAGCCCCATGCGTTTTCGATGGTCATGCTCTGGCTCAGATGCCCAGCGCAGGAAGGTACACACATCCTTAGCTACCTGGGACATGGTAGCTGGGGTGCCTGGGACAAGGACAAGTGATGAGGGATGCCCTTGGGGTCCCTGCCCAACCTAGGGTCACCCTCAGAGCATCCCCTCCATGGCAGACGGGATTCCTGCATCCCTTTGGATGGGACCCCCCTCAGCACACAGGCAGGAGCTTCCTCCATCACTCAGAGACAGCGACCCAACCAAGGAAAACCGAGGGAAGTATCTGGGGCAGTGGGGAGTGCAGAGCCCAGCACGCTTATTCCCAGGGTGGGGGCCTCACCATCGTCAAACTCCAAGACTTCGTTGTAGATGGGAGGGGCCATGCCAATGGCCTGGCCGGGGAAGTAGGGGTTGAAGTAGAGGCCTTCTCGTAGTGCCACCCCCGTGGGTGGCTCGCAGTAGCCCGTTAGCAGGGAGAAGACGTAGTCCTCACCACCGTGCCTGGGACCAGATCCATGCCTCCTCAGCCTCTGGCATGAGTTGGACCTTCCCTCCCTCTACCCGCTGCAGGAAGCTAGTGTACCTAGCTCGCACGATGTAGCTGAGGTCGGGGGGCAGTGCTCCGTTGTTGGCTGCTCTGGCGGCCTCAGGGTTGGGGTACGGTCTGGGGAAGTAGTCAGACAGCTTCCCTGGTCGCATGAACATCTCCCCGTCCTCATTGGGGCCGTCCTGAACCTCCACCTGCCACCAAGAGCATCATCTGTCACAACCCTGCTGTCTGTCCTCCACAGTGGGAGCCCCAACCTTGGGGTCCTTGCAGCACCCCCGGGCTGCCCACCTCTTCAGCCAGGGCCTTGGCTTCGTCCTCAGTGTAGCACACGCCCACCAGGTGGCGGTAAGCCACGAAGTCCATGCTGTGGCAGGAGGAGCACACCTGCTTGTACACCTGGAAACCCCTCCGGATGCTAGAGAGAACAAGGGTTAGTGGTGCTGGGACCTCACCCACCTCGTCCACCCAGAAACTCCCCCGGCCACGCAGCCGCGCACCTGGTGTGGTCCAGGGAAGAGAGGAGGCCGCGGTGGGACCACGGGTAGCCAGGAGGGTGCAGCTCCAGGTCACTGGCACTCACGGCAGAATGCAGAGCCACAGCCAGCCCTGCACCGCCTGCCGCCAGCATGCCCAGCGCGGACAGCATCACTTTCCGCCCCCGGGACGGGCCGGACTTCGACGACAAGGACACTGCCTGCAAGAGCCCCGCTCAGCGCCTGCTAAAACGCCGCCACCCAGCCCTGCCAGGGATGTGACTCGCGGCGCCTGCCTCTCCCACTCATCACCCGGCACCGGCCACCTGCTGGGACCGCTCAGAGCATCCCCGGCGCCACCGCCCTCTCCACGCTTTCGCGCCGGGGACCCCTCCACTGTGAGTCGGCCCTGAGGACGGCGTGTTCTCGTATGATGGACCGAGCATCACGCCGAAGCGAGCAAGGGTGCTGGGGCAGGCCAAGGTCACGGCAGCTGGCCGAGGTCAGGCTGCGGTCAGTGCAGGACGCAGGCCCAGCCCGGGGGGCTGCAGCGGGCGCACCGGGGCGCAACTCCCGGGGAGAGCCCTCGGCCCCGCGGGACCCGGCAGCCAGCCCAACCCGCCGCCCCCCAAAGCTCGGTACGAGGCGCCCTGGCTGCCCAGAGAAGTGGACGCCCATCCCTGCTCCCGGGAGGCACCTAGGACGGCAGGCAACGGAGGCCCGGCCGGGGCGCCGGGTGGCCGAGGCCACGTCCCCGCAGGCTGGCCCGCGCCCGGAGCCTCCCCGCCGTGACCTTCACGGGCTGCGGGGCCGCGCGGCGGCAGGGCCCGGGCCAGCGCTCACCTGAGGCGTCCGCAGCGGGAGCTGCCCGGGCCGCGCGCCGCATAGCAGACCCCGGGCCCGCGCTCCGGGCAGCCCCGAGCCCCGCGGACCCAGCACCGCCGCGCGCAGCGAAGCCGCCGCAGCCGCCATCTTGGCCCTCTTCAGCGCGGCCAACGCTCCCGTCGGACCCTGCGGCGCACGGGAGCGAAGTCTCGCGAGAGCCGGGGAGCGCGGGGCGGTGCTAGGGTCTGTCCTGCTGAGTCGAGTGCGGTTCTGCTCCCGTTGTCGTGGGAACCGGCGGTTGGGCGGGCCCCGTCGCGTCTCCCTGTTGCTGTGACAACGGTCAGCTAGCGACCTGGGTTTTCCCATGCCCGCCGCTGCTCTTCCAGGGCTTGGCGGTGATGGCGCGCCCCGTGCCCTCACTACCCGGTCCGGAACCCAAGGCATTTCCAAGGACTTGGCGCGCTTTCTTCCAGCGGCACGTCCAGACCTGGCGAGGTGGGTGGGCAGCGGACCCTGCCTCTCGGGGTTGAGGGCAGACAGGCCGCCCAGCGAGGTAGGGTGGGGGCCCAGCGCTGCCCTGGCCCTCCCGCGCTCCCTCTTGGACACAGGCAGGCAGGGTTCCGGCCCTCGCCCCAGCCCGGCCCACACGCTTGGCTGAGCATGGCGACAATTCAGGATGAACTGTGTGCTCTCCCTCATCCGAATGACACGGATTATTGGGCACATAGGCTCTGAAACTGTCAGCCACAGGAGCATGGCAGCCAAGGTCCCTCGCAGAACCCCGTCAGTCCTCAGTGAATGAATGTGGAGAAGGAAAGACCTCGGAAAATTTGCATCCGCCCTCTCCTCGCATAAGAGCAAAGAAAAAAATAGCAATAATCGTCAGTCAACTTTTTCAAAACTCTGGAGATTAATCATCGGGAATGTTGACCTTAAAAATGAAACATCTGGCTCTGGCCGGTCTGCTCAGTGGATAGAGCATCCGCCCAGCGTATGGTCATCCAGGGTTCGATTCCTGATCAGGGCACACTAGAGAAGTGACCATGTGCTTCTCTCCCCCTCTCTCTTCCCGCTTCTCTCCCTCTTCTCCCGCAGCCAGTAGCTCGATTGATTCCAGCATCTGCCCCGAGAGCTGAGGATGGCCGGGTTGGTTCCAGGACTGCAGCCCCAGGCACTAAAAATAGCTCTGTTGATTCCAGCAGAGGCCCCAGATGGTGTTGCGGGGTGGATCTCAGTGGGGAGTCTGTCTCACTATCTCCCCTCCTCTTATTTAAATAGTAATAAATAAATAAAAATAAAACATAGCCTTGGCCAGATGCTCAGTAGGCTAGAACCTCCTCCAGAAGCATAGAGGTTGCTGGTTCAATCCTGGGTCAGAGTACATACAGGAACAGATCGATGTTCCTGTCTCTCTCTCCCTACCTCTCTCTGAAAATCAATCAATCAATAAAAATAACTAAAATGTTTATTTTTCCCCCCAGAAAAAAAATTAGTTTATTAGACAATAGCAGAGAATTATAATTCAGGACAAGCATGCTTTAGCAAGAACTATAGGCAAGTCCAGCAAACAAAGGGAGGAACTTTATACAGAAAAAAGGAGGAAGCTGGGAGGGACAGCTTCGAAAGAAAGTCCACTGGAGGAAAGGAGTTCAGGGTGGTGACGGTTTCTCACTGGCTGAGTTTATGAAAGTTGAAAACAGCATTATCTATTAACAGCCAAAGAGGCGGGGAAGAAACAACCCAGATGTTCATCACTTGATAAATGGATAAACAAAATGTGTAGCAGGTCCATATAATGGAATATTCAGCCATAGAAAGAAGTACTGACACTTGGACGACACAGTAAACCTTGAGAACGTTGTGCTAAGTGAGAAAAGCCAGTCACAACAGACAGCATACTATATGAGTCCACTCTTGCAGAAGTCCAGATGAGACAAATCTATACAGGCCGATAGTAGATTCATGGGGCCAGGAGAGGAGGTGCATATGGGATGGGAAGTGTTCATGTCAGGACACAAATACTTAGAGGTAACCATGGCACCTCCAGGAGGTGGTGACATGGAAAGAGAGCTTCAGAAGAGGGGCCTGAGCGCCCTGGCCAGTTGGCTCAGTGATAGAGCGTCGGCCTGGTGTGTAGGAGTCCCGGGTTCGATTCCCGGCCAGGACACACAGGAGAAGCGCCCATCTGCTTCTCCACCCCTCCCCCTCTCCTTCCTCTCTGTCTCTCTCTTGCCCTCCCGCAGCCAAGGCTCCACTGGAGCAAAGTTTACCCGGGCGCTGAGGATGGCTCTGTGGCCTCTGCCTCAGGCACTAGAATGGCTCTGATTGCGGCAGAGCGACGCCCCAAGATGGGCAGAGCATCGCCCCATGGTGGGCATGCCGGGTGGATCCTGGTCAGGCGTGGTCGGGCGTGTGCGGGAGTCTGTCTGACTGCCTCCCCGTTTCCAGCTTCGGAAAAATACAAAAAAATACAACAAAAAAAAAGAAGAAGAAGAAGAAGAAGAGGGGCCTGAGCAAGAGATGGGATGTGAGCGTGGCATGAAGACAGCTGGAGCCTGGGAAGCAGCCCACAGGCAACGCCGTCTTGAGCAGCCCTTGAGCTCCCAATACGGAAACCTCAGGTGGAGTGGGTGACTTGGCAAAGGATGTTAGAGAGCACAAGGGAAACCTGGGTCCTCAGGGGAATTGTCAGAGGCAGCCCACGCCTGAGATGGGCATCTGTGGACAGCCTGGTTGTTGGGAGGGGGTGGGTGTCAAGTGGCCTGCCTGGCTAGGGGTATCCCCAGTAATCTGCTCTCAACTCCCAGTGCCCTCACTCCACATCACAAGCCATAAGCAGGCCTCTAGGCTCCTTCAGAAGGCAACAAATCTATCTCCAGAGCTTCCTTTGGGACTTCCATAATGGCACACATGGAGATCTGATTTTTTTTTTTTTTACTTTTTTTTTAAACGGGGAAGCAGTCAGACAGACTCCCGCATGCGCCCGACCGGGATCCACCCGGCATGCCCACCAGGGGCGATGCTCTGCCCATCTGGGGCGTCGCTCTGTTGCAACCAGAGCCATTCTAGCGCCTGAGGCAGAGGCCATGGAGCCATCCTCAGCACCCGGGCCAACTTTGCTCCAATGGAGCTTTGGCTGCGGGAGGGGAAGAGAGAGACAGAGAGAAAGGAGAGGGGGAGGGGTGGAGAAGCAGATGGGCGCTTCTCCTGTGTGCTCTGGTTGAGAATCGAACCCGGGACTCCTGCACACCAGGCCGATGCTCTACCACTGAGCCAACCAGCCAGGGCCTGATTATTTTCTTCAACAAATATATATATGAATATTCTGCTGTACACCTAGCTCTGTGCTGGAAAAGTGGCCAGAAATAAAGTCCCTTCCCTCATCACGCCTCTCCTGGGGTGTGGGAGACAAGCAAGTAATTATTAAGTCCTGATTATTAAAACAAGTGATACACATATACTACTAATCCATCTAAATGGCACCACCTGAGTCCCCATATGAGCTAGATGCAGCAACAGCCCCTCTATATTATATTGGTTAAAAATAGATCAGTGTCAGAAAACTCTATTAAACAACAGCTTGAACAAGGTAGACATTTGTTTCTCTTTCTTGTCAGTGGAGCCCAGTTTAGCACCCCAGGGCTGCTGCGATGGCTTCTGATAATCAGGGAGACTCCTTGTCACCTCCCTCCACCCTTGATGTGGGCCATGCCTCCCATCCCAACCATCATGACCACATTCCCTTGGGCAGGAGAGAGATGGGCTGTGAAGGGCAGTGTGCATGAGGAGTCAGAACTTGCCCTTGAAGCTTCTACTCACACCCTATCAGCCGTAGCCTAGTCAAATGGTCAGTTGCACCTAGCCGCATGACAGATGGGGCATGTCTTTATTTGGGGTGGCCTGTGCGCATGTCAAAGGTGGGGCCCTGGCCTGACCAGGCGGTGGCGCAGTGGATAGAGCGTCGGACTGGGATGCAGAGGACCCAGGTTCGAGACCCCGAGGTCGCCAGCTTGATTGAGTGCAGGCTCATCTGGTTTGAGCAAAAGCTCACCAGCTTGGACCCAAGGTTCTGGCTCCAGCAAGGGGTTACTTGGTCTGCTGAAGGCCCGCGGTCAAGGCACATATGAGAAAGCAATCAATGAATAACTAAGGTGCTGCAACGCGCAATGAAAAACTAATGATTGATGCTTCTCATCTCTCTCCATTCCTGTCTGTCTATCCCTCTCTCTGACTCACTCTCTGTCTCTGTAAAAAAAAAAAAAAAAAAAAAAAAAAAAAAAAGTGGGGTTCTAGCCAGGTTGCTCAGTTGGGTAGAGCATCATCTGATACGCCAAGGTTCAGGGTTCAATCCCTGGTCAGGGTACAGGCAAGAATCAACCAATGAGTGCATGGATGGGTGGAACTTGAAGTCTCTCTCTCTCCAAAATCAATCAATACAGTTTTTTTTTTTTTTTTTTTTTTTTTTTTTTAAGTGGGGCTCTGAGCTTGACCAGGCAGTGGCGCAATGGAGATAGTGCATCAGACTGGGATACAGAGGACCCAGATTCAAAACACTTAGGTCACTGGCTTGAAGCCCAAGGTCACTGGCTTGAGCCAGGGGTCACTTGCTCTGCTGCCCCACCCCCCAGTCAAGGCACATATGAGAAAGCAATCAATGAACAACTAAGGAGCCACAATGAATAACTGATGCTTCTCATCTCTCTCCCTTTCTGTCCCTATCTGTCACAAAAAAAAGGGAGGTTCTGTGACTGAAAATAACTGATAAAGTGGAGAAGTTGCTACTCTGCCACACCTTCAAAAGAAGCCTTTAGGATTTTATACTCATCCCTTTTACATCTGACCTGCATCTTTTTTTTTTTTTTTTTCAGAGACAGAGAGAGAGAGTTAGAGAGAGGGATAGATAGGGACAGACAGACAGGAACGGAGAGAGATGAGAAGCATCAATCATCAGTTTTTTGTTGCAACACCTTAGTTGTTCATTGATTGTTTTCTCATATGTGCCTTGACCGTGGGGCTACAGCAGACCAAGTAAGCCCTTGCTCGAGCCAGCGACCTTGGGTACAAGCTGGTGAGCTTTGCTCAAACCAGATGAGCCCGCACTCAAGCTGGCGACCTCAGGGTCTCGAACCTGGGTCCTCTGCATCTCAGTCCAATGCTCCATCCACTGCGCCACTGCCTGGTCAGGCCTGCATTAGCACTTTTTTTTTTTTTTTTTTCATTTTTCCAAAGCTGGAAACCGGGAGGCAGTCAGACAGACTCCTGCATGCGCCCGACCAGGATCCACCCGGCATGCCCACCAGGGGGCGATGCTTTGCCCCTCTGGGGCATCGCTCTGTTGTGTCCAGAGCCATTCTAGCGCCTGAGGCAGAGGCCACAGAGCCATCCCCAGCGCCCGGGCCATCTTTGCTCCAATGGAGCCTTGGCTGCGGGAGGGGAAGAGAGAGACAGAGAGGAAGGAGAGGGGGAGGGGTGGAGAAGCAGATGGACGCTTCTCCTGTGTGCCCTGGTCAGGAATCGAACCCGGGACTCCTGCACGCCAGGCCGATGCTCTACCACTGAGCCAACCAGCCAGAGCCTAGCACTTTTTTTTTTAAAAAAGTACCAAGTGATGATACTTTAGTTCAGAATAGAAATGAATGCTGTTTTCTCAACCAATCAACTTTGTTGTTCTCATGGTCCCCCTTCAACTCTTGTGTGCAGCCAGGGAGAATTCTGTACAGGTAAGTTCATACACAATTGAGATAATTTTTGCTTTGTCCCCACTTGTGTGTTCCATAAGTTAATGTATTTTTGTGACTTGTGTTTATTTTTTTATTTTTAAATATTTTTATTTATTTGTTTGTTTTAGAGAAGAGAGACACACACACAGAGAGAAAGAGACAGAGAGAGAAGGGGGTGAGGAGCAGGAAGCATCAACTCCCATATGTGCCTTGACCAGGCAAGCCCAGGGTTTTGAACCGGCGACCTCAGTGTTCCAGGTCGATGCTTGATCCACTGCGCCACCACAGGCCAGGCTTTGTGACTTGTGTTTAAGTGACTGCCTAAGTCCAGTTAAAAATGGCTGATGGAGGCCACAAGGATATCCCAGCCCACAATTGATAGAGACTACAGACCACAACAGAGTGGAGATGCCCGTATGTCTCAAAGGACAGGAGGCCCTCAGACAAGTGGTGCCAGGCTGACCAGAGGGAGACCTGAGAGAGGCCAGCCCGGGAGACCCTGCTGGGGTGTGGGACAGAAGCCCGAGGAGCCAGACAGCTTGTTCCACATAGAAAGTGACTAGAGGTTCCAGCCAGACCCTGGGGACCAGCAGGCCAAAGACAGACTGCTAGTCACTATGGGCCTCCAGCTCCCTTGCTCCACCCCATTCTCACAGTGCTGGACAGAGTGCATATACCCCCTCAGCCCGGACCCAGCAGGGACCTCTCTGGAGGCCCCAGAGAAAACCCCTCTGGGTGCTGGTCCTGGGGGCATGCCAGCTGATCCCTCACTGTGGAAACAGGGACCCTCGGGTATCAGGAGGAACCTCCCATAGGAAGACAAGAAGAGAAGCCCCACCACAGGGGTAGGCCCATGTAGGGGTCAGGGGCTGGGGTTTCCCTCCTTGGTTCAGGACTTCCCAGGCCACAAGCAGTACGGATGGGACACTAGTGGGGAGTTGATCCTCCAGGGAACACAGCTCTGCCTCCAACATGAGGCCTGTATTGGCTTCATTACCCGGTGGGGACATTCTAGCCTGATGTGTCCCTGGCATCGATCACCAAAGGACCACCCTTTGCTTTTCTCCCTTTCAGAGTGGACACTGAACGTCCCAGCTCCTTTCAGCGGTCTCAGAGCAATCAGCACTTCTCTCTGTGCTGGCCCACCAGTGCCCTGCTCCAGGGGACTGTGATCCTGTGGACTGTGTGCTTCTGGGCAGTGCTGGTTGGGCTCCTCTACCCCGCCCATTGGGGGTGCCTGGCCCGGTTCACCTCTGAGGAAGCTGTGCCAGGCGCTCCTCTCTGCTCCAAACTGAGCCCACGTCAGTCCTGGCCTTGGTTGGGCCCCCACTCCCCACCCTCCTCTGCCCCTTCAGCCCCAGCACTGGCGACAATGGCATGGCAAGGTCTCCGGTTGCCTCAGCTCATCAAACCCACAAACCTTGCCTCCCATTTTCTCTCACCCAGCCCCATGTCTCCCACAGCAGTGGACTGTGATGTGCAGAGACCTCCGGGGCTGGCAGAGATGCCATCTAGTAAGTGGACCAGGGTGGTACACTGTAGGAAGGAACTTTGCAGGAAATGCCAAGCCCAAAGCTTTCCCCACACGGGCCCTGGAGCCAACATGGACGGCAGACTGCAGGCCAGGAACCCAAGGGCAGCATAAACAAGACACCTGTTTATTTCCTAGGAAGGGAATGGGGGGTGTTTGCGGAGCTCCCACTGAAGTCTTCATGCCACTGGGCAAGCAGACATCACTTCCAGAAAAGCACATTCCAGAACAGCAGCCAGCAAGGGTAGAGGCCCAGAGCCAGCAGCGGGAAGAGCAGGGCCCCGTAGGTGTGGTGCTCCAGCACGCCCTGCGCCAGTGCCGCCAGGAAGAGCTGCCAGCCTTCAGCCAGCGACAGGGGTGCCTCCTGGAGCTCCCGCCACACAAACAGGCTGCCCAGGAGCGTTGCTGCTGGGCTGGTCAGTACCAGCAGGGCCGCATAGAGTGGCCTGTGTGGAGGAACAGTCAGGGTGGGCTCTGAGTTGGGGGCACAGGCACCCAGTTGGGGTGGAGGGGTACTGTGTAAGGGCAGTTTGTGGCGAGGAGCATAGGTTCTGGGGGTGGTGGGGTGGGCTGACCAGCACATACCAGGGCCCATAGGGCTCCGTGAGCACAGCAGCGGGCACCATGGTGGCAGCCAGCAGGAAGCCCAGTGAGAAATTGGTGAGGGCAATGCAGGCCAGCTGTAGTGCCAGGTAGATCAGGGCTACCAGCTTCAGTGCCATCCAGCCTCTGTCTGGGGCCTGTGTGCTCACCACACTGCAAGGCAAGGGGTTCCGATACAGCTGCCTGCACGTCCAGGGTGCCCTCTGCCTGTACCCACCCACCAAGTGGGTACACTCACCGGTGGGTGTTGTGTGGAAGGGCCAGGCCAGCTGCATAGATGGCCAACAGCGTCAGCACCACCGCCTCAGCCTCGGCCACGGGGAAGTGCTGGGCGGCCACATGCTGGCCCAGCACTGGGAGAATGTAGAGGGCCAGGCCCATGGCCTGTGAGATGAGCAAGGGCGCCACAAGGGAAGCCAGTGCCACACCCTGTAGGGCACATAGGCAGCTGAAGAGAGTCCCTGGACTCTCATGACCACCCTGCCAGTTGAGATTGAGTGGCAATAGTAACCACTTCCCGGGACCCTGAAAACCCACCCCAAAGGCAAAAGTAAGGGGGCTATCACCTGTGCTGCGGGGAGGGGAGGACCGGGTCTGGAGGCCGCCCCCGCCGCCTCGGGGCCCACTCTGGCCTCCTGCAGCTGCATCCACAGTTCCAGAGCATGGCTGAGTCAAGGACCCTGACAGGAAGTATGACGGGACCTGCCAGGTAGGGGACCCAGGGCTCACCCCTACTTCCCCACCCCGAGGATGGGGGAGGGGCTCTCCCCAGCCTGGGGTGGAGGCGGCCTGAGGCTGGCTGCAAGTGGGCAGTGGGGTGCAGAGGATATCTTGAGAGCAAGAACCAGGAGCAGGAAGCCGGCAGCGGGCATGTAGAGGCCGATGGAGACGAAGTGGGAGAGGGCAGGGAGCAGGTAGAAGAAGAAGGACTGGTGCAGGCGCTCCAGCAGGTGGTTGAGCTTGCGGAACATCCCCTCCAGGGCCCTGCGGCCAGGGGCAGAGGCGGCTGGCCAGGGCCCAGGAACCCCCACCCTGCTCCGAGCATGGAAAGGCCGGGACCAGAGCCACTTACTTGCCCACGGCCACCAGGTCATACTTATATTGGCGGAAACTATTGATGCCACGTAGGGTTAGGGCCTCCACGCGGTAACGCAGGAAGAGGCCGTGGGGACCATGCGGACGGCCGGAGGCTTGCTGCAGAACCATGAGCAGCAGTGTCTGCAGACCCTGTAGTGGCCCCTCTATTGACGTCCAGTCCTGGGGCTGCAGCTTTGCGGGTTTGGAGACAGGGTCAGATAACGACACCCCCTCCACCGGCCCTGCATCCCTCCCCCCAGGCATGTAGTCCTACCTTGCCCTGCAGCGTACACAGCAGCCCCCCTTTCTGGCAGAAGGTCTGGAAGAGGTTGAGCAGGTCAAGGTTGGGCAACTGTCCATTGAGGCCCTCTACAGCCACATCAAGGCTAGTGACCACATCGCTGTTCAGCTCCAGAGCTACAGCCGCCTGGATGGCCCCAGCCCGGCCCTGCAGAGGGGATGACTGCATGCCTGTAGGGGCAGGTGAGCAAGCTGCCATTGGGGGGGCTGGCAAGGACAACAGCCTGAGAGAGGGGCCAGGCCAGGGCAAGAGCACCCACCTGTGACATTGACATCGTGGTAGGCTTCAAGCCACGCCTCAGTGCCCAGAAGGTCGTGTTCTGTCACCAGGAAGATGATGTCTTTGGCCCAGTAAATCTGACCTGGGAGCCAGAAGCAAGGTCAACAGGATCTGAGGCAGGGGCCAAACCCTCCCAGGAACGGCTCGAGACTCACCCCGAAAGTGGGCAGCCAGTGCTAGCAGCAGCCCCACGGCCTGGCTGTTGGTCGAGTTAGGGCCACTCGGTACGGTGAACACCAGAGACTCAGTACTGGCAGCACGAGGGGCCCGCAGGATGCCGTACACGTTGGTGCCTGACACCATCTGCATGCAGTATTCACGGGGAAGCCTCAGCACAACCCCACCCTTAGACAGCTGCAGCCACAGAATACCCTCCCCCCGGGATTTCTCTGGCCCAAAGCCACGCCTCAAGGTGCTCCTTGGTCCCAGTCATCACCACCCCCCCTTCCAATAATACATAGCGCTCATGGATCTCATCTGGAAAGGGCAATTTCCGGGAGAAACTCTGAGTGTAGACCTCCAGCCCCACCGACCGCATCGTCCGCTCCAGCCAGGCCACTGGCAAAGCCCTAGAGACACCAAACAGTCTCTCAGTAGACCTCCCTTGGCCTTGACCACCGGCGTGCCCCACGCCCACGGCTCTACCACTCACCCAGACTTCCTCTGGTGGGCAGCGAAGTCCCGCGCAAAGCCCCGCGCCCTGTCTCCGCCCGCAAACTGCTCCTCCACCATGGTGGACCCCATGGCGTTCTCCGACATGTAAGTGCGCTGGGTCAGCGGCGGGAAAGCCAGCGCCAGGAACCAGGTGATGCCGGCCACATAGCTCAGCACGCTGCGGGGAGAGGGGACGGAGAGGACAACGGAGCATCAGCGGTCCCGGGACCCCGGCCTAACTTCCGCACCAGGGATCGAAAGGAGGGACGTCTGCGGGATCTGTGCGCAGAGCCCCGGCTCCAGGGGCTCCGGACCGGAGAGCTGAGCCCCGGGCCTAAACCCTCGAGTGATGCCGACAGGCGGAGGGGACGGGCCCCGCCCCCTCCCTCACCAGAGCGGCGCGTTCAGGTGCAGAATGAGGCGGACAAGCGCGCGCCGGCGCGCCGGGTCCGACAGGAGGCCCATGGCTGGGCGGGGCGGCCCCGGGACCGCGCTCCCGCTGCCAGCTACGGCCCCCGGCCGGGCGCGCCCCTCCTGTCACACGCGGGACTCCGGCCCGCTCCACTTCCGGTCCCGGCGGGCCTCGCGTCGTTGCGCACGCGCAGTACCAACCCACCGCCACCCTCCCGGCCGCCGCGCATGCCCCGGCGGGAGCAAGACCGAGGGCGGGGTTCCCGGGCCTGCAGCGTTGGGCACTGAAGAGCAGTGAGGATAACCGGCCGCGGCGTCCGCCGCTGGGATGGGTCAGGAAACGAGAAACCTCCAGCTGAAAAGTTCTTAGGAGAGTCAAAGAAGGGTGAGACATGAGGCAGGTGCGCGGTAAACCGGCGGCGGCACTCATAGCGTGGATGCCTGGAGGAGTTTTTGAAGGTGTTGCTGGAAATGACAGGTCCCAGTGCTGGTGGAGTGGGTGAAAAGGCTTGTGTGGACCGAGAGGCCACCATGGCAGACTTATCCCTATAGATGTCGGTCTCCAAAAATGGCAGTGGGTGCCTGGGTGGAATCGCAGCGTGAGTCCAGCACTGAGGTCATCATGGTCAGCTGAGCACCGGGAGGAAGGTGCAGATGGTACTATTAGCCAAAACGGACTTCCGAGGAGCTGAGGAGCACTTCTGTCCAGGCCCGCAAATGTCGTTGATTGTAGGGGAGAAGCAGCCTCTGGGCGTGGACTGCAGGGACTTGTTGTGATCAGGGTTCAGGCAGGTCTGAGAGCAGGAGGGTGAGGAAAGGGAAGTCTGCCCAAGAGCAGTGGTGAGGAGGGGAAACTTAGTCCAAGCCATAATCCCTTGGATGTGGGACCCCTACATCTCCATGGGGAGTCCCCATAGCCAACAGTTCTCTCTCAGCCCTTGTGCTCAGGTGCCTGCATGTGCTGGGGTGAGCATAACAGACTCCATAGTCTAACGGACTGCTTCAGTCTGCTAGGCCACACCTCAACTGCTCTTCTGCCTGGAACCCTTTTGGGCACAAACTGCTCTCTCCACCCAGGGACACATTCTTCCTACCTTCTTCTTCAGGATTTGAATCCTGAGGCTGCAAGAGGTATATAGTTCATGTCTGGGGGAAGGTCCCTAGTCACCCTCACAAGCCAGCACCAGGCCAAGCTCTGAGAGCATGAATTATTGTGAGGAGATCAAAATGCAGTGGACTTTGTAAGGGTTTTATTCTGGGCATGGGTGGCAGGATGCTCAGTCCCCCAGCAAGATAGAGGCCTCACGTACATGCTGGCGGACCACACGGTCCAGCAGGGTATGAACATCTCGGGCAGCCCGGGCAGCAGCCTCTAACACCCGTTCCAGGTGGTCTTCATGCAGCCTGGCATCCATTTCAAGCAATGCAATCTGGCCTGAGGCTGGCAGCAGGGCCAGGGCCAGCTGGGGACCACCAGCTGCTTCCTCTACATGGCTGAGGTCTGCCAGGGCTGTGCCATCCACAAAGCCAGCTGAGCAGGCGCACACAAAGTCCCGCATTGGTATCCCCGCATCCAGCACTGCCAGCGTTGCTGCATTCACACAAGCTGCATAGGTCCCACCATCTGCCTGCAGCACCTGCGGGAACACCCCACTGGCATCAGTCCGTTAGGCTGCCCACCTTCACCCTCCCTCACATCTCTCTCTCTCCTCTCCCCAGGTCGAGGGCTGCTCCCTGCTTACCTGTACATAGATGTCAATCTGGGAGCGAGGGTGCAGCTGCGTGAGGATGGCTGCCTCGAAGGTCTGACGCAGCTGCAGACCCATCTCACAGGACTTCCGGTCCCCATGTGGTCGCCGCTTGCGCTCACCTGTGCTGAAGGTCGCAGAACTGTACTGACAGTTTACCAGGGCCCTATCTGGTAGGGCTCTTGCCCGGGAGCCCCGAATCTACAGAAGAAAAGACACATGAGCCAGGCTCACTCCTCTCAGCTCTAGCCCCAAACTTTCGCTTCTCTCCTTCCTCTTCCTCCAACATCTCATCAAGTGCAAGGACTTTACCTCAAAAACAGCCTGAAGGAGGGCCACTTGAACAATCTCTAAGCCACCGTCACCTCTGGGGTTTCTCTCTTAACAGACCTTCCTGTTTTCATCATTGCCTCATCCCGTCCCAACCCATTTTCCACTTGTAGCCAAAGCCAGTCTGTTTACAAGTATCAAGTCTAATTCTGTCTCCTCTACAAGGCCACGAACCTCCAAAGGCGTCCCATCAGATAAAACACTAAAACTTTTCCCAGTCTCTAAAGCCCCGAGGCCGTGCCTCCTTAGAAATCCCTCAATTTCATTTGGAATTATTCTCCATCTCCCCACCAGTGGTAGCCTTTCTGCTCTGCAAAGGTGCGATGCTTGTTTCTACTCCCGCTGGCCTTCCCCATTTAGTTCCCTCCCCCAGAAAAGAAGGACTCATGCGCTGAGCAAACATGTTGTCAATGCCTGTGCTGGCAGGGGCTGTTTCAGAGCTGGAGACTGGCAATAAGACAAGGGAGTTTTATTTCAAGTTCCTGTGCTCAGGAAGCTTTTATTCGTGGGGAGACAAAGAATGAGAAAGAGAAGTTAAAGCGGTGTCTGAGATGACAGGTGCCGAAAGGCAGGGAAGCGTGTGGTTGTAGGGGGCGGGACTTGCTACGCGGATAAGTTGGTCTGGGGAAGTGCCATCCAGATGGTAAAGTTGGAGTGGAGAGGTGAAGAAGGGAGAGAGAGCGCGCCCGGAGTTTTGAGTAGGAGCAGAGAGGAGTGGGGGGCGCGGAGGGCAGAGGCAGATGAAAAAGACAAAGGGACCGCCGTGCATGCATCATATAGTGGAAAGACTTGGGCTTTTTCTCCGATTGAGCCGCGGCCCCGAAGACGTGCTGCGTCCACCCAGGCGCTCGCGGGCCGCCGCCTCCGGAGCTTCTGTTCACTCTTGGCGGCCACCGCCCACGCCCGCAGGTCCTCCGGCTCGCGCCAGCCCACTCGCCTCGTGCGGCCCGTAGACCACCGCCAGCGCCTTGGTGTTGCCCTGTTCAATGTAAGCCGAGCCGTCGGCCTGCGCGAACACGCCCATCCGCGCCTGGATCTTGCGCAGCTCTCCGGCGCGCCGCCCGTCCACCCGGTAGCCCTGGTCCGACAGGAGCTCTAATCCCGCCATACCGCCCGGCCGCCAGACCGGCTTCCGGTCCCGGCAGCACTAAACGCTCCACTTCCGACCTCTGGGGGCGGGGGGTGTCTACGGCTTCCGGCGGTCCGATTCCACACTTCCGGTTTGGAGAACTACGGCTTTCCCCGGCGCCACTTGCCCCACTTCCGGTCCCGGGGAACCTGGGCCGTGCTGGGCCGGGCCGGGGAGGAAGGATATTTCCCGTGGCCGGCAGGCTCGTCTTTGTTTCTCTTTAGATTTGAAAGGCCCCTTGGAGGTTCGCAGGTGTAAATATTCCCACTGGCCCAAGCTGAGACACACTTTCTCTTTCCTTACCATTTAGTGTATAGATTTGTTCACTTGAAAATAGACACATGACCTTGGCCGGTTTGCTCAGTTGGTTGGAGCGTCCTCCCCATTCACCAAGGTTGCCAGTTCCACCCCCAATCAGGGCACATACAAGAATCAACCAATGAACGCATAAATAAACGGAACAACAATGGTTTTTTTTCCTCTTCCTCTATCTTTTCTCAAAAGTCAAAATATACTAAAAAATACACTATAAGAAAAAACACATGATTTTGTATTACACATTCTTATGTTTGTTTTTTCTTTGTTTTATAGTGAGGCAGAGGGGGGAGAGAGAGAGAGGGAAGGAGAGGGAGAGAGAGAGAGACAGGAACAGTAGGAACAGTTGTGCTCTAACCGGGGAATCGGACTGGCAGCCTCTGCAACCTCCATGCCCATGCTCTGGGGTGATGCTCCAACCAAATGAGCGATCCTGCCAGGGGTTTTGTTTGTTTGTTTTAACTTCTTGACTGAGACAGAGAGAGGAAGGAAGAGAGAGGGGAGAGGGAAGGGAAGCATTCATTTGTTGTTTTACTTAGTTGTGCATTCTTTGGTTGCTTCCCATGTGTGCCCTGACCAGGTATCACACCCACAACCTTGTTGTTTTGGAACAATGCTTTTAAGGTTATTTTCTTTTAATGGGATCAATTTCATACACTTTTTGTTTTTTCACTCAAAAGTAAAATACCCTATGAAATCCATCTAAATAATTCTGGGGAACTATTTTGTTGGCTGCATGAAACCTGTGGGGTAGATGTACCAGGATATATTGGGCCACAGGTGTGTGTCTGAGTCCTAAATCTGGTCCTCTTCAAAGGCAGTTACTATTGCCAACTTCTCCTGTGCACATACCACACTAACCTGTTTTATTCTTTCTTTCCTTTTTTTTTTTTTTTTTTTTTGGCGAGAGACAGGAAAAGAGATGAGAAGCATCAACTTATAGTTACAGCACCTTAGTTGTTCATTGATTGCTTTCTCATATGTGCATTGACCCAGGGGCTCCCGCCAAGCCAATGACCCTTTGCTCAAGCCAGCAACCTTGGGCTTCAAGCCAGTGACCTTTGGGCTCAAGTTAGTGACCATGAGGTGATGTCTACGATCCCATGCTCAAGCTAGCAACCTCATGTTCAAGCTGGTGAGCCTGTGCTCAAGCCGGCAACCTTGGGATCTCAAACCTGGGTCCTCAGCATCCCAGGCTGATGCTCTACTCACTGCACCACTCTTTAAATTTTTTTTGAGAACTGGACATTTTAGGTGATCTGTTCCAGGAGGTCTGGATTATGATTAGCCAGTCTCTCCTTGGGTGTGTTGATGCTGCCGTTTTGTTAGTTTACCAGCCTACTGGTTTGTTTGGGCCAGTGCTATTAAGTCAGTTACCCCTCAGTGTACATCTTTTTTTTTTTTTTTTTGCATTTTTCTGAAGCTGGAAACAGGGAGAGACAGTCAGACAGACTCCCGCATGCGCCCGACCGGGATCCACCCGGCACGCCCACCAGGGGCGATGCTCTGCCCACCAGGGGGCGATGCTCTGCCCATCCTGGGCGTTGCCATGCTGCGACCAGAGCCACTCTAGCGCCTGAGGCAGAGGCCACAGAGCCATCCCCAGCGCCCGGGCCATCTTTGCTCCAATGGAGCCTTGGCTGCGGGAGGGGAAGAGAGAGACAGAGAGGAAAGCACGGCGGAGGGGTGGAGAAGCAAATGGGCGCTTCTCCTATGTGCCCTGGCCGGGAATTGAACCCGGGTCCTCCGCACGCTAGGCCGACGCTCTACCGCTGAGCCAACCAGCCAGGGCCTCAGTGTACATCTTTTAATGTCACTACTCAGCCTCCCCAACCCCAGTTCTTATGTTCAATCCTGGCTTCCTGGAAGTCGTATTTCAGTCAGCATTGTTTCGGGTCCAGTTCCCGTTTCGGCAAAGATTGTGTTTAAGCTTTCCCACCCAGTGAGACACCATCCTTGCTGATGGATCCGTGTGTGGTTACGGAAAGATTTTAAGTCTGTCCCTTGTCAATCATTGTAATAGGCTGAAGAATACCCTACACACACACACACACACACACACACACGCACAAAGACATCGTGTTCTAATCCTCGAAGGCTGTGAATGTACTTTTTATGGTAAAGGAATTTTGCAGATATGATAATGTTAAAGATCTTGAGATGGGGAGAATGCCCTAGATTATCCAGGTAGGCTCCAAATGTAACCATGAGTATCCTTTTAAGGTAGAAGCAAAGAAACATTTGTTCACAGGGTAAGGTGAGGTGACCATAGAGGCACAGATTGGAGTGATGATGCAGCCACAAACCAAGGAACACTGGATGCTGGACAAGGCAAGGAATGAATCATCTGGAACCTCCAGAAGGAACCATTCCTGCTGACACCTATATTTTAATCCCTAAGATGCAGCTTGAACTCTGGCTTCCAGAACTGAAAGAGAACAAATGTCTGTTGTTTTAAGCCTTCACGTTTGTGGTAATTTCCTTATTGGTGATTTCATAACTTCTCACCACTAAGATCTCTATTGTCTTCGCCAATACAACACTCAGCCCAGCCTCCAAGGAAAGTCAACCTTCTCAACCTTGCTGGAGAGCTGCTGGCCTTCCATTCTACCTCTCACCCTGGGCAGGGGCTGGGGGAGCTGGGTGTGGGGTGGAAGCCTGATCTGCAGGTGGGTATTGGGGGGGGGTAGGCCTCATCTTCTCAGCTTGTTCTTCTTCCCAGTGGAACCTCTGCCCTGCACCTGGGAGTCCCATTTTCTCAGCTTCATTCTCTTGGAGTAGAGATCTTATGACGTGGATCTAGGGAGTGGGAGGAAGCAAGTTCTGGGTCAAATGTCACAGATTCCTGCCCTTTTTTTTTTTTTTTTTTTTTTTTTTTTTTTACCAAGACTTAGTAGACCTCCTTGAATAAATTCTGTATGTCCTTGGTTTAATATACAGTGAGAGGGCCTGACACTCCTCTTGGAAGTCCTGCCCTTGCCAGGCCTCTCACGGTCAAGGTTTGGCACAGGCACACTGTCACGTCCACCACAATTCTCTTTTTATTTATTCAATTTAAAGAGAAAAGAGAGTGAGAGAGAGAGAAGGGGAGAGGAGCAGGAAGCATCAACTCTATATGTGCCTTGACCAGGCAAGCCTAGGGTTTTGAACCAGCAACCTCAGTGTTCCAGGTTGATGCTTATCCACTGTGCCATCCAAGGTCAGGCCACCACATTACTCTTGTCAGAAATAAGGCACACGGCCAGTTCAGATGGTACAGGATGAGAAATGGACCACCCCTTTTGAGGGGAAGGCAGCACATTCATCTTTGGGTGGTTGTCTACATCTCAGGTGAGGCCACTGCCAGCCTCCTCTGGCAGCTGTGAAGGGACTGCTTCCAGGAATGAGGGCTCATGGGAGTTTGGGAGGACAAGATTGGAGAGTAGCCCCTGAAGGTCCCAGCTCAGGTTTCGACACCGACTCGGCCACAGGACAGTGCTCGTCAGACTGCTGTCTTTACGGTCAGGTCCTGAGCTTCCTTTATCCAGAAGGCTGTGCTGTTTTCTACCGCTGTGTAATGAGTGGCCACCATGCAGTGGCTGGAAACTACATCCATTTGTTAAGTTACAGCACAATAGGTCAGACGTCTGGACACAGTGTAGCTGCATTGAGAAGTTGGACTTGATTGACTAAAGAAATTTCTTTAGTATACATTATTTATTTATTTAAAAAAATAAATAAATACTAGACTCCTGTATGTGTTGGATCGGGGTCCACCTGGCATGCCCACCAGGGGGCGATGCTCTGCCCATCTGGGGTGTTGTTCCATTGCAACCGGAGCCATTCTAGCACCTGAGGCAGAGGCCACGGTGCCACCCTCAGCGGCCGGACCAACTCACTCCAGTGGAGCCTTGGCTGCATGAGGGGAAGAGAGAGACAGAGAGAAAGGAGAGGGGAAAGGGTGGAGAGGCAGATGGACACTTCTCCTGTATGTCCTGTTTGGGAATCAAACCCAGGACATCCAGACGCTGGGCTCTACCACTGAGCCAACCGGCCAGGGCCTCTTTAGTAATTCTTGTAAAGTAGATCTGCTAGCAACAAATCCTCCGTCTTTGTTTATCTTGGACTGTCCTTATTTCACCTTAATTTCCAATCAATTCTATTCCAGTATACCGTAGAGCAGTGGTCCCCAACCTTTTTCGGGCCACAGACCGGTTTAATGTCAGAAAATATTTTCACAGATCGGCCTTTAGGGTGGGACGGATAAATGTATCATGTGACCGAGACAAGCGTCAAGAGTGAGTCTTAGACGGATGTAACAGAGGGAATCCGGTCATTTTAAAAAAATAAAACATTGTTCAGCCCTGGCTGGTTGGCTCAGTGGTAGAGCGTCAGCCTGGCATGCAGGAGTCCCGGGTTTGATTCCCGGCCAGGGCACACAGGAGAAGCACCCATCTGTTTCTCCACCTCTCCCCCTCTCCTTCCTCTCTGTCTCTCCCCCTCCCGCAGCCAAGGCTCCGTTGGAGCAAAATTGGCCTGGACGCTGGGGGTGGCTCCGTGGCCTCTGCCTCAAGCGCTAGAATGGCTCTGGTTGAGGCAGAGCAATGCCCCAGATGGGCAGAGCATCGCCCCTTGGTGGGCGTGCCGGGTGGATCCCGGTCGGGCGCATGCGGGAGTCTGTCTGACTGCCTCCCCGTTCCCAACTTCAGAAAAATACAAAAAAAAAAAAGAACCAAACTAATAATAAAAAGAATTTTAGTCATTAGTTTATGTATGCCATGAGATGAAAAAGGTTGAAAACCGCTGCTCTAGACCCTGGAGGGGCTGTGCTGGCCGTGACGGCCTCGGGGACCATGCCCGGTCACCCAGCCCCATAACCTGGCATTGGTGGGTGGAAAGGCTGTAGCAGTGCCCAGTGGGCAGGTAGGGATGCTTCCATCTTGACCTCCCCCTCCCTGCAACATACCCACGCTGGGCTGGGCTGGGCTGAAGCCTCTGTCCTCCAACAGTGGTCTTCCTCCAGGGATTCTAAGGCCTGGGGAAGCTTTGGATTCTGCTAGTCATTTGGCTCTGGGTGGGGATGGGGGAAAAGCCAGAGGTCAGAGGTCCCCTATGCCTGGCTCCAGGTGGGCCCTGGCTCTGAAGCCCCGGAATGTGGCCGAGGCACAGGCACAGGGGGCAGGGGCAGTGCTGACCTCACAATGGCGGGGTCTACTGTCCCTGGCTAGCCGGCTGCTGCTGCTGCTGCTGCAGACAGCTGCTGTTCCCCGGACCCCCGCTGCTGGGCATGTCCCTCCTCAGCAGCTATGAGGGTCTGCGGCAAGAGATCCAGCGGCTGGCCCAGGAGAACGAAGAGCTGCGGCGGCTGGTGCAGCTGATCCAGGAGAACCAGGAGTTGAAGCACGTGCTCAGGAACCGGGGCAGCTCCCTGGGCTTCAGCAGCTCGGGGCTCCTGGCCCATGTGGTCTCCAGCCCGCGGCTGCCCCGGCACAGGACCATCAAGTTCAAAGATGCTGAGAGAGGTGAGTGGTGGTGTGGGGACGGCCAGGGCTCTACCCGGGGCTGGCGAAGCTTCACTCACTCCGGTTGTGCCAAGAGTGAGACAGGAGGGGAACCGCCTGCTCCCGTGGATACCGAACAACACGAGGGGCTGGGCAGAAGTGGGGGCTCTTTTAGTAGGTGCAGCCAGCAGAAGGTGACGTCATTGAGACAGTGACATTGGAGCAGAGCTGGACCCAAGTGTGGGAGACTTGAGGCCCGAGGCGGAGAGCTTTCCAGATGAACAGTCAGTGCAAAGGCCTTGAGGTGGCAGTGAGCGGGGTGTGCTGAGGCCAGTGCTGGTGCAGTGGAGGGTAGACAAGGACCAGGAAGGCACCTGAAGCTTAGGCTCTGTGGTCCCCTCAGCCTGGGCTCCTTGACCCATGGGGGATGGGGTGGGGTAGACAGTCCCTTTCCTGGTGAGAAGTGACAGGCTAGTGGTAGGCTCTGGCTATAGATTTTGAAGGGTGAAGTAACAACAGGACTTTTGGCAGGTTAGGATAGGGTGCAAGGAAGAGGGACTCCAGGGTGGCCCATAAGATTTGGCCAGAACAATGCAAATGGGCAGCTGCCCCAGAACAGGCAGGTGGGAGGTGACCCTAGGCTTCACAGAACCGGCACCGCTTGGCGGGGGAAGGGGAGGGGGCGCCTTTGGCCGGTACAGAGTGGAGGGGAGACAAGAATCAAGAATGGGTGCCCAGGAGGCGCAGGGCCTGGCAGCCAAGGTGTCTGGAGCCGGGCCACGGGGGGAGGGGACGCACGGGCACCGTGCTGCCCCGTCCGGGATTGGCCTGGAAGGGCCCCAGCCGGCTGTCCTTGGGTGGTTCGCGGCGGAGGGCGGAGGCAGCTCCCAGCAAGCCCAACCTGACGCAATGCAAGGCCCGGGAGCGCCGGGAGCACCGGGACAGGTCTTGCAGGAGGCGGGCTCGCTTCCGGGACAGGCCGGGCCGGGGCGGGTTCGGGCAGGGCGAGCAGCCCGAACGGAACAAACCGCGAGCGACGCAGAGCCACTCGGCCAGGTGGGGCCCCCCGGTACCGGGACGTCTTCGTCCTCCCTCCGCGCCCTGGCCCCCACCGCGTACTCCGCTCCTCCCTGCCTGCGCGTGCTCCGCCCCGTGTCGTGACCCGCAGGCCTCGGCCCAAAGGTCGAGTGTTTGGGAAGCAGGGGGTGGGGGGGACCCTCTCCACCCGTCCCCTCTCCCCCTCCCCTCCCCTCCCCTCTCCTCCTCCCCTCCCCTCCCCTCTCCTCCTCCCCTCCCCTCCCCTCTCCTCCTCCCCTCCCCTCCCCTCTCCTCCCCTCCCCTCCCCTCCCCTCCCCTGCCCTTAACCCCGCGCCTCCTCGTGGTGAAAGAACCCAGACAGACGTCCCCGGGTTTGGGGATCCCGACTGCGCCTCCCCTCTGAAAGGCTTGCTCCAGGCTCTGTGTTTTGGCCCCAACGGGAGCATCGAGGTAATGGGGGGGGCATTAGGCCTGGCACCCCCACCTGCCCAGCCCTGGCCCTGCCTCAGGCTTCCCTCGGAGCTGCTCCTGCAGCTCTGGCTCCTCCTAGTGCCCCTCCAGGACCGGAATCCCCACCCTTGCTCTGTCCAGGGCTTTCCACCTGTGGACAAACCCTCCTCCCTGCCAAACCCCGGCTGCTCTCTGTTCAATTCTCCCAGGACTACAGCACCAAGAGTCCCTGCAGGAGTCCAGCCCCGTCATCATGGGCAGCCCCGAGGGGCGCTTTCATTTTGCCATCGACCGTGGAGGCACCTTCACAGACGTCTTTGCCCAATGCCCAGGGGGGCACGTGAGGGTCTTGAAGCTGCTCTCTGAGGACCCCGCCAACTATGCGGACGCCCCCACCGAGGGCATTCGTCGCATTCTGGAGCAGGTGGCCAGGGCAGAGTGGTGGGGTGGGGAGGGACCACAGGGCCAGAGGCCTGACACTGACCACGTGGTTCCCAGGAGGGGGGCATGCTGTTGCCAAGGGACCGGCCACTGGACACCAGCCGCATTGCGAGCATCCGGATGGGCACCACTGTGGCCACCAATGCCCTGCTGGAGAGGCGGGGGGAGCGGGTGGCACTGCTGGTGACGCGTGGGTTCCGAGACCTGCTGCATGTGGGCACCCAGGCCCGTGAGAACCTCTTTGACCTGGTGAGCTCACCCATGCCAGTGGGCGGCTGGGTCCCCTTGGAGTGGGACATCCTTGGAAGAGTTAGTGCCAGCCCAAGGCCACTAAATGACAGGCAGAGAGGAGGTTCTGAGCGCTCATTGCAGAATGCTGCGTCCACCCAGCATTGAGTGGACACATATTGTGCTGTTCCTGACTGCCACCAGACCTTTGTCCTGAACCCCCGGTGTGAGGTCACCCAAGTCAGACTGTTTAGAGTGACGGGTGGGAGTCCACTCTACCCCCTTCCCCACTGCTGGGGGAAGGAGCTGCTGTTGGTGGGGCAGGGCAGTTGGCCACACTCAGATGCCTGGGGACAAAGAGCCACCCCCTCCCTGGGTGGGCCATGCTGGGGCTGCCCCTTCTGTTTCCTGGGCCTGTCCACTGGCCTGTTGGGACACATTCCCTTGCCTGCACTGCCCACTCATGCAGGATCCCAGCAAGGACCCTCGGGGTTGGGCCTCCTCTGAGCCTCTGCCCGCCCCCAGGCTGTGCCCATGTCCGAGGTGCTGTATGAAGAGGTGCTGGAAGTAGAGGAGCGTGTGGTGTTGTATCGTGGAGAGCCAGGTGCTGGGACACCAGTCAAAGGTGAGTGTCTCTGTGCCTGACCTGGGGTGGTGCAGTGGATAACACCATGACCTGGAATGCTGAGGTCGCCGGTTCAAAACCCTGGGCTTGCCTGGTAAGGCACCTACAACAAGCACATCAATGAAAAACTAGGGAGAAACAACTATGAGTTGATATTTTTATTTCATTTTATTTATTTCTATTTTTTTATTTTTCTGAAGTGAGAAGTGGGGAGGCAGAGAAACAGACTTCCGCATGCGCCCAACCGGGATCCACCCGGCATGCCCAGCAGGGGGCGATGCTCTGCCCATCTGGGGCGTTGCTCTGCCGCAATCAGAGCCATCCTAGCGCCTGAGGCAGAGGCCACAGAGCCATCCTCAGCCCCCGGGGCCAACTTTGCTCCAGTGGAGCCTTGGCTGCGGGAGGGGAAGAGAGAAACAGAGAGGAAGGAGAGGGGGAAGGGTGGAGAAGCAGATGGGCGCCCCTCCTGTGTGCCCTGACCGGGAATCAAACCCGGGACTTCCATATGCCAGGCCGATGCTCTACCACTGAGCCAACAGGCCAGGGCGAGTTGATACTTTTCACTCCACCGCCCCCCCCCCCTGCATCTTTTATAAAAATCGATCAATAAAAAAAATCTTTAAAAAATACCAAGGTTAGTGCCTTGGGTGTTGGGATTTGGGGGCAGCATGATCTCATGGGTCTTTGATGGGGCGGTGATGGCTTCCTCACAGGCCGCACAGGGGACCTGCTGGAAGTACAGCAGCCTGTGGACCTGGGGGCCCTGCGTGGGAAGCTGGAGGGCCTCCTGTCCCGAGGCATCCGGAGCCTGGCCGTGGTGCTCATGCACTCCTACACGTGCGTGGAGGATGGTGGGGTAGGGGCTGGGGGAAGAGAGCCTCCCGGTCAAGAGGCCGGGGTGGGGGTGAGGGCCGGGACTGAGAGGGGCGACGGTTGGGGGAGCGATCGTGGGAGGTCCAACACTCGGGGTCCCTGTCACAGGTGGGCCCAGCACGAGCATCAGGTGGGCGCGCTGGCCCGGGAGCTGGGCTTCACGCAGGTGTCTCTGTCCTCGGAGGCCATGCCCATGGTGCGCATCGTGCCGCGGGGGCACACGGCCTGCGCCGATGCGTACCTCACACCTGCCATCCAGCGTTACGTGCAAGGCTTCCGCCAGGGCTTCCAGGGCCAGCTCAAGGTGAGGCCCTCGTCGGCTCGCCTTGGCCACCCCCCGACGCACGCGTGCCCGCCCCTCACCACCCCCCGACGCACGCGTGCCCGCCCCTCGCTACCCCCCGACACACGCGTGTCTGCCCCTCGCCACCCCCGACGCACGCATGCCCGCCCCTCGCTACCCCCCGACGCACGCGTGTCTGCCCCTCGCCACCCCCCAACGCACGCATGCCCGCCCCTCGCTACCCCCCGACGCACGCATGCCCGCGCCTCGCTACCCCCCGACGCACGCGTGCCCGCCCCTCGCCACCCCCCGACGCACGCGTGCCCGCCCCTCGCTACCCCCCGACGCACGCGTGCCCGCCCCTCGCCACCCCCCGACGCACGCATGCCCGCCCCTCGCTACCCACCTGCCTGCCCACAGGATGTGCAGGTGCTCTTCATGCGCTCCGATGGCGGCCTGGCACCCATGGACTCTTTCAGCGGCTCTCGGGCTGTGCTGTCCGGCCCTGCCGGGGGTGTGGTCGGTTACTCTGCCACCACCTACCGGGCAGAGGGCGGCCAGCCTGTCATTGGATTTGACATGGGAGGTATGAGAGCCAACAGGCTGGAGACCAGGGAAGGTTCGGGCAGCCAGGCTGGGCAGTGATGCCGGGCGTCCTCACCACTGATCCCCTGCCAGGCACGTCGACCGACGTCAGCCGCTATGCCGGGGAGTTTGAGCATGTCTTTGAGGCCAACACGGCAGGGGTCACTCTCCAGGCCCCCCAGCTGGACATCAACACAGTAGCAGCTGGTGGGGGCTCCCGCCTCTTCTTCAGGTCAGCTCCCCCACCGTGGCTGGGACTCCCTCCCTGCCCTGCCTCCCAACCTGCCTCCCATTCCAGTCGTTCTTTCTCCAAGGTCCGGCCTGTTCGTGGTGGGGCCGGAGTCTGCAGGAGCCCACCCTGGCCCTGCCTGCTACCGTAAAGGTAAGACTTGGGATCCACCTGCAGGACCCTCCGGGGCTGCCCAGGCCCCCACACCTCTTCAGCCATGCCCCCCTGCTGCTGCCCACTTGTGGTCCCCAAATCCAGCCGCCAACCCCACGCTGTGCGTACCTCCCAGGGGGCCCAGTGACAGTGACGGATGCTAATCTGGTCTTGGGTCGCCTGCTGCCTGCCTCCTTCCCCTGCATTTTTGGGCCGGGAGAGGACCAGCCACTGTCCCCTGAGGCTTCCCGAAAAGCCCTGGAGGCTGTGGCCACTGACATCAACAGCTTCCTGACCAACGGGCCTTGCCCCACCGCTCCACTGAGCCTGGAAGAGGTGGCCATGGGGTTCGTGCGTGTGGCCAACGAGGCCATGTGCCGGCCCATTCGTGCCCTGACGCAGGTATGCCCGCCTTTGCATTTGCCTCCCAGCCCTGCCCCACACCCCACTCCTCCCACTCGGGCAACCCCCCTCCCACAGGGGGTCAAGGGGTGGGGACTGGACAGGAAGCCATGAACCCCTTCTGGCTCCCCAGGCACGAGGTCACGACCCCTCGGCACACGTGCTGGCTTGCTTCGGGGGAGCTGGTGGGCAGCATGCTTGTGCCATCGCCCGGGCCCTGGGCATGGACACTGTGCACATTCACAGGTGTGTCTGGGCCGGAGGCATGCGACCTAGGGCGGGGGCCGCCTTTGGGAGGCCCCGCTCATTGCTGCGTGGCCCCGTCTCTGCAGGCACAGCGGGCTGCTCTCAGCACTGGGGCTGGCTCTGGCAGACGTGGTCCACGAGGCGCAGGAACCCTGCTCCCTTCCCTACACGCCCGAGACCTTTGTGCAGCTGGACCAGAGGCTGAGCCGGCTGGAAGAGCAGTGTGTGGATGCCCTGCGGGCCCAGGGCTTCCCCAGGTTGGGTCCTAGGGCTGGGCCGGGCTGGGCAGAGGGCTGGCAGCAATCCCAGGCACCTCCTAGGTGGGTTCCCCACCGGACATCCCAGATGGTGCCAGGGCTCCCTTTGGGCAGTGCTCAGCAAGGGATGGCCTCTGAGGCTAGAGGAGGCAGGAGACAGGTGTCCTCACAGGTGCCCTGTGTGAGTGTCCCATCTGGTCACTGCTGCAGGTCCCAGACCAGCACGGAGAGCTTCCTGCACCTGCGTTACCAGGGCACAGATTGCGCCCTGATGGTGTCCGCCCACCAGCACCCAGCCTCTGCCCGCTCACCCCGTGCTGGCGACTTCGGGGCAGCCTTCACGGAGAGGTATGCAAGCCGGTGTCCTGGGAGCCCTGGTCGGTAGCCTGTTGGCCTGGTCACCGTGCCACATGACAGCTCCCTGGGGCTGTGTGGGCAGGTACATGAGAGAGTTTGGCTTCGTCATCCCCGAACGGCCCGTGGTGGTGGATGATGTGCGGGTGAGGGGCACCGGGCGCAGCGGCCTTCGCCTCGAGGACTTTCCCAAAGCCCAGACCGGGCCTCCCCGGGTAGACAAGGTTGGTGGCCCCCCCTGTGCATTCCCGCCTACACCCTCAGGGTCCTAGGGGCAGGTGTGGGTGGGGAGACCGGGGGAGGGTGCTGAGCCAAGGAATGTCACTCGCCTCGCACCTCCTCAGGTGACCCAGTGCTACTTTGAGGGGGGTTACCAGGAGACCCCTGTGTACCTGCTGGGAGAGCTGGGCTGTGGGCACAAGCTTCAGGGCCCTTGCCTCATCATCGACAGCAACAGGTAGGCTGCGGCTTGCCCAGGGTGGGGCCGCAGCTGCAGGGGCCTGAGTGCGTTGTGGGGCCCTGGCAGGGGGTGCTCTGGTTTAAGGCGGCAGGAGTCTGAGGGACCCTGGGGTCCCATCAGGGCAGGATGTCTGAGGGACCCTGGGGTCCCATCAGGGCTGGGATGTGCCCCAGCTTGGGAATGAGGGAATCTGAGGGACCCTGGGGTCCCATCAGGGCTGGGATGTGCCCCAGCTTGGGAATGAGGGAGTCTGAGGGACCCTGGGGTCCCATCAGGGCTGGGATGTGCCCCAGCTTGGGCATGGGGAGTTCCCGGGTGGGAGGGGGGATCTGGCCTGGCCTCATCTAGCTCCTCTGCACCCCTGCCCCCAGCACCATCCTGGTCGAGCCAGGCTGCCAGGCAGAGGTGACTGAGGCCGGGGACATCCGCATCATGGTAGGGGCCGAGTCCCCTACCAACACGGTGGGCGCCCAGCTGGACCCCATCCACCTGTCCATCTTCTCACACCGCTTCATGAGCATTGCCGGTGAGTGGTGCCACTGTCTTCCTGGGCCCTGCTCCCTGTGGTGTCCAGTGTGGGGTCTGTCTGCCGACGGGGAAGAGGCAGGTGCAGAAAGTGTCACCCAGGGAGAGGGGCAGAAGTGTCATCTTGGCTGGCGACAGGGTGGACAGTGTGGCTCTGGCTCTGGGATGGCACAGCCCTCCAGCACCAGCAGGTCTTGGGCAGAGCTTCACCTTCCCCTGCCAGCAGCCCTGTGATCTAAGAGCACCTTCCGTCTGTGTCTAGGAAACAGGCTCAGCACAGGGAACCTGTCCAAGCCGGGGACAGGCTGGGGGCACCAGGCTCTTAACTGTATCTGGGAGGGAGGAGGGCTGACGTGGGCCCCCAGGTTCTTGCTGGTGCTCCAGGCAGCAGTGTGTGTGTGGGGGGGTCAGGGTGCCCCTCACACAGGTGAGACGTGGTGTCCAGGTGGGGCACCACCCCCTCTGGGTTTCAGCTCTGGGACTTAGGAGGCCCTGAAGACCACGGGTCTTCCCTCTCCACACCCGGGGTCGAGCTGTGGGTGCGGTGGGACTAGCGGTGCCCGTTGGCTCCTCTGTGCCTCCAGAGCAGATGGGCCGCATCCTGCAGCGCACGGCCATCTCCACGAACATCAAGGAGCGCCTGGACTTCTCCTGTGCCCTCTTTGGGCCCGATGGGGGGCTGGTCTCCAACGCCCCCCACATCCCTGTGCACCTGGGTGCCATGCAGGAGACCGTGCAGTTCCAGGTTCGGAGGGCCCCTCTTCTTGCCCTTCTTATCCGCCCAACCCTCATCGCTACCCCGCGCCCAACCGGTTTCCTGGCTTCAGATCCAGCACCTGGGGACTGACCTCCACCCCGGCGACGTGCTGCTGAGCAACCACCCCAGCGCTGGGGGCAGCCATTTGCCAGACCTGACTGTCATCACGCCAGTGAGAGGCGCTACATGGGCACCCTGGGAGGGGGCAGGGAGGCCATGCAGCTGACTGGGGTGTGACACTGAGCAAGGGACTCTTGCTCTCTACTCCTAGGTGTTTTGGCCGGGTCAGACTCGACCTGTGTTCTACGTGGCCAGCCGTGGCCACCACGCAGACATTGGGGGCATCACACCAGGCTCCATGCCCCCTCACTCCACCTCACTGCAGCAGGAGGGCGCTGTCTTTCTGTCCTTCAAACTTGTCCAAGGAGGCGTCTTCCAGGAGGAGGGTGAGTGGGAGTGGGCCTGGGGCTGGGGGAGGGGGTGGGCATTCAGTGGGCTGCACCCATGGCTGCTGCCTATAGACACTGGGACACTGGGACCTAGCCCATAGGCCAGGCCGGCTGTGAGGCTGGAGGAGCCAGGCAGTGGCATTGCTCAGAGATGACTAGAGGAGTTGCAATGAGTTCTGCCTGAGTCCCCGAAGGTCTCAGTTGTTCTGTGGGTGGGGAATTGGCCAGGATACCAAAGGCACTGGGTGCAGGAATGGTGGGGGGAGACTCTTTCAAGGTGTTTACAATCAGCACCGGGTTTGCACTGGGTCTGGGACTGCAGAGACAGAGCAGGGCCAGGGGCAAGGGGCTGCAGGCTCTTAGAAAGCTCTCCCCAAGCTTGATCTGAGTCATTTGGGTGCTGGGGCAGCAGGGTGGCTGTGGAGGGCTTCAGCCGGGTACACGCTGGTCAGCCTTCCACTGTGACAGCCCTCCTGCCTAAACGCAGAGTGGATGGGGGTCCAAGGGTGGCCAGGACCCTGGGCAGGGGGCCCGGGTGGGACAGCTGCAGTTCCTCTGGGTGATGCAGAGCCCTAAGCGGAGCAGTGAGGGTGGGGTGGGGACAGCTGTTTCTAGAGGCCAGGGTTGGTATTTGATGAGATTTGGGAGTGGGGGAACAGGCAAGTGTGGACAGCGGAAGGATGGTGGCTTTGGCTTTCAGTGGGCACCAGGCAGCCACAGAGAAGGCGGAACAGAGCAGCAGAAAATACAGAGCAGGTGTGAGGCTCTAGGGGTCTGAGAGCCCAGGAGGGCATCCCAGGGTGAGAGGAGGTGACATGGGCAGGGTGGAGCATGGCATAGCGGAGCCATAGGCTGCCGAGGACTCAAATAGAATGACCTTATGTCTGGTTGCTTCCTTGATCAGTGTGGGGTGAGGGCAGGGGGCAGGAGAAGGTTCAGCAGATGGGAGGAAGCTGTGGCTTTGGGAGGCACTGGATGAGGCAGCAAGGTTATGGGGAACAAGTGAAGGGCTAATATGGGGGGCCCACAGTGCCCAGCAGAGGTGCCAGAGGTACGGAGCAGTGCACCAGGCAGCCCCCGCCCCACCTCGCAGGCCTGGAGGGTGGCTTAGCGGTGACTCCGTCCATCCAGCGGTAACAGAGGCCCTGAGGGCCCCAGGCAAGATTCCTGGCTGCAGTGGGACGCGGAACCTGCACGACAACCTTTCAGATCTTCGCGCCCAGGTGGCAGCCAACCAGAAGGGCATCCAGCTGGTGGGAGAGCTGATCGGGCAGTACGGGCTGGATGTGGTGCAGGCCTACATGGGCCATATTCAGGTGGGCCAGGGGACAAGGGATTGGGAGTCGCTCTGTCCCAGCCCCCAGGCCGCTGGACAGGGAGGGGAGGGGGCACCTGGCCCCCCTGCGGTGGCACGGCTGCCTCTGTGCATACTCCCTGCCAGGCAAATGCAGAGCTGGCTGTGCGGGACATGCTTCGGGCCTTTGGGACCTCCCGGCAGGCCCGGGGCCAGCCTCTGGAAGTGTCTGCAGAGGACCACATGGATGACGGTTCCCCCATCCGACTCCGGGTGCATATCAACCTGAACCAGGTCTGGCTGCTGGGAACTGGGGCGGGGCAGGGCGGGGCGGGGTGGGGCGTAGCGCCCATCTTACTGCTGATGGTCTCGCCCCTCCCCTCCGGGTGGGCAGGGCAGCGCGGTGTTTGACTTCAGCGGTACCGGGCCGGAAGTGTTTGGCAACCTCAACGCACCGCGGGCCATCACGCTGTCTGCTCTCATCTACTGCCTGCGCTGTCTGGTGGGCCGCGACATTCCACTCAACCAGGTGCGAAGTCAGCAGGTGGACCCCGAGCCCCCCTGGGTCCACTTGAAAGAGCCTGAGGCAAAGTCCAGCCCACAGCCCAATAACGAACAGACTGATGACCCTAGAGGTGTTGGTGTTAGGGGTCCGTCTCTCTCCCCACTGCCCCTGAGAGCTGGCCTTTCCCGCACAGGGCTGTCTGGCGCCCGTTAGCGTCGTGATTCCTCGAGGCTCCATCCTGGACCCCTCCCCGGAGGCGGCTGTGGTGGGCGGCAACGTGCTGACGTCGCAGCGCGTGGTTGATGTCATTCTGGGGGCCTTCGGGGCTTGCGCCGCGTCCCAGGTGCGGCAGGCGGGGCGGGTGGGCGCCAGCTCAGGTGTGCTGGGTGGGACAGGGGGAAAGGCGGCAGGCTGGGGGCGCTCAGGGCGCGGATGCCCTCCCGGCCACAGCAACCACATGTCCCCCCGCCAGGGTTGTATGAACAACGTGACCCTGGGCAACGCCCACATGGGTTACTACGAGACCGTGGCGGGCGGCGCGGGCGCGGGCCCTGGCTGGCACGGGCGCAGCGGCGTGCATAGCCACATGACCAATACGCGCATCACCGATCCGGAGATCCTGGAGAGCAGGTAAGAGCAGCGGGCCGGCCGGGGATATGGGGCCGGAGCGGCCATGCTGACCTAACTGGCCTGTGCAGATACCCGGTCATCCTGCGTCGCTTCGAGCTGCGGCTGGGGTCTGGGGGCCGCGGCCGCTTTCGGGGCGGCGATGGGGTCGTCCGGGAGCTGCTGTTTCGCGAAGAGGCGTTGCTGTCCGTACTAACCGAGCGCCGCGCCTTCCGGCCTTATGGCCTCCAAGGTGAACGCCTCCCCTCCCCCAGCCCAGTCTCTCACCCCTGACCTTGCCTGGCATGTTTGCCTTCCACTGGCCCCCTCCCTCCTCCCTCCCACTGGGTCTCCCCCTATCTCCTAACCAAGCCCCCCCACCCCACGTCTCCCTTCCTCGCCTCTTACTGCAGGGGGTGAGCCCGGTGCCCGTGGCCTAAACCTGCTGATCCGCAAGGATGGTCGGAAGGTGAACCTGGGCGGGAAGACGTCGGTGCCCGTGTACCCTGGGGTAAGGATTGTCCCTCTGTCCCGTCCCATCTCCACCCCCCGCCTAGCGGATATCATCCCACAGAAGCTAAGCAGAGTTGCGGAAATAATCAGAAACCCGGTTTAATTCGGCTCCTGAAGGAAACGGGGCGCAAACCGGGCTCTAGGGCTAGGCTGACACCCGGGAGCGCTGCTGCGGGGGTGGGGCTGAACGGGGAGGTAGGCGGGGACCCTGCCTGCGCTGAACCGGCCCCTCTGCTCTACAGGACGTGTTCTGCCTCCACACACCCGGTGGCGGGGGCTACGGGGACCCCGAGGACCCTGCCCCACCTCCGGGGTCGCCCCCGCAGCTCCCAGCATTCTCTGAGCGCGGCAGCGTCTATGAGTACCGCAGGGCCCAGGAGGCTGTGTGAGGGAGGAGCCGCACAATAAAAGATCTATTCAGTCGCCTTGCTCCTGCGGCGGCGGCGACCCATCAGACTCAGGCTTGGCCTCCTTGACATCTGTCTCGCAGCTGTCACCTGAGTGACGGCCTTAGAAAAGTATCGAAACGCGGAGCGGAAGTCCCACAGCCAGGTGGTCCGTGAGACCTGCCAGGGCGGTGCTGAATGTCACTTGTTCTACCTTCTGGGGACGGGAGTCAGGTTCAGGGGTCGCCCCAGCGCCAGCTTGCCCAGTGCCCTGAGGTTTGGCACTTACTGGGCTCAGTGGGCCTCCAGGGACTCCCCGGTAGGTGATGTAATCCACACGCCGGCCCTGCCAGGGTTTAGCCAGGTGGCCTCCGTGGGTAGGGCCTGCCAGGTAGCGGTGGCGCCCTTCCTCCTGCTCCAGAGCCCTGAGGAGGAGCGATGTCAACAAGGCCAGGGCACCGGTCGGTTCTGGGCGTTGCCTGGGCCCCGGGTCTCCGCTCACCTCTGCAGCATCTCCGGAGAGCAGGCCACCGAGGGGTGGAGCCTGGAGGTGCTCAGTACGGTTCCTGGTGGAAGGCGGGAGAAGGCCGTATCAGCAGGGGCGTGGGCATCAGAGTCCTCACTAGGTCGAACCCCGCCGCCAGGGCGCCATACCCAGGGCCCAGGGTTGCTCCAGGCGTGCCCAGCCGGCAGGGGTCCTGGAAGCGGCTGAAGAGCTGGTGCTCCTGCTCCTGTGCATGGTCTGCAGAAAAAGGACAGCGCTAGGTGGGCGGGGCCAGGTCACCAGTCCCGCCCACCCCACCCCCACCCCTTTGCTGCAGCCTCTCCTCACCTAGCGAGCAGTTGTCACCGAGGAGCACCTTGAAGGCCACGACATCATCGCTATGACGACTTTCGGCTTCAAACTGCTCTGCCCAGCCCAGCAGCAGCGTCAGCTGTTTACAGCGCAGGGGCCCGTCTTCTACGGAGGGTGGGGGTGGGGTGGGGTGGGTGGGATGGAGGAGGATGGCTCAGTCCAGGATGCTCTTTAGAATCCAAAACACACAGCCGAACCCTCCGGCTTCTCGCTCTGCCGGTCGTCTGTGAGCCCACCCGGGCACTCAAGGGACTCGCAGGGTCTGGGGCCCCGAACAACGGTGGGAGAGGGGGTATACGCCGCCACGCAGAGAGGCGGATCAGTCTGCCTGCGTGTTCACGGTCCTGCCTGCGGGGCTCACCACTTGGCGCATGCAAGTGCGTGCAGTGCAGGAAGCCCACGATGCAGCGCCCGTTCAGGATGCCCACGTGCGCCTGCAACACAGGGACAGCCCACGCAACCCTCGCCGGTTGAACCCCGTGCCCCACCTCCTCCCCCCTCCCCAGCCAGGGAGTGCCTACGCGGGTAGGAGGTTACCTGTGCAGAAAAAAGTCCCTTGGAAGCCAGAGCGTCCTCGCGACGAGCGTGGGGGAAGGTCTGGAAGGCGGCGCGCAGAAGCGGGTAGCGCGAGGCCAGCAGCAGCCCGCTGCCCAGCAGCTTGAGGTGCGGCCCGGGCTGCAGGCCGAACGTACCCACGTCGTACAGCACGGGGCCCATATTGGGCGCTAGGAGGTTCACCAGGCGGTGCGCCGCGCGCAGATCGAACACTTCCTGCAGGCACACGAAGTCCAGACCCGCCGGCACCGCGGCTAGCAGCACCCCGCACGGCTCCCGAGGCCCCGGAGGACTGCGGCCCATAGCCAAGTAGCGCGAGGGCCGCAGGCCGGCGAGCAGCACGGTGCCCACGGCTTCGGCTCGCCGCGGAGTGTGCTTCAAGTTGTGAAGGGTGCCAGCCCGTCCGGGAGCAGGCATAGGTTGGCGCTGAGAATACTGAAGCACCGCGCAGGCTCGGCTGGGGGACGCCAGGGCGCGGGGGCGACCAGCACTGAGGAGGCGGCTGGTAGCTGAAGGGACGGCGCCAGACCTGCAGCAGCAGCCAGGGCAGCAAGCCGGGCAGTGCCAGGGGCAGGCCGAGGAGCACTAGCAGCAGGAGCGCCGCTCCGGTTCTCGCGGCTGCGCTCAGCCACTTCAAGTAGCTCCGGCGCGCCATCGACGCCCAGCGCCCCAGCAGCTGGTCCAGGGCCCAGGAGGCCGGGAAGAGGAGCGCGCGGGCCAGGCCGTGGAAGGCCTGCAGCATAGGGTGCGGGAAGGGCGAGGGTCTGAGGGCGCCAGGCACCGGGGGCCAGTCCAGCGGGGACGGCATGGCGCGCGGGGCTCGGCCACCACGGGATGTCTCCGCGACTCCTTCACTTCCAGCCTCCGAGTTGTTTTGTGGATGCGTCCGCCGGAGCTGCTGGGAAGCTGCAGGGGTCAAGGCCAGGTGGCGCAACCTGTGTGCGGACCCACCTGGGAAGGACCCCGCGAGCCTGGAGGCGCGGCCGCAGGAAGAAATGTGCGCCCGGGGAACTGCCCTCTCCTCGCCGACGCGAAATCCAGGCGGCGGTTTAAAAAATAAAAAAGGGAAAGCGAAAGAGACACAAGCCGGGCAGTCCCGCCCCAGATCCTCCTTGCCCCGCCCCGCCCTCCTCTGAAGGCCCTGAAGAGTCTTTAAAGGCCCTAGACCCTCCTGACCAGAGCCGAACCTGGGGGGTCCAGCCCGCAGCAAGCGGAGGGCGATCCTTTTTAGTGCCCGCCAGCGAGGGGGCGTTCGGTGAGCGCTGCATCCCGCTCCTCCTCCCCTCTTGCTAGTCCTCGTGGAACTGCCTGGGCCCTCCTGCTGCCAGACGTCGGGATCTACCCCACCCTCACTGTCTCCCTGGGGGCGCCGGGTCCAGCCCTTGAGTAAAAAGATACGGTGCCAAATGTAGGACGGTCTCTGAGCACAGCCCCTAGGTCTGCACACAAATGAGGACTCTGTGGCCCAACACCAATGAGCTTTCTTGGGTGAAGGGACCGTTGGTTCTGCCCTGACGTTCACCCCAGGGCAGGGGAGCAAGGCAAAAGCCAGCTCCGCATCTGCTGAGCCCACTCGCACAGGGTTCAATCCGTTGCCTGGACAGACTTCCTCCCACTCCCTCCCTCCCACTCCCTACCGGGCTGCCAGGCCCCCACCTCTCTAACTCGAGCTGTGAACCAATCCCTGGAACCCCAGCGCTGAGTTCTTAAAATGCCCTTCCCCAGGACTGGCAGAGAGGTAAGACCCCCACCCTAATTCTCCAAGGAATCTCGATCCCCTTTAGAAATGATGGTCTGGGGCTGGGTGTGTTCATGGCGACTTTGGTACAAGATCTCTACCCATAGGTTTCTAACCCCTGCCCCTTTCCTAGGGGTCTGGCTGGGTTTTGTGAAGTAGCAGGTCTGGGAGTGGGGAGGGCAGATCAGCAGGGCCCTTTGCGGCAACAGGTCTCAGCCTCCTGTCCCCCCCCCTCAACCCCCCCACACCCTCTTCTTTCTTGCACCCTTCACTGGTGACTGATATGATTCCTGTTTGAACCCAGACGCTGGGTCTTCCTCACACGCACCCCCTCCCATCACAGCTCCAGCCTCCAGCCCATCCTCAGGCACCCGAAGCCTTCCCCACACTGTCCTCTGTCCTCATACGCGCCCTCACAGAGACAACCATCCTGGCCTACACCCCTTAGCTCCTGTACCATTCACACTCTCCTCCCATCAGAAGCTACAGGTTATCTCTCGGTGTCCCCTTCTACGCCGTCCACTTCTCTGCTCTGTTCTGCTTTCCCATCCTGCCTGTGCTCCTCACCTCTGCCCCTGCTGCAGGGGGGTTGCGGTTTTGGTATCCTGTGGAGCCACCTCTGCTCCTTGAGCCATGAATGCTTTGAGAAAGGGCCCCATCCCCCTGGGGCCAGCCCATGCCCAGGTCTGAGTGAGGCATTCTCCTGGTTCCCCTCCCTCTAATGTCCCCCCGCCCTCCGTGAGGGTCCAGAATACCCCCATCATCCCTGCCTGGTCCACAGGGAGGAACTCCCACACCCACATCCTTGTCTTCTGTGCCCAGTCTGCCTTCTGCTCTGAGCCCAGGCCCAGCTCCACGCATCTCACCAGTGCTGCAGGCACAGCCACAGACCTTCCCTGCCAGCTCAGCTCCTTCATGCTTCCTGATTCTCCCCTCGAAGTCTCAGGGGCTCCCACTGTCCCCACTGCCAGGTGAGAGGAGCCTTGTGGTCTCCCAGACACCCCCTTGGACAGACAGCCGCCCCAGGGCAGGCAGGACTGACAGGGTACAGGGAGCCACCCAAGGAGGCAGCAAAGCTGGGAGGGGGAGCAGGTCCTGTGGCCAGCATCTCTGGGAAACTTTAATGTCTGTGTACTGGAGAACTGGACAGAGAGAGCCTAGAACTGTGGCAGGCTGGTGGGGCAGGCAGCCGTCACCAGATAAACAGGGGCTTGCCGTCATCATGGGCCAGCTGGCTGAGGCAGGAGAGCAGCAGCAGGGCGTCGGTGAGCATGCTGGGGTGCACGGTCTCCACCAGCACCCGCTGGAGGAAGTCCACGGTGTAGGAGCCCCCCTCTGACGCGGCCAGTTCGGGCCGCTCGCGCAGGATGCCGTAGGCATTGACCAGCTGCTCGGTCAGCACTGGGTGCACCCGCCCGTTGTAGCCCAGGCTCTGCAGCCGGTTCATGACGCTCACGTAGCGCTGTGTCAGCGTCTGGCACAGCTCCTCATCCAGCTTGTGGTTGCTTTGGTTCAGGGAGGCCTGAGGGAAGAGGAAGGGGAATAATCGGAATAATTGTCAGGCGAGGGGCCGAGATTCCTGAAGCTTCACCTGTCCCACCACCACCAGCGCCACCTGGAATTCTGAACTGAGCTGAGGCCACAGGAACTTAGAACAGAGGAGCAGGGCTGGGAGTCAGAGGGTGCAGGGATAATGAGGGAGCTCTTAAAGCCCTCAGGATTGCCTGACCCAGGAGGGACCACTTGGGGGGGCTTTCCTGCACCTCCTTCCGGCTCCCTGCCCAGCTTCCTCTCAGTCTCCTCGGGAGGCCCCTCCTCTGTACTGCAGGTGAGCAGCATCCTCCATGCCCTGTACAAGCCCCGCCCCAGGCCCAGAACCAATGTGGCTCTGTCTCAGCACTGGGGGTCATGCCGTTCCCTGGGTGTCTGCTCCCAATGCCTGGACCTGGAGACCGACAGTGGCTACGTTGTCTCCAGCGCCTTCTTCATCGCCTGTTCCCCTCCAGCCAGGCTGTGGCTGTGTCCTTCCATAGCCTCTCACCATCAGTTCAGTCCCACCTTGCCAGCCCTCCTGCTGTGGCCTCCTGGACCTGTGACCTGGGAAGTTCCACAGGGTACCAGGCTCAAAAGGGCCCTGCCCTTTTTCATTTAGTTGAATGCTCTGCAGTCACCCTGTATTTTCATGTGTACTGGGTCTTGAAAATGATGTGCCTTTCACAGGCAATTGCCCCCAGGCCTGCAGAACTACGGGGTCTGAAGTCAGAGGCGGTGTCTCCCTGCCTGAGCCCCCCTGCTCCAGCTCTCAGGGCCAGGGCCAGCCTGCAAGGTTTCGATCTGGTCCTGCTTGCTCTCTTTCAGCCATTTTCTAGGTGCCTGCCAAACTAGTTCCTAACCTGATGAGAATGCTGGGGCATACTGCTTAGGCATCACCTCCTACAGGAAGACCACCCTGTCCTCCCTTCCTCAAACGGTCATGCGAGCAGAGCACTGGGCTCATGGCTGGGCTCAGCGGAAGTGACCCCTGAGCACTGGCAGGTGTGCCCAGAGCTCTATGCTCAGCCCCTCACTTCCTGGTCAGCGCCAGGACAGGCCTGTCTCGCTGATTCTAGCTTCTTCTTGGCCCCAGAGTCGTCTCCCTCAGTTTTCCTGTGCCCAGACCCCAAAGGGAAAAACTGCAGGAGCTCAGCTAACATCAGAGGGTAGGCAAGTGAACCTGTTAGGCCAGGATGGCACAGAGCACTGTGGGTGGACAGCTTTAAGCGTTGGCCCATGCGGGGAGACAAGACCCCGGGCCTGCTCAGCCCAGGGCTGAGTTCCCGCTGTGCCAGGCTGGCGCAAAGATCTCAAGATAGGATCAGAAATTCAGTGAGGAGCAGACTATACCCACCCTGTTACGGTGCTGAACCCGGGAGAGCAATGAGGGCTGAGAGATAAGACCAGGGCCCTTGAGAGTGGAGGGGCAGAGTAGGACAGCCCCTGGGTGGGGGAGCCATGGACATTGTTCCCCACCCGGGCACGAGAAACAGGCAGGGCAGAGCAGAGCAGGAGGAAGGGCCCTGTCCTAAAGAGGCAGAGACTCCTGGTGGGCTTTGTGGTTTTAAATGATCAAGCTGACCACTGTATGGGGGATGGCCAGAATTTGGCAATAGAGGGCGAGGCCTGTGTTACTCTATCCCGTTGGTCGATTCCGAGGCAGGCAGGAGAGGTGGCAGACACACAGGGCTGCTGCTGCTCTAGGCCGCTGGATTTTTTTGACGGGCTCAACAGTGTGGAATCCTCTCCCTCTGCCCTGGATCCTGTCTCACCGACCAGTAGTCTAGCTGGTCTTCTCCTGGTACCAGGTGTTAAATATTCTGAATACTGTATCTCCTTGCTCTAAATGCATTATTTTAAAAACAAAAGAGATAGAAAGTAAACGTGCTCGACCCGAGAAAGAAAAATAAAGCAAATCTAACGGCAGCAGAAGGAAAGAAGTAATAGAACAGAAATGAGGAAACAGGGCAAAACTGGGCAAAGCCGACACCCCACCGATGAGGACAGGCGTCCCTGTCTTCCCTTAGGAGGTAATAAAACTCGAGCTCAGAGTCCACCACCACGTGTCCACCACCCGCTAGCAAAACCTGACGTCACTAAGTTCGAGCCAATGGGATGAGACTGACTGAGCTCCGCCCCCCAGGCCATGTCCTGGGACCTCCCCGACCCCTAACAGGTTACCTCGAAGACCCTGGGGAGAGATAAACACTTGTTTTATTGAAGTCCCTGAATTTTTGTCACAGCAGCGTGGCACAGGTCTCTAAAAAAAGCAGCATAGCTAGAAGTCATTAATAACAACAAATAGCATCCCAATGCAATAAAAGACACCAGGGATTGGTGTGGTTTATGATCCGAATATCTATCCTCTCCTGTATCCCACCCAGTATGTTAAGAGAAAAGGGAGAAGGGAAAAATCTGTGATCATTTCTTCGGAGACAGAAAAGCATTCTAAAAACTTCAATACTTGTTCATGATTAAGAAAAAAAACCCAAAAATGTAAGAGAGGAAAAATTTCTTAATCTAATGTTGGCAGATACTGAACTTGGCTTATCTGGCTTCTTTTCTAGTGCCTTCTAGTACCTTCCTGAATTCTAAGAGGCCAGAAGCTAAAAATAACCATTTCCAGACTCCCCTGTGACCTGGGTTTCTGCAGTGGCGTGTCCTCTAGAAAAAGTCCCTGGCGTGCTGGCGTTTTTACTGGCTGTACAGCAAAACCCGATTCTGTGTCCTTCCTGGAGCATCTGGGATCACGCAAACATTGGTAACAAAACCTTTTCTGCTTACATCTGCTTCTCAGTGGATTCTGTTAACTGCTACTGAGAACTGACTGATCTGGCAAAAGCTTCGATTGAACACACACAACATACTTAATGGGAAGACTAGAAGTGTATTCCAGTCAGGAACAGGTGAGGTTTCCATATTACCTGCTTCTCTTAAATACTGTGCAATATGATTGCCTACGTAGAGAAGCCAAGATGATGATATGCAAGTGATGAATACTAGAAAGAGTGTTTGGCAAGGTAGCTGGACAACAAATCATTACAAAAAAAAAATCAAAAACATTATCAGCAAGCCAGTGAATGGGACTCTGGAGAATACTGGGGGCACCATGGACCCCACTGGACACAGACACAAGGTATCACACTCAGGAGTACACAGACACAAGGTATCACCCTCATCGATAAAGCTGAACTCAGGGTCTCCTTGGAGCAGGGTATCAAAACGAAGGAGCTTTAGCATCACCTATAAAGCAGAAGACCTTTGCAGTTGGGTAGAAGAGGCAATAGGCATGAACACCGGGACAACTCTTAGTTGGGTTTGTAAGGTGGCAACTCTTAGTTGGGTTAACTGCCTGGCCTCTGGTGGCACAATGGATAAAAAATTGACCTGTAATGCTGAGGTCACCAGTTCAAATCCCTGGGCTTACCTGGTCAAGGTACACATGAGAAGCAATCAGTGATTTTTTTTTTATATAGGGACCAAGAGAGAGAGTCAGAGAGAGGGATAGATAGGGATAGACAGGAACGGAGAGAGATGAGAAGCATCAATCATCAGTTTTTTATTGCGACACCTTAGTTGTTCATTGATTGCTTTCTCATATGTGCCTTGACTGCGGGCCTTCAGCAGATCGAGTAACCCCTTGGGTCCAAGTTGATGAGCTTTTTGCTCAAGCCAGATGAGCCCGCGCTCAAGCTGGCGACCTTGGGGTCTCGAACTTGGGTCCTCGGCATCCCAGTCTGACGCTCTATCCACTGTGCCACTGCCTGGTCAGGCGCAATCAGTGATTTAAAGTGAAGCAACTATGAGTTGATACTTCTCGCTCCCCACCCTCCCCTCTCTGTAAAATCAATAAATAAAATCTAAAACAAAATAGCATAACTATCTGCAAACTTATACAAAAATACAGCTAGGTGCAGTGATAAGAGCCAATGAGTACTGGGTGGGGGAGGTAAGAAGAGAGTGTGTTTCCGGGGTTAATGGTGATGGAAGGAGACTCGAATTGGGGTGGTGAACACACAATACAATATACAGATAATGTATTATAGAATTGTACACCCAAAACCTACATAATTTTGTTAACCAATATCACCCCCATACATTCAATAAAGTAAAGAAAGAAAGAAAGGAACCCAAGTAAAATAAAAATAGAAAGTCAATAAGTTTTCATTGAAAATAGAGCTCTATGGCCTGACCTGTGGTGGCACAGTGGATAAAGTGTCGACCTGGAACGCTGATGTCACCAGTTCAGAACCCCGGGCTTGCCTGGTCAAGGCACATATGGGAGTTGATGCTTCCTGCTCCTCCCCCCTCCTCTCTCTCTCTCTCTCTCTCTCTAGCTCTCTCTCTCTCTCTCTCATTCTCTCTCTTTCTCTCCTCTCCTAAAATTAATAAATAAAAAAAATCTTAAAAAAAAAAAAAAAAAAAAGAAAATAGAGCTCTATTAAAGCTGACAGCATTCGTGCAACCAGCAACCCTGGTTTGGACAGGACCAGGTTTGACCAGGTTCAGTGGATCTGTGTGTAATTTCAAGAATCTAGTAACCACCAATATTGGAGTTCAAAGTGCAGAGAAACAAACAAGATGTTCTGAAGAAAGGAAATAAAAGGCTAGGCAAAGTGGAATAGGAACCAACACATGGACTAGCTGAGCAGGCAGGGCGACCTTGAGGCTAGAATGCCTGTCTATGATCCTCACATGTGACCGATGGCAGTCACCTTGCAATGGGCTCTGCAGAGGGTCAGCCTGGGAGTGTTCATGCAGGTCCCGCAGGCAGCTTCTGTGCACATGGGCTCCAGCGGAGCCTCCCCTCAGGACCTCAGGCAGAAGTGTATGATTCCGGCAGCCAATGGCTCTAGAATTGGTAACAGTGGTCACTGGGCAAAATGACCAGAGGAGGGTTGTGGTGACAGCCACAGGCTCCCAGAACTGACCAACATGGTGGCAGAGGCCCTGGCTCAAGGGCGCACTGAGCTTCTTGACATCCTCAAACACCAGAAGAAAAAGCATTGCCTTACATACAATCTGCTTTCCTCTTCCTGCCTCTCTCTAAAGAGTGACTGCTTAGTGCTAACTAAGTAGCAACATAAATTCTAAAGCAGAAGCAATAACTGGCAGAGGGGTCAGGAAATGCAGGACTTGTACAGCCAACTCCCGATCAAAGGGGGATGCACTTATATCTTCTCCCACTTAAATGGGCATTTTTCAAACAATAGAAAAATCTCTTTACATGGAGATCTTAATACCCACTTTCTATGTGGACTACTAGACTTGTGCTTGCAAATAAATGTGTCTTTGACAACTAGATATTTCATGCAGCCTTTTAGAGACATAAATATTGTGCTTCTTCTACCACATCATTTGCCAATTTTTAAACAGCCATAGACAGTCTGTGCTCATGACACAGCAGTGGCCTCAGTGGTCCTGGACAAGAGTCAGAGGTGGTCAAGCCATGCACGGCCAAAGTGGGCCAGCGACACAAACAGCAGAGATGATGGGCGTGTAGAAATAACCAACATGGTAAAGACGTGCCACTTCTCCCATTTAATGTATAAATCAATGCAAAACTAAAAAAATGTAAACTAGGCTTTTCCTGGAACTTGACAGACTAATCTTAAAATCCATATAGAAGAACAAAGGGCCAAGAGAAGCTGAGACAATCTGGACGAAGAGAGATGTTCAGGTCCGGTCACCCTCGGGTCGTGGGGACAGCTGGGGGCCAGGGACGCCCCTGCCCAGGGGACTAGAGGAGAGGACTGACAGCTCACAGTTGCTGCCCACCCTCCAGCCTGAAGCAAGACATGGAAAGTACAAACAATAAAGGAAAAGGTGGGTAATTCTGATCGCATTAAAATAAAAGACCAAAGGCACCTTCACAAAAGTAAAAGAAGCCTCAAACAGGCACAGACGAACCCATTGCAACCAAAGTCACTCCTGCTTAATCACATACCTGGGTCTCGGGTGCACAGCACAGGTGGAGATGGCTTGGAACAGGTGCCTGGGGGCACGCACAGAGGGCTATTTACCAAAAGAAGCCCACCTGCACACCCTCCTCAGTCTGGGGAGGCCACAGGAGTGGCCAAGGGAGAGAGCATATAGACCTAGCCATGCTCACACCCTCCCCTCCCTGTCCTCTGGAAAAGCCTGTGCATCTGGGACCACAGGCTCCTGCTGTTAGATGTCCTGGATGTCCTTGGCCACTTAGACAAAACCCCAGTGGTTCCTCCACCCCAGGGTGCCCTTGGATTCTGTTGCACTCGCCTGCCTGGACTGCAAGGGCCCCCTCAGTCCCTCAAGGGCCAGCATGCTCCTCATTCCTGCCAGGGGCCCGGGCAGGCCCTTCGGCTGGGAGGGGGAGGCGGGCACTACACACCTGGATAATTTTCTCGGGAATGTTGGAGACGGTGAAGCCGTAGAGCCGCACGCGCTCAGGGAAGATGCTGGACAGGATCCTCCGGTCCAGCTGAAAGGCGATCTCGCCCACCAACCTCTCCCAGACCAGCTGCTTCGGCTCTGAAGACAGCACGGGGTGGAGGGGGTGGGCAGTGGCAGTGGTCAGCAGCCCAGGCTGGTGCCTGGGGGAGGGGGTCTCCGAGGGCAGCTGGGGGTCCCCCCGGATGGGATTGAACCCAGTTACAGCACTGACCTCGGGGGCTGTCAGGGAACTTGCTGGTCTTGCGGTGGGCCACCTTCCGCTCCAAGTCCAGGATGCTTTTTCGAGACGTCTCAGCGACACGGGGGCCCCGGGTGTCATTGACGGAAGCCGGAGAAGAGGAGGTTCGGGGCGGGGAGTGGGGGTTGCGTGGAGTGGAGTGAGAGGTGGGTGAGGGCCGGGTGGGGGAGTGGGAGGTGCTCGAGGGGCTGTAGTTGGCAGCTTGAGGGGCAGGTGTAGGGGCAGAGGGAAGGACTGCAGTGGAGGGGGAGGCAGTCGAGGCAGTGGGGACAGGGACAGGGGCCGCTTGTCCCTGAGGGGCACCCGACTGGGTCAGGGCATCCGAGGTGCCGTAGGAGAAGGCTGTCATGGAGCCGGGCATGGCCATGGCGCTGACAGGAGTGGAGGTCTGGATGGGCCCACCCACGAACGTCACACTGAGGGGCTCCCGGTCCTGGGCTGGCAGGGGGTGTTCGGCGGAGAGTGGTACTGGTAACAAGGTGGGGCAGAAAGGAGAGAAGGATAAGGGCGAGGCAGGAGCAGGGACTGGCCTGGCAGGAGGTCCCCTCCCCCTGTTCCAGTTACCTTTGGAGGTGGCAGCAGGCCCCGTGCCAGCTGAGGGATGGGGACCAGAGGAATGTCCGTGCACTGGCTCTGTTAGCCGCACCCTTGGGGTCTCTGACAGCACCAGATTGCTCATGGGGTTGGCAAGAAGGTTCTGAGAAACATCTGGAGAGGCAGCCATGGAGGTGAGCAGGGGGCTGTTCAGAGAAATGGCCATTGTGCCTGTCATAGGGGCCATCGGGGAACTGTTCTGACACACTCCTAGGGGGACTGTCATGGGGTTGCTTGGAGTCAGGGGGCCGGTGGAGAGCGAGCCCATAGAGCTGGTTAGTGTGCCCACTGGGCACACTGGCATGGAGCTGGTCAAGTGGCTGCTTGGAGTCAGGGGGCCGGTGGAGAGCGAGCCCAGAGAGCTGGTTAGTGTGCCCACTGGGCACACTGGCATGGAGCTGGTCAAGTGGCCGCTTGGAGTTAAGGGGCCGGCCAAGGGCAGGCCCAGAGAGCTGGTTAGTGTGCCTGCTGTGGGCATTGCCATGGGGCCGCTCAGAGAGCCAGTCAGAAGACTGGTGAGTGGGTTATTCTGTGATATGGGCCCTGGGCAGGGCAGCAGCGTGTTGAGAGGGCCCGTCAGGGGGCTCACGATGGGCCCTGCTGTGGGGCTCGGCTGTGGGCTGCTTAGCACGTCGGCAAGGGGCGCCAGGGCCATGACCCCCGCTTCGTCCAGGGGAGGTTCATTTGCTGCAGCCGGGGCTGGGGACAGGAAGATACCTGGGGGACACAGAGAAGGCACTGAGACCCAGTGGGCTCTCTTCACACGGTAGCAGGGCCTGTACCAAGGTGTCTGTCTCTGCCTCTAGTGAGCTGAGCAACCTCTCTGAGCCTCACTTCTTAGTGGAATCCAGACCAAGGGTTTCTTTCCTCCCAGGTTCACGTCTCTAAACAACTACTCTCCAGCCACAGGGACCTTCCACGGCTGCCCACTCCCTCACTGCCCTGAGCTGCTGACCCCTTGCCAAGGAGCAGAGAGTCTCCTACCTAAAACGATACAATTTCTAGAAGACATAGCAGTAAATCTCCATGACTTTAAATAGACAATGGGTCATGACACCAAAAGCATGAGCAACAGTAGGTAAGTTGTATTTAATCAAAATTAAAAGCTTCTATGTTTCAGAGGACACTATCAAGAAAGTGAAAAGACAAGCCACAGAATGGGAGAAAATATTTGTTGTTGTTGTTTTTTTTACAGAGAAGGAGAGAAAGAGTCAGAGAGAGGGACAGATAGGGACAGACAGGCAGGAATGGAGAGAGATGAGAAGCATCAATTCTTTGATGTGACACCTTAGCTGTTCATTGATTGCTTTCTCATATGTGCCTTGACCATGGGCCTTCAGCAGACCGAGTAACCCCTCACACAAGCCAGGGGCGACATTGGGTCCAAGCTGGTAAGCTTTGCTCAAACCAGATGAGCCCACGACTTAAGCTGGTGACCTTGGGGTCTCGAATCTGGGTCTTCTGCATCCCAGACCGACGCTCTATCCACTGTGCCACCGCCTGGTCAGGCGGGAGAAAATATTTGTAAGTCATACATTTGATAAGGGACTTGTAGCCAGAAAATATAAAGAACTATTCCAGCTCAATAATAAAAAAGACAAATACAGTAACTCAATTAAAAAATTAGCAATAGGCTCTGGATGGGTAGCTCACTTAGTTAGAGCATCGTCCTGATACACCAAGGTTGCAGGTTCAATCCCTGGTCAGGGCACAGACAAGAAACAAGTGGAACAACAAATTGATATTTTTCTCTCTCTCTCTTGCTCTACCCCTTCCTCTCTCTAAAATCAACATAAAAAAATTGGCCGAGGACCTGAACAGAGATTTCCCAGAGATGACATACAAATGGCCAATAAGCACATGAAAAGATGCTCAGCATTATTAGTCAGCAGAAAAATGCAAATTAAAACCACAGTGAGAGCCTGACCTGTGGTGGTGCAGTGGATAAAGCGTGGACCTGGAAATGCTGAGGTCGCCGGTTTGAAACCCTGGGCTTGCCTGGTCAAGGCACATATGGGAGTTGATGCTTCTAGCTCCTCCCCCACTTCTCTCTCTCTGTCTCTCCTCTCTCTCTCTGTCTCTCCTTCTCCTCTCTAAAATGAATAAATAAAAAAAAATAAATTTGTTTAAAAACCACAGTGAGAGACCAGTTCACTCCCACTAGAATGTCTATAATCAGAAAGTCATAATGCCTGATGGGTGGTGGTGCAGTGGATGAAGGGTCGACCTGGGATGCTGAGGTCCCAGGTTTGAGACCCCAAGTCGCTTGCTTCAGCGTGGCACCAGCTTGAGCGAGGGAACATCGACATGGTCACTGGCCTGGCTGTAGCCACCCCCCTTCCCTCTCCCTCAAGGCATGTATGAGAAAGCAATCAATGAACAACTAAGGTGCCACAACAAGTTGATGCTTCTCATCTCTTTCCCTTCCTCTCAAAGAAAGAAAGAAAGATAAGTGTTGGCAAGGATGCAGAGAAATTGGAACGCTCATATTATTTCTGGGGGGAATGTAAACTAAATCAGCCACTATGGAAAGCAATCTGGCAGTTTCTCAAACAATTAAACAGAGCAGTTAAACACAGAGTTACTATGTGACACAGCAATTCCATTCCTAGATATAGACCCAAGAGAAATGAAAAACATATTCAAACAAAAAGTTGTACATGAATGTTTGTAGCAGCATTATTTATAATAGCCAGAAGGAAGAAACGAAAGTCCATCAAATGAAGAATGAACAAACACAATGTGTTGTGTCCCTTAATGGCATATTACTTATCCATAAAAAACCCTAATCCTACCTAGAATTACCGATTCATGCCACAACACAGACAAAACTTGAAAACCATGTGCCAAATAAAAGAGGCCAGTCACAAAAGCCATATATGTTATCATTTCATTTATATGGAATGTCCAGAATAGGCAAATTCACGAAAACAGAAATTAGTGATTGCTGGGTTTCTTTTTGGGGTGAAGATAATGTTTGTACATATCTATGAATTAATGAAAAACCATTGAATTGTACACTTTCAGTAGATGAAGTATATATGATATGTGAATTAGAGCAATAAAGTTGTTACCTAAAAAAAGGTTCACTAGGGTCACAGGCGTTTAGGGTTGCAGGAAGGACACATTCATGGTTCAGGAGCCAAAGAAGTGCACCCACCCCTGGGCTCTTTGTACACTGCTCAGGGCCAAGGCTGTGGTGGCCTCTGTCACAGACACAGTGTCCATAGCGTTTGCTACCCATCCAAGTAGCTGATGAGAATCTCAGGAGCAGGCTTGCTAAAATCTCTGGCTGGGAGACAGAGGGACGAGCTTGGGGAGCACTAGTAATGCTTATTATACCTGAACATCAGGTGCGAGCTGTAGTGTTCTGAGCCAAGGGGGCCAGGGGCTAAGCCTCCGTTTAGGAGATTCCAGTCACATAGCTTTGTACTCCGGTGCTTGATGTACCGGTGATTGTTTTAACCTTTTTTTTGTACTTAGTATTTAATCAATTTAGATTTGTGAATTGAATCTTCCTGGGTTTTAGTACGGTATCCTAAACGTAAAAGAGAACTTTCAATTCGCTGCATTTATATGTTTATTTTATATGTAAGAATTCTTTCGGGTCCAGGAAGGTTTGTTTGTTACTTCGGACAATTTAAAGTTAAAAAGAAAAGCAAATGCACTAGATTCGCCAAGTGTCGTTTACGGTGTTTTCCACTGTTGAACTGAACTGATCTCCCCCACGTGCTCCTAGCAGGGGGCAGCTCCGTCCTTCCCGCGAGGCCGGCCGGGACTTGGAAGCGGCCCTCCGGTCTCCTATTCTCACCGCGCAGGTCGGGGCCGCCGCGCCTGGACACTGTCCCGACCGCGACCACACCACCTCCCTCGTCCGGCCTCCGCCCTGGGCAGCCGCCGCCTCCGCCGTGGTGCCTCCCGGGACTGTTCACCGCTCGGGGCCTCTCCAGTCTCGGACCCCTCCCTCCGGCGCGCGACGTCAGCCCCGCGGGTGGCCGCGGAGACCTGGGGCGGGGGGTAGACAAGGTGCCGGATGTCCACCGGGTGACCGGAGGCACCAGGCGCCCGGGCTGACCCCCGACCTGGCGGAGACCAAGCGTAGGGGCGGGGCCCGAGCGCAGGGCCGGGACGCCGCGTGTGGGCGGAGCCAGAGGGCTCAGGTGGGGCTCCTGGCGGGCGGAGTCAGCGCGACGGGGGCGGGGATCGATGGGCGGGGCCTGAGCCTTAGGGAGGCTGGAAGACGGCTGCTTCCCACCCAGAGGACAGAACGGGAGCTGGACGCGCCCAGAGGGTAGACGGGTGAGCAAAGGCTGCTCCATTCGAGGGTTCCCAGGGAGCTGGGGCAGCGGGAGAGGAGAAAGAGAAAGAGGAAATTGGGGCGGTCCTGAGGGGTGACAGGGTCGGGTCCTGCGGGGGCGGGTCCTGCGGGGTGACAGGGTCCTGCGGGGGCGGGTCCTGCGGGGTGGTAGTGACAGGTCCTGAGACCAGACCGAGGGGCCAGCCCTGGAGGCCAGGGCGGAGGACGCTCGGGAGAGGGCGAGCGGGGGTGGGTGTTCCAGAGACTGGAGCACTCGGGCGGCCTCCTCTGATCCTAGCGCGACCCCCCCACCTGCCCCACCTCCCACCTGCGGAGTCCTCCCTGGGAGTTCACTCAGCCCCCAGCCCCCATGTGCGACTCCCCCGCGCGGGTGTCGCAGGTCGCAGGTGGCGCACTGACAGCGGAGCCGTCCCTGCAGCCTCTCGCGCACGGGCCTCTGTTTTCTCCCCAGCCAGCAGCCCAGCTGGTCACCACCTCCCGCTGCAGTGCGCCCAAACCCTTGTGGAGTGGCCCTCGGCGCTGCCGGTCCCCTCATTGCTGCTGGAGAAGGCAGGTGGCTGCTGCCTGCGCCCTGTGCACCACGACACTGGCGGACATACTGCTCAGTCCCCACCCCCATGCCTTCTGCCATTTCCACTCTGTTCACACCTTTTCCATCTTCCTGTCTGGAGTCCCGGGCTCCCCACCTGGCATCCTCTGGCCCCTGCTGGTCCCTGCCACTCTCGCTTTTTCCTCCTTCACGTCAGCAGCACGGCTTCCCCTGGCTCCCCCCCCCCCCGCCCCCACCCCATACCAAAATACTCAGGTCTCCTCCCTCTTGAGAAGAAGCTCTAGACTCCAAAAGCCATACCTCATTCTCTTCTGTTTCCTCCCTCATGCCTCACCTCACGCCTGGGCCTTTCCCTCCTGTGGTCAGACTGAAGTCACTCTGACTAAGGTCAATAACACCGTGTCATCGTCGTTAGCGCTTTTCTTGCTTGACCCCTCCTCAGTCTTTATTTTGGGGACACTCTGTCCCCTTGGAAGCTGTCTCTTGGCTTCTGTGACATGACCCTTTTGAGGCGGCCCTGTCTCGCTGGATGCTCCTTTGCCAACTCCTCTACCTGTCCTGACTCAGGTCTTGCCCCTCACCCTTCTCTTTCTGGGCTCTCTCCCTTCTCACAGGGTCTCACCGCCTCCTGCAGTTTCAGTCGCCATCAACAACGTCTGAGAGTCTTTTCTCTCTGGGCCTGACCTCTCTGTTCTGAGCTTCAGATTCCTACCGACACTGCTTCCGGATGCTCTGCATGGATGTCAAGTGAGGGTCCAAAATACAACTCAGTCTCTTCCTCCCACTCTGCATTTCCTTCTCCCAGGCTCACCCGGGGCAAGAGTACAAACAGGGCCGATACTGCGTGTTAAGATAGTCCAGAGTTATCAATGAAGCTGACAAGGTGTTAAATGACTAAGTTCTGTCTTCCTACCTGACAGATGAGCCTGTGTAACAACCTGAAAGGTCAGGTTTGAATTTAGGGTTCTTGCACTCCCTGGAGCTCTGTGCCACAATGCGGTGGCTTGTGGAGAGCTGGCTCCCCCACCCCTGACCCTGACCCTGTCCCTGACCCTGATCCCTCACCCCTTCTTTTCTGACTTGGGGCTACCTGGGCCACACGCTGCTGTGCGCACCCTCAGGCCCTTGCTGTATTTTCTCCTGTGCTCTTCTTAAATGGGGATGGATGGGTGGCCCAGCGCTTCAACTCTGGAAGGTCTAGGAGGTGGAGCTGTGCCCAAAAGAAGGGAAGAGAAGGTGGGCCCAGATAGAGGAATTGAACAGCAAGCTCATGAGAGCCAAGAGAGTAAGAACCTGACCCCATGAGGAGGGCCAGTCCCAAGGCACAGAGGGGAACAAGAAGGTTGGTTAAGGGTCTGAGAAAGATCGCCTGAGGCAACCGTAGGGGTCTGCTGTGGCTGGACGTGGGGGATGGAGAGCTCTGCAGACTCGGAAAGCCGCACCAGAAATCACCCAGCCACCCGAGCCAGAGCAGCAGACGCATCTGGACTCCCTCTTTTTGTCCCTGACATCCAAGCAGCTAGTTTTCTCACTAAATGTGAATCAGTTTTTTTGTCCACTGCTGGTTCACGCCACCCTCTCCCACCTGGATGATGGCACAGCCTCAGTCTAACCCATCTCCCTGCCTCCCTCATGTCTCCCTCGAATCCATTTTCCCCACAGCAGCTGGAATGATCTTTCTGAAGCACAAACATGATTACTCCCTGTTAGAAACTGCCAGCGTCTGCTTATTGCCTCTAGAAACAAGTCCAAACTCCTTAGCATGTCACTTACAGTCCTCGGCAATCAATGCCTGCTGATCTCTCTAGCTGCATTTTGTGTGTGTGTGTGTGTGTGTGTGTGTGTGTGTGTGTGTGTGACAGAAACAGAGAGAGACAGAGAGAGGGACAGATAGGGACAGACTGACAGGAAGGGAGAGAGATGAGAAGTATCAATTCTTTGTTGCGGCACCTTAGTTGTTCATTGATTGATTTCTCATATGTGCCTTGACCAGGGGGCTACGGCAGACCGAGTGACCCCTTGCTCAAGCCAGTGACCTTGGGCTTCAAGCTGGTGAGCCTTGCTCAAACCAGATGGAGCCCGTGCTCAAGCTGGCGACCTCAGGGTCTCGATCCTGGGTCCTCTGCGTCTCAGTCCGATACTCTATCCACTGTGCCACCGCCTGACCAGGCTCTAGCTGCATTTTTTTTACCTCTCATTGGCCCCAACATGCAAACACCCTCCTCACATATACACATCACACACTGCATAAACACACTCATACATTAATATATAGCACCCATAAAAACACATTCACACACTATCACACAGCAGCTCACAAAACAATCACACACACCACACATAATGCACTCATTTACTCATGCCACACATATCTCCCACACTCAACAGTACCATACAGTCTCACATACATTCTCGTATTACACACATACCATCCTCACCAGCCACACACCTGTACCACATATTTCATACACATACCATACAACACACACACACACGTCACACTATATACTACGTGCTTATGGAGCACACACGCCACACTCACATGCTCACACACCCCTGCTAATGACTGAGACAACAGAGAGGTGATTCACATCTCACATGTTCCTAACCCCCTACTCCACACCCACACCCACACCCACACCCACACCCACACCCACACCCACACCCACACCCTCTCACACGCACCACACACTCAACAGACATACACGGAGCCTGGGCTTTACCTACACTGATCTGTTTCTTATCCCTGCACCCCGGGGCCAGGCCTTTCACAAGGTGCTCCTCCGCCCAGGGTGCCTCTTGTTCCCTTCCCCACCGGCTGTCTGGGATCACCTCCTGCAGAAAGACCTTCCTAACCTCACCAAGCTTGACTCTCCAGGAGTAGGAAAACCAGAGATATTTCCAGGATTTTCTTAATAATCAAACCTAAGAAGAGAAGGCTATGCTTGGTTAAGCCTGAGGGTAGGAAAACAGTCTCTAGTTCTTTACTTTCTCTGAGAGAGCTCTTTTTTTTTTTAACACAGACAGAGAAAGGGACAGATAGGGACAGACAGACAAGAAGGGAGAGAGATGAGAAGCATCAATTCTTCGTTGCAGCACCTTAGTTGTTCATTGATTGCTTTCTCATATGTGCCTTGACCGTGGGCCTTCAGCAGACCGAGTAACCCCTTGCTCAAGCCAGCAATCTTGGGCTCAAGCTGGTGAGCTTTGCTCAAACCAGATGAGCCCGCGCTCAAGCTGATGAGCTCAGGGTCTCAAACCTGGGTCCTCTGCGTCCCAGTCTGATGCTCTATCCACTGCGCCACCGCCTGGTCAGGTTCTGAGAGAGTTCTTAAACGCTGTACTTCCCTGTGCATGTTAGTGTTGTCACCCTTCCTGTTGTCTCAGAGTCATGAATGGTAGAACCTCTCAAACAAAAGGGGTCTGTGTACTTGTGATCAGTGAGGAGGGGGCTGTTAGACCGGTATGATGCCATAGCCAGGTTGGGTGGCAGGGAACCCAGTGGGGAGGTAGCAGGAGAAGTCAGCTTTCTCACTTCAGCATCCTGGTGGAAAGGACAAGCTCTTCTTCATCAGAATGTGTCAGGCCCTGGCTGGATTGCTCAGTGGGTAAAGCATAGACCTGTGCCAGAGGCTCAACCGCCCCCAGTCAGGGCAGGTTTGAGAAGCCATCAATGAGTATATACAACTAAATGGAACAACTAAGTGAAAATGAGTTGATGCTTCTCTCTCTCTCTTCCTCTCTCCCCCACTTCCTCTCTCTCTCTCTCAAATCAATGGAAATATTAAAAAAGAAGAAGAAGAAGGATGAAGAAGAAGAGGAGCAGGAGCCCTGGCCGGTTGGCTCAGTGGTAGAGTGTCAGCCTGGCGTGCAGAAGTCCAGGGTTCGATTCCTGGCCAGGGCACACAGGAGAAGCGCCCATCTGCTTCTCCCCCCCTCCCCCCCTCCTTCCTCTCTGTCTCTCTCTTCCCCTCCCGCAGCCAAGGCTCCACTGGAGCAAAGATGGCCCGGGCGCTGGGGATGGCTCCTTGGCCTCTGCCCCAGGCGCTGGAGTGGCTCTGGTCGCAACAGAGCGACGCTCCGGAGGGGCAGAGCATCGCCCCCTGGTGGGCAGAGCATCGCCCCTGGTGGGCGTGCCAGGTGGATCCCGGTCGCACATGCGGGAGTCTGTCTGACTGTCTTTCCCCGTTTCCAGCTTCAGAAAAATACAGAAGAAAAAAAAAAAGAAAAGAAGAAGAAGAAAGGAGGAGGAGGAGGAGGAGGAGGAGGAGGAGGAGGAGGAGGAGAAGGAGAAGGAGAAGAAGAGGAAGAGGAAGAGGAAGAAAGAAATGTGTTTACTTTGCAATGAGCTAAGTATCAGGGACTCCTTGGGCCTGCAAGAGCCTCTGGGGGCATCTCCAGTTCTAGTGGAGGGTTGAAGACTGCAGGGGCGAGCTTGCTGGGGGTGGAGGGCAGGGCCTGAGTGGCTTGGGGCAGCCGTGGGGGACCAAAGGTGTTCTTGGAACTCAAAAAGAGAAGGGTTTTCAGTCCCAAATGCCATGCAGAGGTTCAGAAGGATATGTCACCGAGAAAGCCACCTGTGACCTTTCTAGGACAGCAGGTCAGAGGTCACTGCCAAGCTGCAAGGAGGCTTAAATGGCAGAGACTGAAAGGGCAGGGTCCTCTCAGGAGAGAAGACGGTTTCACACCTGACTGTGAACAAAGTGGGGTCTAGCAGGCAGAGGACAGGGCAGGAAGAACTTTGTAGTGTGTGTGGGGGTGTGTGGGGGTGGATGTAACACCACCAGCATTTTTCATCGCTCTCTAGCCCTATGTTAATTTCACCGGCACGCTGACCGTCACCGACTCCTGTTGCCACACTCTGGCATCTTGCCACCCCCAGAAATGTTCCCTCTGGCCTGTTCAATGCCATCCACTTTCTGCCCAGTTTTCCATTTCTTCCAACCCTGCCTTGTTCCTGACACCCCATTCAGCTGCGAATGGGCCCCTCTCTGGCCTCCCCGGCCTCTGAGCACCCACCCTTCCGCTCAGTCTGTAAGCTCCAGGTCTGACTCTGCCGGTCATCATCACTTCAACTGTTTTTCTGGTCACTTCTTGGCCCATTCCTGTCTCGTCCGACTCGGTCAGTCTCCCGCCCCAGGGTTTGGTCGCCCACCACTTCCCACACCTCCGGCTGCAGTCCTAGTGTCCAGCCCTTGGCTTCCACCCTTGGGTCGTCTGTCAGTGGCCCACTGGCCATCTCTGAGCGGAGAGGAATGGAGAGGAACAGGATGAGCAGTGGAGGAGAGGGGGTGAGAGGCTGGGGTGAGTGACACATGGGACCCAGGAGGCCAGCACATTTGGATTCCAGAGCCAGGCGGTTCTCCTCTGTGAAGCTGCCGCTGAGAGATACAGCTTGAGCAGAGAGGTGGAGGCGGGGGCTCCTTCCACCAGGTGGAGGCGACCGGTGCCTCGTTTTGCCCTTTCATTCCAATGGTCCTGTGTCCTTACCCTTCCTCTCACCTGCGGGTGGGGGCGCTGTCCTGCCCACCTGTCACTATCTCTGCTCTTCCCCGCACATTCCTCCTGAGACCCCCAGCACACCGTCCTCCCTCCTGGGTGCAGCCTCCCCCTCCCCTGCCCCTTCTCCTCGAACTCGGGCCTCGTACAGTCAGTTACCCTGGCGTTGAGGACCGGTGGCCGCCTCTCCGAGCCCGCTGCTGAGCCCGCTGAGGGCCAGGCTGCCCGCCTGGGTCTTGATGGCCGACTTGAGCTCGTGGTTCTCCCGGATGAGCCGCACCAGCTTTTTCAGCTCCTCGTTTTCCCGCACCAGCCTCTCGATCTGATGCCGGAGCCCCTCGTAATTGGTGAGCAGAGACATGCCCCCCGGGCGGCGGGAAGGGGTGCGGCCCACCACAGGGGGCACCGCACCTGGAGGCTGCCCAGGGCCCCGGGCCTTGCCCCCCCGCTGGAGGAGGGCTCCAGAGTTTGCAAGCTGCAAGGCTGGTCCGGTGGGCATTGTGAGGTCAGAGGCTGTGCCCTCCTCACCCTGTCTGCTCTGCTCTGACAGGCTCAGCGCTCTGTGGCCCCAGGTCTGTGTGCACAGGGACGGCCTGGGCCCGAGTAGACGGACTCCTCTGTCCGGGCAGCTTCCAGGCCAGAGTGCCCCCCAGCCCTCACGGCAAAGCTTCCTCTCAACCCCTGGCGAAGGAATCGCTGCCCCGCAGGTGTGTTCTCTGTCACAGCACTGATGGGCTCTGTCTGGTTAGCTCGTCAAGACTGTTTGATTCTCCGTACATGGAAGGCAGGGATGGTGGGACTCCCCAGAATTCAGCCAAGGGCCTGGTGCGGTATAGGCGGCACTCAGTGTGGGTAGGTAGTCTGTTGAATGAAAACCACTTCCGGGCCAGGGTGCCCTGTCCGTCCAGTCTTGTGCACACCCGAGTATAGCCGGCCGGCCTCCTCCTGGGGACGTTCTGTCTTGGACCATGGACACTGGACCCTGTTTTCTTCTGACCTCAGGAGCTTGGTGTCTCTGACTGCCAGCTCTCCGGACACTGGGAGTTTCCCTTTCTGGTGATTTGAGCCCTCTGACAAACCCCCTGGCTGCGCCCCTCTGTGCCCACACCTCTATTCTCCGGCTCCTTGCTCTTTCCTGACAATGGTTCTTCAGGAACCAGACTGCATTCCTTGTCATGCTCCAAGAACTCAGGTCTCTGAGTCGTGATGCACAACTTTTTTTATTTATTTTTAAAGAGCTGCCTACACAGAGGAAACTTTGTGGGCCCAACCTTGGGAGTCAAGCCAGGTCGTGTCTTCATGACTTCCACTGGCTCTGCAGACGTCTGTTCTCAAACAGCAGAGGATGGTGAAGTCCAGGTCTAAGCCAGAAGGCACGCTCTTCCTGGTAGGACAGGGTTGAAGGCCAGCCAGGGCTGGGCCCAGTCTAAGTTGAGCATTCTACCTGGACCTCACAGTGTGTGTGGGGGGGCTTGTCCCCACCCTCCGCCGATGCCCCAGACCTGCCATCCTGGCCGAGTCACTCTGGCCCTGGGAACCAGCGTGCCTCGATTTCTTCAGTGGAGCAGCAGGTCTTTGCTTCACACCCTCTGCTCTTCACTGAGGACCTCTGCCGGGCTCTCCTCTTGTAGGTGGACACAGGCTTCCCACTAGCCTTCTCAGTCCTCTTCCACCCTCCAGTCTCGCCCCACTGTTGACCTCTCCCGGGTGGATGCTGTCCGTCTTGACCCTCTGTGACGGTTACATTTTATGAATCAGTTTGGCTAGTCTACGGTCGACAGGTCGTTATGTGAGGCGTTTGGTAGATGTGATTAACGTCGACAAGCCGTTGACTTTAGAGGAGCTGACTCTCAATTATGTGGGTGGGCTTCCTTCAATCAGTTGAAGGCCTTAAATGCAGAACGCTGGGGTCTTCCAGGGAAGAAGGGATTCTTTCTCAACGCTGTCCTAGAAATCCCACCTGAGCTTCCAGCCTGCTAGCCTGTTCTACAGATTGTGGATGTCCCAGCCCCACAATTGTCTGAGCCAGTCCCCCAGGAATCGAATGAATCTTTAAATAGAAAAGAACTCTGGCCTGACCTGTGGTGGCGCAGTGTATAAAGCGTCGACCTGGAAATGCTGAGGTTGCCAGTTCGAAACCCTGGGCTTGCCTGGTCAAGGCACATATGAGGGCTGATGCTTCCAGCTCCTCCCCCCTGTCTCTCTCTCCTCTCTCTGTCTCTCTCTCTCTCTCCCTCTCTCTCTCCTCTCTAAAATGAATAAATAAAATAAAATAAAAAATTAAAAGGAAAAAAAAAAGCTAAAAAAAAAAAAAAAAAGGAAAAGAACTCTGACTGAGCAAGCTATTGAGGTGTCTGTGACCTGGGTGGTGGAGAGAAGTGGGCAGAGTTGACTGACAAAAGCTTAGAGCCCTGGCCGGGCCGCTCAGTTGGTTAGAGTGTCATCCCGCTATGCCAAGGTTGAGGGTTTGACCCTATGTCAGAGCAGATGCAAGGCTCCACCAGTGACGGCATCAGCACACGGAACAACAAATCAACGTTTCTCTCTCTCTCTCTCTCAAATCAATCAATAAGTACAAAACTTGTATAAAAGATTCTATTTATTGATTTTAGAGAGAGGAGAGAGAGAGAGAAGGGAAAGGCGGGAAGCATCAACTCATAGTAGTTGAGCTGCTTCTCACAGGCGCCTTGAACAGGTAAGCCTGGAGTTTTGAACTGGAAACCTCAGATTCCAGATCAGTGTTTTATCCACTGTGCACCACAGGTCAGGAAGTTGAGTGGGAACTGTGGAGTGGTCTTGGGCATGGGCGAGAGGGAGCAAGAAGGGCCTTGCAGTCTCTGTTGTGGGCGTGGGAGCTCCCTGGTCACTGGTCACCCTGCCTCTGCCTGCAGCCCCCCCGCAGACCCGCGGCGTGTCATAGAGACCCCGGCAGACCCGCGGCGTGTCGTCGAGACCCCAGGCTTCCCAGCACGTGGAGCTGCTGCCTCTGACCCTTTCTCTGTACTCACTTTCTCCAGGCTCATCTGCTCTCTCTAATTTCTTCTTCATTCTAATTTTCTTACCTTTTTAATTTTTTGTTTCATTTACTTATTTATTATTTTTGTATTTTCCTGAAGTGAGAAGCAGGGAGGCAGTCAGACAGACTCCCGCATGCGCCCGACCGGGATCCACCCGGCACGCCCACCAGGGGGTGATGCTCTGCCCATCTGGGGCGTCACTCTGTTGCAACCAGAGCCATTCTAGCGCCTGGGGCAGAGGCCATGGAGCCATCCTCAGCGCCCAGACCAACTTTGCTCCAATGGAGCCTTGGCTGCGGGAGGGAAAGAGAGAGACAGAGAGGAAGGGGGGGAGGGGGGGAGAAGCAGATGCTTCTCCTGTGTGCCCTGGCCGGGAATCGAACCCAGGACTCCTACATGCCAGGCGGATGCTCTACCACTGAGCCAACCGGCCAGGGCCTGAATACGTCTTGCTTCCTCAGTGAAACTTCTCCAGATCCCACAGCTGCCACTTTCCTCAGAGCTGAATGGTTTCTCATCACATTTATTTCTTGCATGTCTGATGGGCTGCATATATTTAAAAGTGTAAACATATTTTATCCAGCAATTGTATGTGTTGAGAGTGGGCGCTGGGGCCCCAGGGCAGTCTGTTCAGCCCGTCCTGATGGGACCCTCTGGAGGAGACGAAGCGTGAGCGTGGCATCATCTCTTTTTCAGCAGCACCCAGGATGGGCTGGGAGTCCATTGCAGGGATGACCCTGGCCTTGACGTGGGAGGGCACAAGTGTGAGATACAGAACCTGAAATGCCCCAGGGCTGTGATAGCAATTGGGGGGATAGCAAGGAGGACTTGGAGCTCGGTGCTGAGGTCCTCCCGGAATGAGGAAGCTGCTGGCTAACAGGGAAAGCTCGCTGGAGCGGAATGGGGAGCAGACGGTGTGGCTTCAGGGGAGAAAGCTGCTGCACAAGAGCCTCACGGTTTAGCGGTTGTGATGGTGCCCGACCAGTGGTGGCACAGTAGATAGGACACCAACCTGGGGTGTCGAGGTCCCAGGTTCGAAACCCCAAGGTTGCTGGCTTGAGTGCAGGCTCACCTGACTGAGCGCGGGCTCATTTGGCTTAAACGTGGGGTTACTGGCTTGAGTGTGGGATCACAGACATGACCCCATGGTTGCTGGCTGGAGCCCAAAAGTCACTGGCTTGAGCAAAGGGTCACTGGCTTGGCTAGAGCCCCCCTGGCCACAGCACCTATGAGAAGCTAATCAGTGAACAACTAACGTGCTGCAGCTATGAGTTGATGTTTCTCATCTCTCTGTCTTTCCCTCAGAAAAGTTGTGATGAAAAGACAGGCAGTCTGTATGATGCTGTGAAGTGTGAACCCAGGGGGAGAAGAGGCAACTCTTCAGCAGTGAGAATGGGAGCTGAGAAACTGGATTGTATATGTGGGTGGTGGTGGGCATTGTCTTTTGGGCATTCTGAAAGGTGCCCAAAAGAAACAAAGAAGGCATTCAGGAAACAAAGCATGCTTTTGGTAACAGAATAGCCAAGCCGTCCTGCTGTTTGGGATGCAGAAACTGGGCCCAGCGGGGAAGGGACTGCCCTGGGAGAGGTCCCCCAGCCGTGGCCCCCTGCCTGCGCCATCACTGTGGTCCTCATTGACCTTGTGCCTTTGGGAGAATCTTCCCTGGAAGATTCCAGTGGTTCATCACTGCCTGCAGGAGCGTCCAGACTCCTGACTTTTCCACTCATGGCTTTTTATGCCCCCACCATCCCCACTCTCCCCTGTACCCTCTCTTTCTTCCACCTGCTCCCCGTCGATGTGCCACCACGGTTCTCCTGGGCTTTCAGTTTTGCTGCTGCACTCCTGAAATGCCTCCGGCTGATGTGGATGCTGAGCCCAAGTCCAGAAGTCTGCAGCGCTCTCTCTGCCCCTAGCCCTGGGACAGCTAGTGCTCGTGCAGCTTGTGTAACTCACTCCGCAGTTGACGCCTATGGCGTGCCTGGCTCTGGGCTAGGTGTTGGCATGGGTGCCCATGCACAGGTCACAGTTCCTGTTCTGAAGGCACTTCCAGTTCAGAGACATTCAATGGTAGCCCTGGGCAGGTGACACAGGACACCTGGGCTGGGTATTCCACGAGCTGGGGTCCTGGGCTGCCTCTCATGTGGTACTAATGACAGTGCTGTTTTACAGGGCAGGGAGTGTGATGGGGACATGGATAGTTTGTATGATTTAATCTTGAGAATAAGAATGGATTTAATAATTACAGCTGTAAGTAAACTTTTTTTGTGTATTTTTCTGAAGTTGGAAACGGGGAGGCAGTCAGACAGACTCCCGCATGCACCCGACCAGGATCCACTGGGCATGCCCACCAGGGGGCGATGCTCTGCCCATTCGGGGCGTCGCTCTGTTGCAACCAGAGCCATTCCAACACCTGAGGCAGAAGCCATAGAGCCATCCCCAGCGCCCGGGCCAACTTTGCTCCAATGGAGCCTTGGCTGCGGGAGGGGAAGAGAGAGACAGAGAGGAAGGAGAGAGGGAGGGGTGGAGAAGCAGATGCTTCTCCTGTGTGCCCTGGCTGGGAATCAAACCCGGGACGTCCACATGCTGGGCCGATGCTCTACTGCTGAGCCAACTGGCCAGGGCCTGTAAGTAAACATTTTTGATTGAAGAATAGATTAGCCTTCTTTGGCCTTGGAATAGCTATGTTAGTGCCCTCCGGTGGCAGGTCCCTGGACATACCCGCAGTTGAAGAGGTGGAGCTATGGCTGACTGTGGTAGTGGAGACTGCAAGTCCTGGTGAACTGCGGAAGTCACCGGAAGGGAGTGCTCGAAAAGCTTTAACAGGATTTGGCTTGTTTGGGTGAATTGGGGAGGGTGGGTGCTGTCAGAAAGGGGAGTCATTCTATGACTGGGTATCTCGATACATCTTTGGAAGGAGAGACTAGAGGCAAGCTAAAATTGTCTACTGTAGACTGACCAGGCGGTGGTGCGGTGGTGCGGTGGTGCGGTGGATGGAGCATCAGACTGGGATGCAGAGGACCCAGGTTTGAAACTCCGAGGTCACCAGCTTGAGTGCAAGCTCATCTGGCTTGAGTGCGGGGTCACTGGCTTGAGAATAGGATCATGGTCGCTGGCTTCAGTCCAAAGGTCACTTGCTTGAGCCCAAGGTCGCTGGCTTGAGCAAGGGGTCACTCACTCTGCTGTAGCCCCCTGGTCAAGGCACATATGAGAAAGCAATCAATGAACAACTAAGGTGCTGCAACAAAGAACTGATGCTTCTCATCTCTCTCCCTTCCTGTCTGTCCCTATCTGACTCTCTGTCTCTGTCAAAAATAAAATAAAATAAAATTGTCTACTGAAAAGAGGCTCTGGTGCTCAGATTAGTTGGGACAGCGTGCTGTTGGTTTTCTTATTGGCTTGCAAAGGCCTCATGTTTTGTCTGTGTTCAGACATGACTATGGAGTGATCTTCTTGTCTTGATGGGTCACAGAGGGGCTTTGATGTTGGTGTGAAACAGGAAAACACCAAGGCCTGTATATCTGAGAGCGCCAGACCAGCTCCTAGTCACACCAGGGCCTCGCTGATAAGACTGGGGCAGCTCCCAGATGTTGGGGCTCTGCTCTCTTCCTCACCTGAAGAAACCTACGTAGTGGACCTCACCATTGCTGTGGTTCCACTCAGCTTCGTGAATCAGCGTGAACACCCACCCGCCCCCTCACCCGCCTGGCCAGATCGAAGCGGCCACTCTCTCCCCTCCCTGGGTGGGTCGCAGCCGACAGCAGGCCACAGGCCACTGGCAGCAACGCCCGCTCCACCCACCTTGTCCTGGGCCTGGCCCAGGGCCTTTTAGGCGCCCCAAGCTGCCCCCGGTGCCCCGGCTCATGCTCCTCACTCTTTTCTGGCACACCGGGCAGTCTCTTCCTCTTTGCATTCCTTCCTTCACCTGGACGTTCTGTTACTGGACTTGATCACCTTCCTGAACACAGACCCAGCCGTGGCTTTGGCCGGAGTCCCCTTCACCAGAGGACAGGTCCAAGTCCTTGCCCCGTCAGCGGCCCTGGCCTCTCTCCCTGCAGCAGGGGCCTCCTGCTCCTTCCTGCCTGGCTCCGCCGCCCCACACCTCCAGACCCGAGTGTCCCCCGGGAGGCTTCCCCCACGCTTTAGCTCACCCAGAGCTTGTCTTCCTTGAACTCAAGAAAATCATGTCCTTGCACATTTCACTTGACCCTTGTGCCCGAGCACCTCCTTCTGCCTGGACTGCTGTTCCCCTGACCACGTGAACGCTCTGTGAGCCCCGTGAGTGTTCCGTGTTTCCTCCCCAGCGTGACATCCCGCTGGGTCTGTGATTGAGCACCGAGCAGGGTCCTGTGTGCTCAGGGCCGTGGTTGAGCAACTGCTCTTGCTCAAGGAGACGGCCCACAGGAGAGGTGACGGGAAGAGGACCGCGGTGCCCACGGACGTGCCGGCAGCATGTGAAGAAAGCAGAGTGACTCAGGGCGCTTGGGCAGCTTCTGTCAAGTGCGAGGTGCACGCCCGGAAGGGGCCCAGGCGGCTGGGAAGGCAGTGCGCATCCCAGCCTGGGGAAGCAGGGGCCTGCCTGTGGCTCAGGCTGTGTGTGCAAGGTCAGGCCTGGAGGTTGAGGGCGAGGGGACAGCAGGAGGCCAGCTGGAGCAGCCAGAGGGCAGATGGCCGGGACTGCGTGCCAGGCAAGGAATCTGGACTTCAGCCCACCGGCAAAGCCGTCAGGAGGTTTGAAGTAGGCAAGGTGACATGATCAGTGTTTTGGAAACACACCCGGTAGCCGGGCAGACAGGTAGTGGAGTGGAGGTGACAGGTGAGCACAGGCCAAGCCTGGGGAGACGGGGGTGGGGGGAGGCGGATAGGCAGCTAGAAGCGAGACAGGATAAACCAGGGGAGAGAAAACAGCCCCCCTGCTTCTGGCTTGGGTGTCCAGAGTGGACACTGCTGATGGAGGTAATGCAGGAGCAGCACAGGTTATCGGGCAGGACGGACATGGATGTTAGGCAGACCTCAGCTGAGGGGACTGTGGATGTGTGTGGGGGGGGTCTCCTCACTGATATGGAGGTGCTGGTAGCAGTTCAAGTAGGGGTGGATGGGTTCTCAGCAAGAAGGTAGAGGAGCCCCAGGAAGGTGCTCAAGCCACGCAGGAGGGAGGGAGGGTCCTACGGGGGACAAGGCTGCTATAAGGCATGTCCACTGGGGTTAACAGCTCAGGAAAGCTTGGGGCAAGACGGAGCTGGGCCCAGGGCAGCAGAGATACCCCTCTTTGGGGAGCCGGGGAGAAGGCATGGACAGCTCTCTGACATCAGGACGTGCACCTAGAGTCAGGGTGTGGTTGGGTGAGGGTTCCAGAGTTGTGGCAGCAAGAACCACAGGGGAGGTCGCGTCGAGGAAACCGGGTCTGAGGGCCCTCGAACGTGTGGGGACTGGCAAGGCCCACAGAAGGCGCCCGCGGCAGGCCAAGTCCTCAGTCTCTGTCCAGCTCTCTGCCAGGGGCTCTAGTCTGCAGGTCTCTCTCATGGGAATGGAGAAGGGGTGCAGAGGGCCTTTGTTAGAACCAGCTCTGGGTGGCACGTCAGGTGCCCAAGGGTGGACTCCCTGGGGGCCTTGCAAGAGACAGAGTCTGCGGAGCATGACAGGCCTGCCCGGGGTGGGTCAGTGACCCAGGCGGCTGCCCCTTGGGCATGATGGTAAGGATCTCACATCCCTGTGCCGTTCCCAGGGGCGAGTGGCAGACACAGCCAGGCCACTTACCATCATGTCACCCAGTCACCTCGCTTAACCTCCGGGAGCCTCGGGGTCCCTGTCCATTATCTGGGAGTCCTGGCACATACCTCAGGACACGGCGTGGGGAGACTGCAAGAAGGGGAGGTGGAAGCGTGGATAGAGGATTGGCTCCTGCCACGAACCCCTGCTGCAGACCAACCCCACCATCCAACACCTCGTCCTGCCCCCTTCGCCACCCGGGCGAGGTCCTCCTGGCCTCACGGAGGGGGCGCTGAGAAGACTGATGAGAAGCACAGAGAGCAGAGTGTCCCATTTATTGGAATTTTAAAGACAGAAGAATAAGAGAAAGGCATCCTTCTTCCCCAAAATATATCATCCTCTCTGCCCTCAGGGCTCAGCACAAGAAGGAGGAGACCCTCACCCCTCAGGCCCCTCCGAGGGCAGCACTCCAGGGGAGGGGAGGGGAGGGGAGACCTTATCCAGGTGGGGAGCTGGGACAGGGGGGGAGACGTGCACCCTCACCTCTTGGCTCTTTCCCTCTCCCCTGGGACCTGGGGTTGCCCCCTGGGGTGGGTCGGCAGACGGGGCTCATGCAACAGTTAGTGGGCAGGAGGTGGCACAGACACCCAGCCCCGCTGTTGTGCGGCGAGGCGGGAGGGCTGAAAGGGGCCATGCTGACCACAGCAGGTCCAAACGGAAGTATCTGCAGCGTACACACAGGAGGGTAGGAGAGGGGGGCTTCCTCTGTCCCAGGCTGTGCCCAGAGACAAAGAGGGGAGGTCCAGTCAGCACTGTCGCGCTGCCCGCGCGGGGCCCGCGTGCGCCAGGGCCTGGGCTACTCCTTGGCGCGGCCGATGATGGTGAGGATGTAGAGGAAGATGTTGATGATGTCCGTGTACAGGTTCAGCGCTGCGAACACGTACTCCTCCGGGCTCAGCGACAGCTGCTTGTTCCCCAGCAGCAGCTGGGTGTCCACCGCCAGGAACTGGGGTGACAGAGAGCACGCTGCCATGTCGAGCGCCCTCCTCGCCCTCCCCGCCCCCGTGCCGCCCCGGGGACGGCCCCTCACTCACGCAGGTGAAGAGGAGCGCCCCGAGGGAGGCGTACACAATCTCCAGGATGCGGTTACGGATGAAGATGCAGAGGACGGCGAAGACCACCAGCACCACCATGCTGACCAGGAGCACGCCCATGCACGAGGTGAAATCGTAGCGGGTCTGCGGGCACAGGGGACAGCAGGCCCTGGATGCCCGCCCGCCCGCCCCGCCAGGCCCCAGGACAGCCAGCAGGCACAGGGGACAGCAGGCCCTGGATGCCCGCCCGCCCCGCCAGGCCCCAGGACAGCCAGCAGGCACAGGGGATAGTAGGCCCTGGATGCCCGCCCGCCCCGCCAGGCCCCAGGACAGCCAGCAGCCTCACCTGGGACCACCAGGACCCCTCACCTGCATGGAGAAGATGACCACCGTGAAGCAGACGGTCGTGGTGATGCCCACCGCCATGATGACCGCCTCGGTGTCGTAGAAGCTGGCGATCATGCCCACCATGTAGGACAGGCTGACGGTCAGGATCGACTGTGGGGAGACGTGGCCTTGGCTGTTGGGGCCACTCCAGCCCCACACCCCTGGTCAGTGCACACAAACAGCGGGAGGATGGGGCAGGAGAGCTGGGCCCTGGGCTTCAGGGGCTCCGGGTTTTGGGGGTTACCAGTGCAACGAGGTTCCAGGGGTGCTTTCGTCGGAAGTCACCGCAGCAGCTGAGGACGATGAGGGAGATGAAGAAGACAGCATAGGAAACGTAGTAGGTCCAGACATTCTCCCGGACGAAGCCCTTCACCTCCTTGACAAAGGTGAAGACGGCCACGGTGGACAGAGTCACGGACAGCTGCAGGGTCAGCACCAGGAACACCTGAGGAAGAGCAGCTCAGGACCTGCCCCGGCCGGAGCCACTGCCCCCACCCCACCCCACCCCCGCCAGCCCCAGGCCCACCTTCCGGATGAACGCCTGGCGGATGCTTTTGTCATCCCAGTTGGTGGCAGGGAAGTCTTGGTTGTCATAGTAGGATGGGGGTCCCTCCTCGTGATAGTTCCCATGGTGGGGTGCTGAGGAGCAGGGTGGGCTGGGTCAGTGCGACTTGCAGACACCTGGAGCCCCTCCCCTCTCCGAACCCCTGCCCCCGCTACTCACAGTCAGGGTCCTGGGCTGGGAAAGCCTGTGGTTGTCCATAGGGATTGGGTGGGAAGGGGCTCTGTGGATATGGCCCCTGAGGATAGCCCCCTTGAGGGTAGGGACCCTGGGGGTAGCCCCCTTGGGGGTAGGGGCCCTGGGGGTAGCCCCCTTGGGGGTAGGGGCCTTGAGGGTAGCCCCCTTGGGGGTAGGAACTGGGGTCCTGGGGATATCCTGGCTGACCATACGGGGAAGGCTGGAAGGGGGGTTGTGGGTAAGGGGCCCCAGGGTAGGGAGGCATGGATGGCTGGGGTCCCCCAGGATATCCAGGGTTGGGAGGAGGATAGCTGTCCCCAGACACCAAGAAACTCTTCTCATGAGGCATGGCCTCTGGTTCTATGGTCTCCCCCTAGAGGAGAGAGAGAGAGAGAGAGAGAGAGCGAGCACAGTCAGCCCGGGCCGCCCCCCACCTGCTGCAGGAACCGGGACAGAGGGGGAGTTTATGACCTTTGCCTCTGGGCCCTGGAGCACAGAGCAGAGGGACTAGGAGGGTAGGGTGGGGACCGGGTGGGGACCGGGTGGGTGGCTGGGCCTAGAGGCAGCTCTGGGCCAGCTCCAAAGGCGGGGTGACAGGGTGGAGGAGGGGACAGAGGAGATGACTGTCAGTCTCAGGATTTTTGGCTCCGGTTGTTTTTTTTTTAGAAGCAACTGGAAAGGCCTTCTCACCGATGCTGGGGTCTCTCAGGTCGGAACTGGCTGGGACCAGGCTGGGCTGGGGGCGCGGTCGGGAGGTGTAGGGTGTGCCCGGACCCTCCCCTTCTCATCCCGCCCCTTAATAAGCAGCTTTAAGGGGCCAGAGGTGGCGGCTATTTCTATCCCAGGAAATCCCCTGGCCATCTGCGAGCGCCGAGAGCCCTGACCCCTCTCGGACTCAGGGCCCGTCGGCCCCTCGCTCCCCGGGTGGGGGACAGCAGGCCTGGATCGGCTGCGGGGTGCCTGCCGGTGGGGGTACGCCAGGAACAGCGGTGTGCGGGGGTGTGGGGGGGATGAGAGCGACCGGAGGGCGTGCGGGGGAAACAAAAGCGGGAGCGGGGGGCCCCACGGGTGGGGGCGGCGGCCACGGAACCTGCTGGCCCTTCCTGTCGGGTCGGGGGTCGGGGGTGGGATGGGGGGGCGTTCGGGCCGCGGATCCTGCCGCCGCCGCCGCAGCGCGTCGCCCCCTTCCCTGTCGCTCCAGGCCGTGGGTCCCCGACCGTCCGCGATCGACCCGGGGCCCCATGCAGGCCGCGCACCCGGGGCCAGACCGGCCGACTGACCCACCACCGAAGCGGGGCCCGGCCGCGCAGAGGTCCGCGCGGGGGCGGCCGCGGCGGGTAAGACTCGTTGCTGGGTTTGGGCAGGGGACTCACCACTGGCGCGCACGGTGTCCGCTGCGCGACCGCGCGGTCGATGGCCGCTGCGCCCGCACCGGAACGCGCACCCGCACCCGCACCCGCACCGGCAGCGGCAGCGGGCTCGGCTGGGCCTGCGCCTGCGGCTCGGAAGACGCAGCGGGGCCTTGTGACGAGGCGGGGCCGCGCGCGGGGCGGGGGGCGGGGCGGAGCCGGACGGTGGGGCGGGGCCGGACGGTGGGGCGGGGGGCGGGGCCTCCGCTCGAACGTGGGGTGCCGGGTGGACTCGACCCGCTTTCCGCAGCCCTAATGTCTTCTCTCAGAGTCCCAGGCGCTAGCTGCCGAGCCCCACACTGTGTGCCGAGGGGTACGCTTGAGCCTGGGGGTGGGAGCAGAGGATCATTGGAGACAGAGAGGTCGGCCTGGCCAACAATTGGATTCGCGGAGTTGAGAAATGTGTTCCCAAGCCGGCGATGGCGATGACTGAGGCTGCCAAGCACTGTCCATACTTTCTGGGCCTTAAAACATCACTTGACCTTTTTATCCAAGGCTATATCCCCAATCAAGAGGCCTTAATCATTTCGTTGCTCCATCATACGGACCCGTCAGGAAGAGCAAACGATTCCAGGCCCCAGAGGAGAGCTTTCATCCTCACTTGTCTTCATGACACCTGCACCACGGCGAGGCTGTGCTCCTTAGCTCTGTTTCACCTCTAAGGGGTGAAGACTCAGAGATGCTTCAGGCCTGGAGGCTTGACTTCCTCCCTCAGTTCCTGCAGCAGTCCTGAGGAGGTGCTGCCACAGCCAGGGACACCCCCTGCTGCAGAGTCTCTCCACCCGGGGGCCTAGGGACCTTACTGTGCAATCCTGGCTCTTACATGGTTAGCCTCTCCAGGACCCTGCAGTGGCTGTCTGACCTATGTCTAGGCTGTGCTGGTTCAGTGTTATAACAACCAGGTCTGGAGAGGGGAGGCCCTGATTTGTACCTTTGCATGTGCTCGTGGTGTAAATACTTCCGTCACAACTGATTTTAAGCAACCACCAGTTTAACGACTGGTTTGTGAAAATTCAACAACCTGGTCATGATAGGAGCTTCTCTGGGGTGCGGCTGCCTGGGAGACCCCTCTGCAGCGGGGAGCAGCACACTGGGTCAATTATACAGTCTGTCAGGAGGTGGTGAGTTCTCCGAAGAGAGGAAATCATAGAGCAGGCGGGGGCACATTTGTGTTTCGTGGAATCAAAGCTCATACAGTTTGAGGAAACAATAAAAGAATGACAAATATGAACTTGAAGTCAGGGTCTGGGAAGTGAAGGTCCTTAAAGACTTTTAGGTTTACGTTGAATCTGCCACCAAAAGTGGGGGAAGGGGGCCCTGGCCGTGGACTCAGTGGTAGAGTGTCGGCCCGGTGTGCGGAAGTCTCGGGTTTGATTCCTGGCCAGGGCACACAGGAGAAGTGCCCATCTGCTCCTCCACCCTTCGCCCTCTCCTTTCTCTCTACCTCTCTTTTCGCCTCCCGCAGCCAAGGCTCCATGGGAGCAAAGTTGGCCCAGGCGCTGAGGATGGCTCCATGGTCTCTGCCTCAGGTGCTAGAATGGCTCTGGTCACAACAGAGCAACACCCCAGATGGGCAGAGCATCGCCCCCTGGTGGGCATGCCGGGTGGATCCCGGAGTAGAGAAAAGGGCAAGGTTGCCAGGTAGCTCTGTGGGAAAGGCCAGTGCAAGGACACCGAGGAGGAGCCGTCCACTGCACTGGAGGAAGAGGTTGGAGCTGGCTGAGCATGGGGAGTTGGGGGGGGGTGATGGGGCCACAGCGAGAACTGGGGCTCAGTCAGGCTGGGCCTGGCAGGTCCTCCTCCAAAGGACTTTGGCTTATTTATTTATTTATTTATTTATTTTCATTTTTCCGAAGCTGGAAACGGGGAGGCAGTCAGACAGACTCCCGCATGCACCTGACCAGGATCCACCCGGCACGCCCACCAGGGGGCAATGCTTTGCCCCTCTGGGGCGTCACTCTGTTGCATCCAGAGCCATTCTAGCGCTCGAGGCAGAGGCCACAGAGCCATCCTCAGCGCCCGGGCAAACTTTGCTCCAATGGAGCTTCGGCTGCAGGAGGGGAAGAGAGAGACAGAGAGGAAGGAGAGGGGGAAGGGTGGAGAAGCAGATGGACGCCTCTCCTGTGTGCCCTGGCCGGAAATCGAACCTGGGACTCCTGCACGCCAGGCCGACGCTCTACTGCTGAGCCAACCGGCCAGGGCCAGGACTTTGGCTTTTACTCTGAGTGACTCTAGCCTTTTCCAGGGCCCAAACTGTAGCCGCTGTTGGTGCCACCTTAGAAGGCTCCCTCTGCCTGTTCTGTTGAGGAGGGACAGTGGAGGTGGCTGGGCAGAGGGAGGTTAGTTAGAAGGTTAGCGCAGCGATCCAGGTAGGAGATGACGGAGGCTCAGGCCAGGGTGGCGGCAGCCGCCAAGGTGCGGGTTGAGGTTGAGGGGTGCAGCCTGGGCGGGTCCTCGGCCCCCTGCTGGAGCAGCAGGGGTGGAGGCCGAGGGGTAGACCGGACATGGGAGGCAGAGCACAGCCGTGGGCCCACCTCTCTGCGAGCTTGAAAGACAGTGGACCGTGGGCAGTGGGGGCAGGGCTCCGTGGCAACAGGGAGCCAGACCCTACAGGTGAAGCCAGGGCGGCAGCACTGCCGTGGCCCCCGTCCCTCGCCTCCATCTCCCGGTGGCAGGTCACAGGGCCCGCACCTTCTGGGGTCAGCCGAGGTGACAGTGACGATGGCAAGGAGGGTGTCAAATGGGAAGACTGGGCAGGTGCACAGACCAGAGAGAGAAAGAGAAACCAGCAGAGGAGAGAGGGGGAAGGAGGGCCGTGCCGGAAGCCTCGTAGGTCAGGGCGGGAGCTGCTCAGCCTCCGCACTGAGCTGAGCGTGAGAGGCGGGTCACCTGCGCGGTGTGAGGTGTGAAGGGTGAGTGATCCGAGGAGCGGAGAGCCAGCCTGCGCCAGGGGCGGGCCTGGGGATGCCCGCGGCTCCTGCTGCGGGGGAGGAGCACTCCGAGGCCCGAGGTCCCCGAGCGGAGGGCAGTGGCTGGAGCCCCCTGGCGGATGTAGGAGGGAGGGTGGTTGACCATTTTTAGGTTCCCAGAAAGAGGCCAGTGAGAGGGGAAGAGGACCTCTCCTAACCTGCCAGTCACGGGACTGGGGTGGACGGTGTGACTGGCGGCCGGACGGAGTGGGGAAGTCATGCCTAGCCAGCACCTCCTGGTCTCTGGGGGGCTTTCTGTGGGCTGAGGGGGTGGGGTGGGTGGACGGTTCTGCAGGGGGCCTGCCAGGCAGCCGCCCCCGCCCAGTGCCACAGGCCCCTCCCTCTCCTCTCAGATGGTTTCAGTTTTGTTTTGGGCCCCAGGCCTTCCGCCTACCGAGCCGGCTTAGGACTCCTGGCGGAGGGTGTGGGCTGGGGCAGCCCGGGCAGCAGGCAGTGTAAGTTTGTGCTGTGGGCCGCCCGTGATGAAGGCAGGGGAGGGGTGGGGGTGGGGCTGGGAGGGGTGAGGCTGGGAAGTGTCCCCTCTACCCACTGGCCCCTGCCCCAGGGTTGTGATGGCGGAGGCAGAGGAGGTGGGGGCAGCCGTGGAGCTCCGTGGGCTGCCCCTCAGCGTCCCCGATGAGCTGCTCACGCTCTACTTTGAGAACCACCGACGCTCCGGTGGGGGACCCGTGCTGAGCTGGCAGAGACTTGGCTGTGGGGGCGTCCTCACTTTTCAGGAACCCGCAGGTGAGGGGGCTGACAGGAAGGGCATCCTGGGCACTGCAGGCCACCGGCCCTGACGCCCCACCCCGCCCCACGCGTGCCCACAGACGCCGCCAGGGTCTTGGCCCAGAAGGAACACGTGCTGCAAGGTGTGCGGCTCAGCCTGAGGCCAGCTCCCCCGCCCGCACCTGCACGCCTGCTGCTCCAAGGGCTGCCCCCTGGCATTGCCCCCCGACGCCTGGAGCAGCACGTCCAGGCCCTGCTGTGTGCCATAGGACACACGGAGCAGCCCTGCCGTGTGCTGGACAGTCCCCGACCAGACCGGGCCCTGGTCCGCTTGCCCAAGCCCCTCTCTGAGGCAGGTGAGAGACGGGAGAGGGGGCAGGCATGACCGTTAGGGTAGATGCCCTGAGCCAACCTGGACCTTCCCCGCAGAAATCTGCACATTGGAGGAGCAGGCCCGGGCCCTGGGCCTGGAGGGGGCCGTGGTCACCCTGGCACGGGTGCCCCAGGCCCGAGAGGTGCGTGTGGTGGTGGGGGGCACCTCCCCCGTGGACCCTCTGCTGCTGGAGCTGTACTTGGAGAATGAGCGTCGCAGTGGCGGGGGCCCCCTGGAGGGCCTGCGCCACCTGCCAGGGCACCTGGGCATCGTGGTCTCCTTCCCACGGTGGCAGGGTGAGTGGGGCTGGACAGACCCGAGTCACCTCTCTCCCAGCCCTCGGACCACTGACCGGCCTTCTGTCCCCTTCCTTCCCTCCAGTGGCGGAACGGGTGCTGCAGCAGGACCACCAGCTTCAGGGCTTGCAGTTGAGCCTGGTCCCCCACTACGATGTCCTGGAGCCCGAGGGCCCGGCCGGGGACCACGGTGGAGAAGATCACTCAACCGCGTTGGGGCCTGGGGCCACTGAGCACGCTCTCCTAGAGGCCGAAGGGCCAGCGGAGCCACCGGAGAGGGGAGGGTCTGTGACCTTGGGTGTGAAGGAGATGCCAGGCCAACCAGAAGATTCTCTAAGGACAGGTCCCACGGGGTCTCTGGAACAGGCTGGGCTCATCCACTTGGGGCCCGTGGGGGCTTCAGGACAGGAAGGGCTGGAGGACTTGGGACCCGAGGGGTCTTCAGGCCCGGTGAGCTCCATCGAGATCGCCATGGGGTCTCTGGAGCAGGTGGGGTCAGAGAGCCTGGGGCCTGTGGGGTCACCAGCACAGGGCGGACTGGTGGAGATGGTGTTGTCGACAGAGCCGGGAGCCATCCGCTTCCTTCAGCTCTACCACGAGGACCTTCTGGCCGGCCTGGGAGATGTGGCCCTCTTCCCGCTGGAGGGATCGGACACAACCGGCTTTCGGGTACATGACCTTGAGGGTTCCTAACCTCTGGCTCCTCTCCCCCTGGGGGCTCTGGGTACCTTTCTTGTGCCCTAAAACTGTAAACTGCCCCCCATGGTCCTGAAGCTCTGCGGAGCCCCGGCCCCGTGCCAGGCAGCCGAGGAATTTCTGCAAAGTCTGCTGGGCAGCGTTAGCTGCCACACGCTGAGCCTGAAGCAGCCGGGCAGCGCCAGCTTCCTGCTGGGCCCAGAGGGGCAGCACCTTCTTCAGGAGCTGGAGGCCCAGTTCCAGTGTGTCTTTGGGACAGAACATTTGACCAGGGACACTCTGGACACAGGCCCTGCAGAGGTCAGTGTTGGAGCCCACCCCTCTCTCACAGCTCAGCCGGATGCCTCCTCCACCCCGGCTCAGAGGCCTGGGACAGGTGGTGGGCCACAGGGACCCTCATGTTCTCTCCCAACAGGGGGACCCCATTGAGGCCCTCCAGTCCCATGCTCTCTGGCCCTCGGACAGCACCGGCAGTGACCAGGACAACCTGAGCCTTGGTGAGGCTCCCCTAGAACAACCCAGCGATCCTGTGACCCTTTCCTGACCTCACCCTCTGCCCTGCTCTGCACTCCCAACCCTCTTATGACTCTCTGCCCCTTCATCCCTCCATCTTCACCCATCTGCTGACTCATCCTATCTCTCAGCCCCTCCACCCTGGCTGGGCTTGAACTCTCACCCTGTGCCTCTCCCTGTCCCCAGAGGAGGTCCGAGAGCTGCTGGCCACCCTGGAGGACCTGGAAGGAGAGGACTGGTTGCCCCTGGAGCTGGGGGAGGAGGAGACTGAAGAGCAGCCAGAGGAAGAGCCCGCACCCAGGGCTGGGGAGGAGCCCACAGCCCCTAGCACTGGGGTGCCCGGGCGGCTGGAGGAGGAGGCTGCACTGCAGCTGGCTCTCCACCGGTCACTGGAGCCGCAAGGCCAGGTGGCTGAGCAGGAGGAGGCTGCTGCACTGCAGCAAGCACTGGCCCTGTCTCTGTTGGAGCCAACCCAGCTGGAGGCAGAAGAAGAGCTCCTGGGCAGGGGGACGGGCGGCCAGGCCCAGCTGGTGGTCCATGCGGACTTTGAGCAGGATATGGACGAACTGGACCGGGCACTAGGGGCCGCCTTGGAGGCACACCTCCAGGAGGAGACAGTGCGGCTTCAGGGTCACAAGCTGCCCGCAGAGCTACGTGCCCGGCTGGAGCGGTGCCACGGTGTCAGTGTTGCCCTTCATAGTGACCGCGTCGTCCTCCGTGGCTTTGGGGTCCAGCCCACCCGCGCTGCCCGCCACTTAGTGGCCCTGCTGGCCGGCCCCCGGGATCCAAGTTTGGCTTCGAGCCCCACCCGTGAGTCTGCACCTGGGATCAGGGTAGGTTGGGTGGGTGGGCCAGCTCTCGAGGACCCACCCATGCCCCAGGCATGGCCCAGACCCCCTTTCTTCTCCTGTGTCAGTACCACTGCAGAGGCTGGAGGGGCCCCCAGGCAAGCTGGAATGCCTGACCGAGAACAGCCAAGAGTTCCAGGGCGTGGTGCAAGACTTCTATGATACCCTGGACACCGCCCACAGTTGGATCCGTATTGTCCGGGTGAGTCCAGATTTCCTCTTTGCTGGCCTTGTGGCCTCCTGAGCTCACGGCTCCCTTTTCGCCTTGTAGAGCCTGCGGACTGTCACGCTTGCCTGTCAGGGTCAGCTGGCCAGGAGCTGCCCAGCATGAGGCAGGCTGGAAGCTTTCTGGGGCGAGGGGAGCAGCGGGATCTCCAGCCTGCTCCTTGCCCAGAGGGCATTCATCAAGTCTGCGTAGAGGAGACGAGAGCATAGAGGTTGGGACGGGAGGGTGGGGGTGGGTCCCAGGACCTAACAGGCTTGAGCAGGTGTCCCTGTGGCTACCAATGACCCTCTCGTGTTTTTATTCCCTCATTTGGAACACGGGGTGGTGCTGCCATCTTGTGGCTATTGTGAGGATGACTCATTTCACCATGAGGTGCCTGTGCTGTTCTTGGGGGCTCTTCTGTCCCCCCCCACCTGTCGGCTTGAGCAAGAGCAGGGCTGGCGGTGGCGCCACAGCCTTCTCCTGTAGTTTCACTTGCTGCACGTGGCAACTCTGAGCATGGGTGTGCCTCACAAAGGGCTGGGGCCAACTCGTGGGCGCCAGAGTGAAACCCTGGGCTGCAGGGAGAAGAGACCCAAGAGGGACTGGGGGGGGGAGTGCTTGAGGGCAGCGAGGTCCAGGACATTGGCATGGCCAGGAGGAAGGACTGAGCTGAGGAGGAGGCTGTGCCAGGCGGGTCAACTGGCAGTAAGTTGAAGGCAGGGCTGAAACCGAAGCCGGGCTGAGGGACAAAGGAGGACTGGGAGGTGAGGACAGGAACCAGTCTGAAGAATGAGCTGGTTATGGAAGGAAGGAAAAGGATGAAGCGCAGCCTGAGCAGACAGTGGGCTGAGTGCTCATGGTGAACAGCAAGGTGGGAGCTGGGCCCATTCATTGTGCCTGCAGTGCCAGGCAGGTGCTCGTGACTCTTTTTTTTTTTTTTTTGTATTTTTTGAAGTGAGAAGCGGGGAGGCAGTCAGACAGACTCCTGCATGCGCCCGACTGGGATCCACCCGGCATGCCCACCAGGGGGCGATGCTCTGCCCACCAGGGAGCGATGCTCCACTGCAACCAGAGCCATTCTAATGCCTGAGGCAGAGGCCGTGGAGCCGCCCTCTGTGCCCGGGCCAACTTTGCTCCAATGGAGCCTTGGCTGCAGGAGGGGAAGAGAGAGACAGAGAAGAAGGAGAGGGGGAGGGATGGAGAAGCAGATGGGCGCTTCTCCTGTGTGCCCTGACCAGGAATTGAACCTGGCACTTCCACATGCCGGGCTGACGCTTTACCACTGAGCCAACTGGCCAGGGCCTTGACTCTTGATGCACAAAGTTGGGGTGGGCCCAGCAGCCTCAGCCACCTGAAGCTGGTCAGAAAGATAGGTCTGGCCTTCCTCAGGCCTGGCCCAATCAGCTGCCACTGTCAGCCACCACGCACCACCACTCCTTTCCCAGAGATGACCACTCAGCTTTGAACCCAGTACTCTCCCTCCACTCCGGATCTATCACCTGTTCTTTCTGTGCTTTGAGGGAGGAGGAACACACGACAGTTGCATTCCTGGCTGGTTTTGTCAATTATGTGCACTTGAGTCTTCCGGGAAGCACCCGTGTGATTCTAGAGGGTACACTTGAGTCTCCCCTCCAAACACACACACACACACACACACACACACGCTTAACTTTGAGCACTATTTCTCACCTTCCTGGGTGGAAAGTGAGGGGGATAGCTTCCCCTGCCCCTCTCTCTCCTCTCCATCTTTCATCTCACGGTGTGGTCTGACACATTACCTTTATTCTGTTGTCAAGGTTGACAAATGATCTTTGTCTTCTATTCTGTAACCGTCATAAAGCTCCATCCTTGGGCTGTCGGTGGGTATGATGATGATGAAAAAATATTTACCACGGAACCACAGAGTACATGGGGAAATGAAATCCTCCTGATTAAAACTGGGTTTCCTGAAGGTGGATGTTCTAGGGTTCCAGGATTAATGGCTCTTAGTTTTTCTCCTCTCCATTTTGTCCTGTGCTGTGCGTGGTTGCCGGCTTGCGCCCCTGGTCGCCCTCTTGCATGTATCTTCTTTTTTTTTTCGGGTTCAGTAGAAATATCTCTGAGTAGGTAGTAACCATCTTGGGCTTTTAAATTTTGTTTACCTTTTACTACTAGAGGTAATTTACATTTGATATTAGCCTCAACTATATTTTTCAAACAAAAGTTACCTGTGTTTATTTAAGACATTTCTTGCTAACTTAAATGAGCACAACTGGTTCTTGTCTATCTTCATGCGTCCTGAGTTCTCACCATGAACAGTTTGGCTGGATACAGAGTTTAGGATCAAAATCTTGTCTTCTTCCAGCCCTTGGAAAGACGTCACTTTTTTTTCTTGTCCCTAAAAATTGTACTCAGAAAGTTAAAAATGAAAAATCGCTGTGTCCTTTTGGCTCCCAGCAGTGGCAGTGAGAGGCCCAGGGTGAGAATGGGAGACCTTTTCCCATTTGTATGTGGACATCGGTGTGTGTGGACATCCCGTAGTCCTTTGTTTCGAGTGTGGACGTTTTCCGGCAGGTGGGTGTCAGGGATGGGTCCTTACTCGTCCTCCTTGTCACTTCATGGGTCCTTTCACCTGAAGACGCCACATTCAGCTTAGGGAAACTGCCTGCCATCAGTACTTGCTCCTGTCACCGTCTGTCTTCCTCCTGCGGAGTTCCTGTCGTGGGGACCTTAGCCCCCCTTCCTGGCCACTCCTCTAAAGTTTCCCTCTCTTTTCTCTTAGCTCTGCTCTCTGTGAGTCGCTCCTCAACTCCCATCTCCGTGATGGTATTTGGCCTACCTGCTAGATTTGGTTCAGCGATTTAATTCTTTTAAAAAGTTTATTTTATTTTATTTTTTTTATTTTTTGTATTTTTCTGAAGCTGGAAACGGGGAGAGACAGTCAGACAGACTCCCGCATGCGCCTGACCGGGATCCACCCGGCACGCCCACCAGGGGCGATGCTCTGCCCACCAGGGGGCGATGCTCTGCCCCTCCGGGGCGTCGCTCTGCCGCGACCAGAGCCACTCTAGCGCCTGGGGCAGAGGCCAAGGAGCCATCCCCAGCGCCCGGGCCATCTTTTGCTCCAATGGAGCCTTGGCTGCGGGAGGGGAAGAGAGAGACAGAGAGGAAGGAGGGGGGGCGGGGGTGGAGAAGCAAATGGGCGCTTCTCCTATGTGCCCTGGCCGGGAATCGAACCCGGGTCCCCCGCACGCCAGGCCGACGCTCTACCGCTGAGCCAACTGGCCGGGAAAAAAAATTTTTTTTTTTTAAATGTCACTTTATCCATTAATGGTTCACCCGTTCCAGGCTTAATGTAAGAACGCGCCGATTTTCAGGCTATTTCTTTTTTCACAGTAGCTAGTCTTGTTTTATGGACACGATCTTTGGCATTCCTCCTGCGGAGACTAGTTAGAATTCCTTGAAAGGCTCTGTGTGGGTTCCTGAAGCTCGTGCACTGGGCTGACTGTGGGTCTGGTCACTTGACCTTCCTGGGCAATGAGAGGTCCAGGGGTATCTCTTGGTGTTGGGAGTGAAATCCTGCCGGCAGGGTGGCCACCCTGGTTCAACTTTTCTCTGCAGAGGCCTGACTGTCTGTACTGAGATGGGTGAGTGTTTGGGGTTCGCCCACCTGTGGGCCTCCCAGGAACCCCTCCAGTGCCACTCGGGGCCACATCGGCCTAATATCTACGGCGGGACAGAGCACGTTTGGAGCTGTGTGGTCTTCCCACGGGTCCTCCCAACAACACAGGGCTCTTGATTTCCGAGGTCAGCTCTTTCTCCTTGGTCAGAGGTAAGGAGGGTTCTCTGAATGTAGTGCTGTCGCCCGTCGGGCAGGTGGAACGCGTGCAGCACCCGCTTCTGCAGCAGCAGTACGAGCTGCACCGGGCGCGTATGGAGCAGCGCTGTGAACAGCGCCCGGTCGAGCACGTCCTGTACCACGGCACGTCGGCGCCCGCCGTCCCAGACATCTGCGCGTATGGCTTCAATCGCAGCTTCTGCGGCCGCAACGGTGAGGAGGCCAGGGTCGGGCGTGGGCACGGGCTCTGACGCCCCCCTGGGCGACCCTGACCCCCAGCCTTCATCCCGCCCGCAGGCACGCTCTACGGGCAGGGCGTCTACTTCGCCAAGCGCGCCTCCCTGTCGGTGCAAGACCGCTACTCACCCCCCAACGCCCAGGGACACAAGGCGGTGTTCGTGGCTCGGGTGCTGACCGGAGACTACGGGCAGGGCCGCCGCGAGCTGCGGGCGCCCCCGCTGCGGGCCCCGGGACACGCGCTCCTGCGTTACGACAGCGCTGTGGACTGCCTCCGCCAGCCCAACATCTTCGTCATCTTCCACGACACCCAGGCACTGCCCACCCACCTCATCACGTGCCAGCACCTCCCCCGTGCGCCCGCGGAGGACCCCTCTGGGTTCTCGGGCCACTCCCCGACCACCTAACGCCACCCGAGAGGTCCCTCTCGGCCCTGTCCGGCCGCGCGCTCCCCGGCTTCAGGTCCGCAGCCGTCTTACAGATCCCCGGGCTGCCGTGCTGCCTCTCGGGGACGCCCCTGCCTCCTGTGGCGGGGACTGAGGACACCACAGGCTGTGCGAGCTGCAGGGCTGCGGTCGGGGCCCCGCAGAGGCGGGCTTAGCCACCAGGGGTCAGCCAAGCCCCGGAGGAGGGTGGGTGGCCCGACGCCACCCGCCGAGGCCGGACCTTGCCCCGAAGCGCGGCTCTGTCGTTTGAATAAACGTGAAACCAGGCCGAGGGACCTCCTGGAGCGCCGGGTCCGAACTCTGTTGAAAGGCGGGAGGAACCTTGGCGTGGCTTGCTCGGGGCAGAGCCCGAGGCTCCTTTGCGGGGAGGGGCGGCCTTGGGCAGCGGCGGGAGGACCGACTCAGCGTGCACCCCGAGCGACCCCACGTCGCCTTAGTGTCACGCACGCTCTGCCAACAACGTCTCCTTGCCGACTGGCCCGCCCTTTATGCGCCGGGAGGTGGCGGCGCCTGGCGACAGGGGCGTGTGCGGTGGGGGCGCGGCCCCAGGCGGAACCGCGCTCGCGCTCCGGCTCCCGGATCGCACGCGCGGCGCTGGGTTTGGCTGGAGCCTGGGCGGGGCTCCGGGCTCGCTCCGCCCGCGCCGCCTCCGCCGCCCTACCCGGTCCTAGCAGTCTGACTGCGGCGGCCGAGCCTAGCCGAGCTGAGCCACCAGGCACGTATGACCGGGACCGGGATGGAGATGCGCGCAGCGTGGCGGGACCTGCGGGGTGGGGTGGGGGCTCTCCGGCGCAGGCGTCCCGGAACTCAGGACTGCGTCGCGGCCCCTTCTCCCTTGGGGAGGACACCAGCTCTGCGCTCCGGAGACTGCGGAACTGGTCGGGCGGTGCCCGGGGTGTGGGCAGGAAAGATTGTTGGGGAAGCTCGGGCTGACCGCGGGTTGCCAGGCGAGGGCTGGAGCAGAGAATGCTGGCGGCGGCGGGGCCTGAGGGAGGCGGGGCGCAGTGGCCCCCCAGGTCAGTGCCCTCCAGCCCTTGAGCCCGAGGCACAGAGCCCACATTGTGCCCCCACGCCACCCCACCCCCGCCAAGACAGAGCCCCATTCACCTCCCTCACGGCAGTGCTCTTCGGGATGGGGAGCTGAGGCGTGTGCACGCGTGGGTGTGCATGTGCTCTGGCAGCGCCCCGTGGGTGCAGGTGTGCGAGCACTCAGGGTGGGCTGCTGGAGCGGCGGCCCCGTCTCCCTTCCGGCCTTGCCGCAGCCGAGCTCCGCGGCCCACGCCGCTGCGGCTCCAGCTATTTATAGGCATTCACTGCGGAGACCGAGGTGGGACCGTGCGGGGTTGGGTGTGGAGTGGGGCCGTGGGGAATCCTAGAGGCTCGGACAGCTTGGAGGTAGAGCGCCACTGTCCAGGGGATGGGGTCAGGGTTCTGCCGGTGGTCAGTGTTTCCTGATGGCCTGGCTTTCCTGCTGACCGGAGAGAGGAGGAGAGGAGACAGGCCCAGGTTTGGGGTGGTGGGGGTGGAGGCCAGTGTCTGAGTGATGAAGTGGATGGAGAGTGAGGTCAGTGTCCAAGGAAGGGCAATCACTCCCTCCACTCCCGTTGGTCAGGGCAGAGAGTGAAGTGTAGGGTCAGTGTCCTCTGATCGGGTGAGCCCATGGGTGACAGCGTAGAGGGGTCAGTGTTTGGGTGACTAAGAGAAGGGAGTGGCAGCAGTGGGAGAAATCAATACCCTAGTTATACACTGGAGGGAGTGGTCACTGTTGGTGTCTGAGGGATGAACTAGAGGGGGTGAGGCCGGCCGTGGAGAGGGGCGAGGGTTGTCCATGCCTGCGTGGAGAGTGTGGGAGGACTTGGGAGTGGTTTGTCGGCATCCAGGTGGTAGGTGGACGGGTTGCCTAGGTTAAGAAGGTGGCGGGCGGGCCAGTGGCCAGCACCGCCCCCAGGATGTGACCACCTCCCCTCGCTCCTTTTCCAGGAGGCCATGTCAGGCGAGGACCATGAGGTGCGGGCGGTGGCTGAGGATGGCTCCAACGGAAGCAGCAGCTCGCCCAGTCCAGGGGACACATTGCCCTGGAACCTGGGGAAGACGCAGAGAAGCCGGCGGAGTGGAGGCAGCTCTGGGGGCAACGGCAGTGTCCTGGACCCTGCCGAGCGGGCAGTCATCCGGATTGCAGGTAACCGGAGGACCCCGTCCTTCCATTTGTCGGCGCTGGCCAGTTGACTGTGCTCTCTGGGCAGGTGGAGGACGCGGGAGGAAAGGTGAGAGATCTGTGGGTCAGAGAGGGCCTCTCCTGTCCTGGGTTATTGCAGACCACAAAGCGCCATCTGCTGGCCGCACTCGGTCGGCTGCTGCTGCCGCCTGAGGCCTGAAGTTGAACTTGCTGTGGTGGCTGGTGCCCATCACTGGCTTTCATGACTGAGTCCAGTGCCCAAATGCCATGATGATTCTTTCTTGGGCTCCGGAGCCTGAGCTGCCTTTCAGGCCCCCACTGGTCTTGGCTGCCAACATGGGGGGGGCGCATGGTGGAAGCACATAGGAGCAGCACAGGAGGGGCCACCTGGTTGGTGAGAGCCGCCGCCTCCTCCCAGAGCCAGAGTCCTGCTTTGCTCTCCATTCTGGGGAGGATGAGAGAGGGCCAAGAGAGAGAGGCCTCCGACAGTGTCGAGCTGGCAGCTGGACAGCAAGTGGGCCCTCCCTGTGGGAGTGGGTGACCTAGGGAGGTGAGGGAGGAGCCCACGAGGGTCTCTGCACCCAGGCTGCGGAGCCCTGACCCCAACCGCCACTCGGACTGAGATGATGAGGAGGTGTCTGTAGAGCTGGGCCAGCCCTTGAGGAGGCCAGGAAGGTGGCCCGAGGCATGTGGGGAGAGGCCTGACGGCCAGCTGCGGAGCGAGGATGGTGTTGTGGGCAGGGAGGGACTCTGGGGGTGGACACAGAGGAGCAGGACAGCAGAATTGGGGAAGGCTTGCCCAAGCCTGGCCCCACCCCCAGGTACTGGTGTGGATGGGGCCCCAAGACCTGACAGTCTTTTGCACATATCACAGATGGACTTTAAAAGAGCCCCCCCCCCCCAAAGCGAATCAGGAATGTCCTTGGTACCTTGCTTTCCTCAGCCACATCCCTGCGCTGGCTGGCCGTGGGCTCTGAGCCACCCTGCAGCCATCAGGGGTCAGGGAGGGCAGGGCCTCTGAGCACTGCCTGCTGACTTTCTTAGTATTGACTCCTAGAAGAGTGGTTTCTGGTCCCAGGTAACCAGCATTTAAAGGTAGAGAGGAATAGGCCAGGGGCGGTCCAGAAGGGAGGACCTTGATCCATGCTGCCCGAAGGGTCTCTGTCCATTTGTCAGGTGGTACACAGATTTGTACCAAGGATTTTATTGCTTCTGAAAATTTCCGATTTCAGTCCTTTCATAGTACATAAGTTTTATTTTTCTGTTTTCAAGGACCTTTTTATGTGGCCGGTACCACCACTAGCTCCAGTGTTGCAAGGAAAAGTTCTAAGTCGAGGCAGAGGGAGAGGGGGTGGAGGGAGGGGCGCGCCCCGCGGCGGCCAGGTGAAGTCGCCGGATCTGGCAGGGTCACCGGAGAGGTCGAGGCTGGCGAGGAAGGAGGACTCTGTTCTGGGACTGGGAGCCAGATTTGGAGAATTCGGGCTGTCGGCGGGCCGCGACCCGGTCGGGAGCGCACAGTGGTGTGCGCGCGCTGGCACAGCGCCGTGGAGCCAGGACTCGGAGCCCGTGGAGCCCGCTGCAGCCGAGCTAACGCGCGTGGGGAGACGTCCGGACGCGGCCGCAGCTTCCCCAGAGTCTGGCCGGTCCCTGGCCTCGCCCCGCCCCGCCCGTGGGGCATCCTGGGTGCGGGGCGGGGCGGGGGCGGCCCCTTTAAGTGGCGCTGGCGGCCGCAGGATCAGAGTGGCCGCTGGAGGGCTGGAGGCTCCCTCCCCGCCGCAGCACCCGGCCGCGTCCCGCGCCCGCTGGCATGGCCGCCCTGCTGCCGCCCGGCCCGCCACCCGACGAGCAGGACTTCATCCAGGCCTACGAGGAGGTGCGGGAGAGGTACAAAGGTAGGGCGCCGCCGGCGGGGCCAGGTCCTCCAGCCTGACAGTTTGGCCTCTGACACCTCATCCGCGCTGGCTGTCCCCATCGCGGCCCAGACACAGCCCTGTCCCCCAACCGCCTTGCTCGACCCCGCGGCCCCCCAGCGCCCAGGGAAGAGGCCGGCACGCTCAGCACAGCCCCCATGGTCATGCCCTTAATAGGGCATCTCGCGGTGCGCGCGGGTAAGGTGGGGTGGGCCGCGCAGCAGCGGCAGCAGGGGCTCCTCCCGGCCAGTGTCCAGTGTCCCGAGTCCATGCTCAGCAGACACGTGGGTCAAGGCTAAGCTGATGCCTGCCCCTCAGCTGGGTGCCTCCCACATGGGGCGGGGGCGGCTGCCACCGCCTGGCAGTGGGTCGCATAGTTGTGGCCTCTCCTCACCTCCCAAACCGGCCAGTGCCTGGGCTGCTGCCTTGCCTTGCCTTGGCAGGGACCCCCGTCACACCCCTTCTCTGTCCCCTGAATGGCAGTTGTGGGCTGGGGAAGTCTGGGCAGCCCCTTCTTCCTCTTTAGAGGAAATCGCTCTGTGGCTTTTGGCGGACCCTCCTCTCAGGCTCCACGCCCCTTGGGGCCTCTCTGGGCCTGCCCAAACTCACTGCCCTCAGCTGCCTGCAGCCCAACACTGGAGTCCTCAGGCTCTGAGTAGCCAGGGGCACAGCCCTGGCTCCCGGGCCCTCCAGAGGCTTAGGGGCCTGGGAGTGAGCTGCTGGAGAGGGTCGACGTGGGGTCCCTGGACAGAGCCGACCAGAGCAGTTTCCAGCTCCACACGGCTGGTTTTGCTGGCTCTGCCCCCAAGGGCAGCTCAGGGAGAGCAGTCCTGCTGGGGCTTTGCCTGGAACCAACAGAACCGCGCTCTCTACCCGCTGACCTCGCTGAAGCAGGGGGAGGTTCCCCTGGGCCCAGGGCTCGTCTCTGCTCATCCTGCTCCTTTGCAAATAGCTTTCTCCGGGTCCTGAGCGCCTGGGGTGAATGTGCTGTGGGTTTCTCCTTGTTAGCACTGTGGCCAGCTGTTGGCCTCTGTGGCCAGTTCCCCCTGGGCCAGGTAGAAACAATCCTGTGACAATCAGTGGGCTCTGAGTCTGACCACTGCACCCCCGGGGAGGGAGGGAAGGTACATCTGGACAAGTGCAGGGCAGAGAAGCAGTCATGCACCTGGGCCACAGCTCTTCTGACAAACCCTAGGACAGAGCTGTGTGTGAACTGGCCACTCAGTTTCAAGTGGGGACACTTGACAGCATGCGCATGCTTCGTTCCTGGTCTGGTCAGGTTGCAGGTTGTGTGTGGCTCCAGAGCCTGTCCTGGCCTGAGCACCTCCCAGGCCTCGTGCCGGATGGGTTTCTGGAGTTTGCCCTCCCTAGCCCAGCTTCCCTGGTCACCAGAGTTGGTGCTGGACACAAGTTGAGCTGCCCTGGCCCATGTCCACCTTCTGGGCTTGGTGGGTGACTCTTGCCATTGTCCTCCTGCCTTCAGTGGACTTGCCAGAATCATGGTGGATGGAGTTCCCCATGTAGCCCTGGCCTGAGGCTCCCTGAGAGTTGCCAAGCAGAAGAGCAGGTATTGGGGACTCCCTGAGCAGCCAGTCGTAGGAAGAGTTTCTGGGGTATGCCAGGTACTCCCCGGGATTTCCTGGCTTGAGCCAAGGGAATGGTGAGGGGCTGGGCTGGTGCCTGAGGTTGTGCTGGGGCCATGGCCAACCCCCAGGGGTGCCCTGGAGGAGGCTAGAGGTGGTTAGACTATGGGCTGCGTGGCTGACTGTTGTGAGCCCCGTGGACCTACTAGAGGCCTAAAACCCTTGTGCGCCCTGTCCCTGAAGGTACCGGGCTGACCCAGGGAGGGAGGAAGGACAGGCCTGGCCCCTGATATCAACCAGTGAGTGACTGCTTGGGGCTGGGGGGGTGTCTGTAGAAGCGCCCCTTTCCTGGGCTGGTTCTGCCCTCAGGGTTCCCTGCCCAACCCTCTACACCCATTCTTGGTTCTCCAATGTGCCCAAGAAGGGCTCTGGCTTCTGCCTCCTGGCCTCATCACCCCCATTAGCAGTCACCCCCCTCCCAGCCCCATCCTCTCTGCTCTTACTCACCAGACTCAACTTCTGGTCTTCCCCTCCAAAATCCAGCCTCCTAGCCTCTCACCTCAGTGACCTCCTCCCCCAACACCCCCCCCCCCAACACTTTAGGCCCTACCCTGGACACGTCATCATCCCTGGCTCTCTCCCTGGAAATCCCCCGTTGTCCCTGGTCACTGATCCTCCCAGAACATTCTTGGCTTCTTGCTGGCTAGAGCCCCTTGCAGATTCCCGTGGGGCTGAGGCCACCAGGGAATGTGGCCCAGCTGCAAGGAGTGTCCCGACTCCCACGTCTCCAGAGCCTGGCCTTCTACACTGGGGGAGCCTAGAGAGGCCTGGGGGCAGGTGTGTGAGGGCAGGGAAGAGCCCGAGGTGGGCCAGTGAATTTGGGAAGGGGGTCTGTCTGGTGAAGGGGGAGCCTCCAAACCCCCTCAGGTGCCGCTGTGTGCACAAGGCCAGAGGCCTGTCCATGGGGTCAGGGCGTGAGGTGCAGGACAGGCGGAGGGTGGGGGTGGGGCTAGCTAGCCAGGAGGGCCTGGACAGCAGGAGGGAGACTTCCAGGTTGTCCCCTCAGGGCTGGGAACGGTCACAGCAGCCAGTCAGTGCGGATCAGGTCGGAGGCGAGGGCTGCAGAAGGCAAGGCTGGAACAAGGCCAGAAGGTCAGAAGCCTGTCACTGTGCCTGCTGGGCATGCGTGACTTTCTTTAAAACTCAGCTGGAGGGGCTCCCCCACCTCCCTGGCAGGCCCCGGGCCATTGTGCCTGGCACCCTCCTTGTATGTCCCACCCTCTCTCCCATCCTGGACTCTGAGCTTGGTTATCTGTGTCCCTGGCACCAGCCCCAGGCCCTCAGCCAGCGTTTGCAGGGTGCTTGCACGAATGAGTAGGTGATGGCATGGGCCATCATCTTTGGTGGCCAGAGCTCAGCTGGCAGCAGCAGAGGCCGGCAGGTAACTGGGGCTCTTTAGAGAGGGCTTTTGGTCTGTGTTTATAGTCAGAGGGAAAGCATGCTCAAAAAAACAAAGAAGGCCCTGGCCGGTTGGCTCAGTGGTAGAGCGTAGGCCTGGTGTGCAGAAGTCCCGGGTTCGATTCCTGGCCAGGGCACACAGGAGAAGCGCCCATTTGCTTCTCCACCCCTCCCCCTCTCCTTCCTCTCTGTCTCTCTCTTCCCCTCCCGCAGCCGAGGCTCCATTGGAGCAAAGATGGCCCCGGGCGCTGGGGATGGCTCCTCAGCCTCTGCCCCAGGCACTAGAGTGGCTCTGGTTGCAACAGAGCGAGGCCCCGGAGGGGCAGAGCATCGCCCCCTGGTGGGCAGAGCTTCGTTCCCTGGTGGGCGTACGGGGTGGATCCCGGTCGGGCGCATGCGGGAATCTGTCTGACTGTCTCTCCCTGTTTCCAGCTTCAGAAAAATACAAAAAAACAAAACAAAAAAAACAACAACAAAAAAACCCAAAGAACTAAGCATGATGGAAGTGTATAAAGAAAGAGTTTCAGTCACAGCTCTGGCCCCCATTCTCCCTGGGTGGGGTGACTGCAGTGATGTGTGTGTGTGTGTGTGTGAGAGAGAGAGAGAGATTGAGAGAGAGAGAGAGATGGGAGTCAGGGGGAGAGAGGAACCAGTGGTTTTTAGCATGTTTAGACTTGCGAAACCATCACTGCCATCAATTCAAGAACGTTGACATCACTTGACCTGCAATAAGTGATCTACTTCAGTCCCTATGGATTTACCTACACTGGACACACCAGATAGAGGTGTTCCTCGCTTCACTGTGCTTCGCAGACAGTGGGTTTTTTTGTTTTTTTACAAATCGAAGGTTTAGCAACCCAGCCATCCAACAACTTGGTCAGTGCCATTTTTCCAGCAGATCAGATGATGGTTAGCGTTTTTCAGCAATAACAAAACGGAGGCATGTCTTTTTTTTTTTTTTTTTTTTTTTTTTAGGTGTACTGCTATCGTATACTTAATGTAGACTACACTTGATGGACATTTGGGTGGTTTCCACCTTGGGGCTGTTCTGAACCGTGCTGCGGTGAGCATTGTGTGGGAGTGTCTGTGTGGACGTCTGTCTTCATCTCTCTCGGGTAAACACCAAGGAGTGGAATTGCTGGGTCATGTGGTCATTCTATCTTTAACTGCCTGGAGAACTGCCAGGTTGTTTTTCAAGCACCGCACCGTCCTGCATTCCCAGGAGCCCTCACCCACACTTAACCATTATCTGCCTTTTTGATTGTGGACATCCAATCTAGTGGGTGCGAAGTGGACTCTTGTGTTGGTTCCCATTAGTCTTTCCTGATGCCTGACCTCTCCAGCGCCTTCTCCTGTGCTTATTGACCATGGTGTGTCTTCTTCTGAGAAATATTTATCCAGATCGTTTGTCTATTTTTTTTTTTTTTGTATTTTTCTGAAGTTGGAAACAGGAGGCAGTCAGACAGACTCCTGTATGTGCCTGACCAGGATCCACCCGGCACACCCACCAGGGGGCGATGCTCTGCCCATCTGGGGCGTTGCTCTGTTGCAACCAGAGCCACTCTAGCCCCTGAGGCAGAGCCACAGAGCCATCCTCAGCACCCGGGCCAACTTTGCTCCAATGGAGCCTTGGCTGTGGGAGGGGAAGAGAGAGACAGAGAGGAAGGAGAGGGGGAGGGGTGGAGAAGCAGACGGGCGCCTCTCCTGTGTGCCCTGGCCGGGAATCGAACCCGGGACTCCTGCACGCCAGGCCGACGCTCTACCACTGAGCCAACCGGCTGGGGGCCACCCTTTGTCCATTTTTAAATCTTTTCATGATTGGGTTGCACTTGTTCTTTATGTATTCCTGATCCAAGTGTTTTGCAAAAATTTTCTCCGATTCTGTGAGGTGTCTATTCATTTATTAAAATTTTTTTTCCCTAGCGTGCGGAGGACCTGGGTTCGATTCCCGGCCAGGGCACACAGGAGAAGCGCCCATTTGCTTCTCCACCCCTCTGCCGCGCTTTCCTCTCTGTCTCTCTCTTCCCCTCCCGCAGCCAAGGCTCCATTGGAGCAAAGAGAGCCCGGGCGCTGGGGATGGCTCTGTGGCCTCTGCCTCAGGCGCTAGAGTGGCTCTGGTCGCAACATGGCGACGCCCAGGATGGGCAGAGCATCGCCCCCTGGTGGGCAGAGCGTCGCCCCTGGTGGGCGTGCCGGGTGGATCCCGGTCGGGCGCATGCGGGAGTCTGTCTGACTGTCTCTCCCTGTTTCCAGCTTCAGAAAAATGGAAAACAAAAACAAAAACAAAAAAAAAATTTTTTTTTCTTTATTTTTTTATATTCTTTAGCAGCAGCGCGTGGGCTTTGGTCGGTCCGGGGGTTGTTCTCGCCTCTTCTTCACACTGCTCCATTTATTAAATATTTTATTTATTGATTTTAGAGAGAGAGAGAGAAATGGAGGGAGGAGTGGGAAACATCAACTTCTCGTCTGTGCCTTGACCAGGCAAGCCCAGGGTTTCAAAACAGCAACCTCAGTGTTCCTGGTCAATGCTTTGTCCACTGCCCCACCACAGGTCAGGCTCGTCACTTTCTTGATGGTGTCCTTTGAAGAACAGAAGTTTTTAATTATGGTGGGCCCAACCTATCTATTTTTTTCTTGCTGCTTGTGCTTTTGGGGTCTTATTGAAGAAATGATGCCTTATTCCAAAGTCATGAAGATTTATTTACGCCTCTGTTTTCATTTCAAGAGTTCTAATAGTTTTAGCTCCTATGTCTAGGTTTGATACATTTCAGATTAATAATGGCATGTGGCCTGAGGCAGGGATTCTAACTTTAGCCTTTGCCTTGGTGAATCCTGATTGGGGCTGGGAGCAGGGGCCAGGGGCCACATGCTGTGAGACAGGATTCAAGGAGGCCGGGGACGGGGACGGGGACGGATGGTGCAAAGCGGGCCATCTGGGTGCCTCGACCTCCCATGGCCTGGGACCAAGGGCAGTGCCCAGCGGCAGGCCCACAGTAGACAGGGAGTGGGGTGCCTGGTGGGGCTGTGGGGTGATGGTAGACTGGGTGGAGGAGAAGTCAAGAAGTGTTCTCTGGTGAGGGAGAAAGGCGGGTGCCCACTTGGGGGACTTGGGACACTTAGCCTGCAGGGCCTGCTCCTCTCTACCCTTCCACTCTTGTGGGGGAGCTTGGGTGATGGTTTATCTGCAAAAGGGTCATTCCGGCTGGTTGGTCAGCTCTCAGCTGGGTCCTGTCCCACTGCCCTGAGGCAAAGGGGGTCTGGGGCCAGGAAGAGGATGGGGGCACCTGCTGTTCATTCTGGTTCCTGGGGTGGGAGCAGACCCAGGCCCAATGCTGCGGGAAAGGAAGGCCCTAGGGACATCTGGTGTAGCTGGTCTGGAGTCTGGGCGGCCTGGGCTGGGTGTGTGGGTCAGGTAGGCTTGGGGTAGCACTGGTGCCTTGGACAAGTGGGGTGGGGGGAGGGCTGGGTGCTGGAAGTTCAGGGCCACAAGCTTGGGGCAGCTGGTAGAATGTGACAAAGTAGTGTCCCCAGCAGGTGCCTCTGAGCATGTGGCTTTTATCATCTTTATTCTGTTTTTTTTTTGTTTGTTTATCAAATAAGTAGGTATGTTGAACTTTTGAAATGTATCTTTATTACCTTTTTTTTTCTCTTAATGAATGGCGATGGGGGAAGCTCATAAAACAGGTACAGGATTAAGTATCAAGAGATACCTTGAGCCTGACCAGGCGGTGGCTCAGTGGATAGAGTGTTGGACTGGGCTGTGGAGGACCCAGGTTTGAGACCCCCAGGTTGCCAGCTTGAGCGCGGGCTCATCTGGTTTGAGCAAAGCTCACCAGCTTGGACCCAAGGTCGCTGGCTCAAGCAAGGGGTTACTCGGTCTGCTGAAGGCCCGCGGTCAAGGCGCATATGTGAAAGCAATCAATGAACAACTAAGGTGCCACAACGAAAAACTAATGATTGATGCTTTTCATCTTTTTCTGTTCCTGTCTGTCCCTATCTATCCCTCTCTCTGTCCCTGTAAAAAAAAAAAAAAGAGAAAAAGAGAGATACCTTGAGCTTCCACGTTATGATCACCACAGGAACTCCCAGTTGTTTGCAGAGTACACTAGCCCCAGAGAACAACCCCTGCACTGGGTACCTGGGGCCAAAACAGATTGCCACAGTCTGCGTGGCCCGAACAACAGAAATTTATGCTGTCACGGTTACGGAGTCCAGAAGTCCACAATCAAGGTGTCAGCAGTGCTGTGCCCCCTTGGAGTCCCCGGGGCAGATTCCGTTTCCGCCTCTCCAGCTTGGTGGTTGTCAGCATTCCTTGGCTCGTGGCTGCATCTCTCCAATCTCTGCATCTGTGGTCACATGGATTCTCCCCTGGGTCTTCCCCTCTGTCTCTTGCCCGTGACCTAAGGACATGTGGCACTGGATTTAACACCCTTCTGAGTCATCCAGCATCTCAGATCATCTCAATCTTCATTACAACTGCCAAGACTCTTTTTCCAAATAAGGGCACATTCAGAGGGTTTAAAAGGTGGACCATTCAACCCACTGCAGCCTATCCTATGGTCCCCTAACATTCATCTCTGTCATGTGCAGAATACACTCACCCTGTCCCAACACCCTCCAGAGTCTCCACTCATTACAGCGTCGACTCTGAATCGCATCAGCTCAAGAGCCCCAAGTCTCATCTGAATTTGTCTGAATTCAGGTGTAAGTGAGGCGAGGGTATGGCCCACCCCCCGGGGAAAATTCCACCCCGTGTGCGGACCCGTGAAGCTAGTGCGCTGTCTTCTCTGTGGCTTCATGTTTCACCCTGCACCCACGGCCCCATCTTCTGGGCCTGAAGCTCGGCCCCTGGAGGGGAGCCCCGGTTTGAAGCAGAGTAGCTCCAGCGCCCCCATTTCCTGCCTGTAGGACCTCAGCATTCCAACAGCTCTCCTTCGTTTCACCCTGCCTCTGTCCTCTTCAGTCCACGCCGCAGGTGCAGCTGTTCGTGCAGCACCTCCACACGCGTGGGCCTCCCATGTAAGACACGGGAGATCCACGCCGTGGGAGAGGAGGAGGCGTCAGTCTCCCCGGTCTTCCCCGGACTGCCTCGCTCTCTGCCCGGGCGGCTGCAAGATGGTTGAGTGGGCCTGTGAGTCAGACCTGTGACGCCTGCAGCTGCAGGTTGTCCTGTCACGCCCTGGGCTCTTTCTGTAGACCAGCAGCACCCTTTCCTAGCCGTGCCTCCGTCTCCGCGGCTGCCTCTTCCGCAGTCTGAACAGGCTGTGACTCCCCCAGGTCAGCGGGCCCTCGTTCCTTTTTTGACTCCACATTTTCTTCCACGGCCTACGTCTTTCCTCCTGCGCTTCGCTGTGGGTGGCCAGTGGACACCCCATCACGCCCCTCCACACTGTGCCGGAAACCTCCAGGGTCACCACTGACGAGCTCTGCTGTCCACCCAGCTCAGCCCCACTGGGGAAGGGTCACCTTTTCTCCCGTGTCCAGTAGTGTGTGCTCCTCAGTTCCTTCGGAGTCCTCACCGCAGGCCACCACTTATATTTCATTTTCTATCAGTAGTCTGTGCCAGGCAATCAAGGCTCCTGACGTCCCTCACAATTCTCCGGCCTCTGTCCCGTGCTCGGGTTCAAACCCATCCCGCCCTTGAGGTATTGGTCACGGTCTCAATCCCCTCCCAGAAACAAAACCTTTATTACTCTCCTGCGTCTGCCACCACAAACAACCGTGCACAGGTGGTTGAAAACAACAGGAATTTATTTCCTCACAGTTCTGGAGGCCAGAAAGTCCAAAACAAAGGTGGTGTTGTTGGAGCTGTACTTCCTCCGAAGGCCCTAGGACCTTCCTGACCTCTTCCGGCTTTTGGTGGCTGTTGGCATGCTTTGGGTAGTGGCCACATCACTTCAATCTCTGTCCCCCTCTTCACATGGCTTCTCTACATGTCTTTCCTATTCTCTCTTTTTTAAAAAAATTTATTTTTTAAAATTTTATGAGAGAGACGGAGATAGTAAGGCAGACTCCTGCATGCCTCTCAACTGGGATCTACCCTGCAACCCCTATCTGGGGCTGATGCTTGAGTACTGAGCTGTTTTTAGTACCTGAGGTTAACGTGCTCAGACCAACCGAGCTATCCTCAGCACCCAGGGCCATGCTCAAACCAATCAAGCTGGCTGCAGGAGGGGAAGAGGGAGAGAAGGGGGAAGGGTAGGGGGAAGGGAAGCAGATGGTCACTTCTCCTCTGTGCCCTGACCAGGAATCAAATCCAGGATGTCCATACGTCAGGCAACACTCTATCTACTGAGCCACTGGCCAGGGCCTAGTGTCTCTTTTGAGGATACTCGTCATTAGATTTAGGGCCCACTAAATAATCCAGGATAATCTCATCTCAAGATCCTTAATTACATTTGCAAAAATGCTATTTCCAAATAAGGTCACAGTCACAGGTACTGGGGATTTAGACATGGACTTATCTTTTTGGAGCCACCATTCAGTCCCTCCCTAAGTTACCCTGCAGTGGTCGGTTGATGTTTTCTGAAACTTCTCCATCTTTTTGTTTTGTGTTTATTGTTTTTCAGAACTATGCACGGTGTTTTGTCACATAATTATTTTTTTGCAAGAGAGAGAGGGAAGAGACAGAAACATCAACCCATAGTTATGTCAGTTTAGTTGTTCATTGATTGCTTCTCATCCATGCCTTGCTTGATCCGGGGGCTCCAGCTGAGCTGGTGACCCCTTGCTCAAGCCAGTGACCTTGGGCTTCAAGCCCATGATCTTTGGGCTTAAGCCCGTGACCATGGGGTCATGTCGATGATCTCACACTCAAGCCAGCAACCCCACACTCAAGTTGGTGAGCTTGGGGCTTCAAACCTGGGACCTCAGTATCCCAGGTCAATGCTCTATCCATTGCACCACCACCAGTCAGGCGATCGTATAATTTAATTTATTTGTAATTTTGTAATTAAATGTGGTAAAATATTTTAGACACATATAACTTTTTTTTTTTGCCTGACCTGTGGTGGCGCAGTGGATAAAGCATCGCCCTGGAAATGCTGAGGTTGCCGGTTCGAAACCCTGGGCTTGCCTGGTCAAGGCACATATGGGAGTTGATGCTTCCAGCTCCTCCTCCCTTCTCTCTCTCTCTCTCTCTCTCTCTCTGTGTCTTTCCTTCTCCTCTCTAAAATGAATAAATAAAAAATTAAAAATAAATAAATAACTTTTTTTTTACTTAATGTTACTACATAGACATCTTTCTATGACATTAATTTACAATATAATATTCCTGCCCTGGCCGGTTGGCTCAGCGGTAGAGCGTCGGCCTAGCGTGCGGAGGACCCGGGTTCGATTCCCGGCCAGGGCACACAGGAGAAGCGCCCATTTGCTTCTCCACCCCTCCGCCGCGCTTTCCTCTCTGTCTCTCTCTTCCCCTCCCGCAGCCAAGGCTCCATTGGAGCAAAGATGGCCCGGGCGCTGGGCATGGCTCTGTGGCCTCTGCCTCAGGCGCTAGAGTGGCTCTGGTCGCAACATGGCGACGCCCAGGATGGGCAGAGCACCGCCCCCTGGTGGGCGTGCCGGGTGGATCCCGGTCGGGCGCATGCGGGAGTCTGTCTGACTGTCTCTCCCTGTTTCCAGCTTCAGAAAAATGAAAAAAAAAAAAAAAATATTCCTTTGCTTTGTAACCCTATCCTACCACTTTTCTACCTGTAGCATTTTCTAACAATGCCACCTCGAGTTGAGAGGTGCTGTGTAAATAGCTTATAAAAGTGATACAGCAGCCTGACCTGTGGTGGCACTGGGCATGGCGTGCTGACATGGAATGCTGAGTTCGCTAGTTTGAAATCCCGGGCTCGCCTGGTCAATGCACATCCGACGAGCAACCAATGAACAACTAAAGTGAAGCAACAAATGGGCTGATACGTCCCCCCCCCCAGCCTTCTCTCTCTGTAAAATCAATTTTAAAAATCTTTAAAAAAAAAAGTGATACAACAGAAACTGACATTAATGTGTAATTAAAGGATTGCTGCTTCCCCTACAAACCAAACCAAAACAATAAATCCCCTGTCGTAGACCATGAAGGTTATTTCTATTTTGTTTTATTTCCTGGTATTAGAAACTGCTGCAGTGAACAGTTTTGTAGCTGGATTGATGTGGGTGTCTATGATTGTTGTTACAAATAGAATTTCTGGGTCAACTGACATACACAACGTGAGCTTTATCTACACCATTTTTCACCTCTCAGATGAGCAGATGTCCTCAAACCTGGATTTCTGGAGGGTAGTGGTGAAGCTTGTGGGAAACAGGCCAGGGAGAGTGTCTATTCAATCTGAAAGCACCTGCTCAAGTGACAGGTGTCCCTGGAAGGAGGGACAGCGTGGCACCTGCGTGGCCGCGGGAGACCTGCGTGTGTGAGGTGCCACGTGGCTCGTGACGGCGTGTGAGAGACTTCGTGTCTTGTGTCAGAGGGGGGAAGACTGAGAGTCATGTTCCTATTTGCTCGATGTTCCATAAAAACATTCTGGAGGATAAACAGAAATCGGGTCACGGTGAGCCCCTGGGGCGTCCGGGCGGGACGGGGACCAGCAGGAGGAGGACTCCGCCCTGCGCCCAGTGCTGCGGTCACGCGGAGGGTCTCTGGCGCGCACAGTATGGAACGTGCATCTCTAAGATGTTGACTGGGTGTTGCAGCTGCTTCTCCCCGCAGTGCCGGAGAGGGCTCAGTCCCCGCACCCGCACTGCTTTCCTTGGGGAGCACCGCTTCTGTGGGGCGGGGCCTTCCTTGGGGAGCACCGGTTCTGTGGGGCGGGGCCTTCGGGACGCCCGCCTGTTTTCTCCGCGGTCTGTCTCTTCCTTTGTGCGTGTTGGGTCTCTGCACTCAGGTTCCGACGGATTCTCATTGATCCCATCCCACAGCGCCTCCTCTCTGGCATTGCTAGCGAAGGCTCTTTTCCTGCTATGTTGTTGCTCGCCCGCCCGTAAGAAATCCTTTGGGTCTTTTTTTCTGTTGGTTCTGATAGGAGGCTGGTGAGGTTTGTTTGGGTGCTGAGAGGAGTGTTGTCGTGTGCTGGTTCCGTGGGGGCGGCCTCATTGGCATTGCCTCCCTCTGCCTGGCATGGCTGGGTCCTCCACACAGGATGAGATGAGGCTGGGCTGTCTGCAGCGGCAGCAGAGTGGGCTCCGAGGGTCCCTAACCCCCATACTGAGGACCCTACAGCCCTATGGCTAAAGAGTTTGCCCCCAACCAGCACTCCTAACCTTGCTGTGTCACAGTCTCGTGTGACCCATGGCGAGGCCCCGGCAGGCCGTGGTGGGTTTCGGAGGTGTGTGTGTCCTCGAGTTAACAGTGTGCTGTCTTTCCTAGTGTACTGACCACATTGTCGTTGTTAAGTGAGAGGCAGGGAAGCAGAGAGACAGACTCCCACATGCGTCCTGACCAGGAGCCACCCGGCAAGCCCCCTACAGGGTGATGCTCTGCCCATCTGGGGTCACTGCTTCATTGCTCGGCAACTGAGCTATTTCTGCGCCTGAGGCGGAGGCCATGGAGCTGTCTTCAGCGCCCGGGCCAACTTTGCTCCAATGGAGCCTTGGCTGCGGGAGGGGAAGAGAGAGACAGAGAGGAAGGAGAGGGGGGTGGAGAAGCAGATGGGCGCTTCTCCTATGTGCCCTGGCCAGGAATCAAACCCAGGACATCCACACGCTGGGCCGATGCTCTACCACTGAGCCAGCCGGCCAGGGCTCTGACCAATTTTACAATCACAAATGCTGATGCATTTTTGTCAGATAAGTCATCAGTATTTTGGAAATCGGCATAAAGGTTTCCTTCCTTTTTTTTTAAAATTTTTTTTTTAAGATTTATTTATTTATTATAGGGGGGGGGGAGGAGCAGGAAGCATCAACTCCCATATGTGCCTTGACCAGGCAAGCCCAGGGTTTTGAACTGGCAACCTCAGTATTTCCAGGTTGACGCTTTATCCACTGCGCCACCACAGGTCAGGCGGTTTCCTTCCTTTTTAAAAAAAGTTCTATTTATTGATTTCAGTGAGAGAGGAAGGGAGAGAGAGACAGACAGATAGGAACATGTAGATGTTCCTGAATGTGCCCCAATCTGGGATCGAACCAGCAACCTTTGTGCTTTGGGATGATGCTCTAGCCAACTGAGCTATCCAGCCAGAGCTGCTGCTGCTGCTTTTTCTTCCTCTTCCTCTTTTTGAAAAGATTTTATTTATTGATTTTAGAGAGAAGACAGAGAGAAAGGCAAGGGGAAGGGGCAGAAAGCATCTATTTGTAGTAGTTGCTTCTCACAAGTGCCTTGACCGTAAGCCCGGGGCTTCAAACGGGCAACCTCAGCACTCCAGGTAGACGCTTCCTCCACTGCACCACCACAGGCCAGGCCAGGCTTTCTTCTTTATTAGTAAAGCAGAGCTATATCGTAGCCTTCCTGAGAAGCATGTCACCCTTGAACTGCAAGAATTTATTCCTTCCATTCCCCGTGGCGATTCCTGTGAGTCCAGGTCTGGGGTCCTGGGATGAGACAGCTGCCCCTGTGGCCCAGACAAGTGTCTGGATTAGAGACACGGTCCTTCCTGGGAAAGGTCAACAGAGGGGGTTGGACCCGACAGGAGGCCTGTCTGCTGGCTGGAGGTGGGGTCCACCTGCTGCAGGGAGCAAGGTGACACCGTGTCGGGGAGCAGCAGGTGTGTGCCATGACCTGGTCTGTGTGCGGAAGGTCTCTGGCTGCTGTGTGCAGGATGCGTGCAGGATGCAGGGGTGGGTGATGATGTCACCACCGGGACACCCTTCTGGAGTGTGCCCTGGAGGTGAGAAGCATGGTTGCCAGGCCGAGGGAGGTAGTGAGGACAGGCTTGAGAAAATACGGGAGCAGAAGGATGGGAGCTGGGGGTGGAGACCGAGGACCCCAAGGTCGCAGGCAGACACCTGGTAGTGGTGCTATTGCAGAACTGGGCTGCACGGAGGGGGCTGGATGGTCACCTCCGTGTCTCCCAGGCCTCTGCCGGGATCCCCTTGGCTGGCACCGCAACCGGTGGCGTGGTGGCCCTGGACTTGATGGCCACAGGCTTCTGGAAGCCACCCAGGGTGGCTGGTCTGGTCCAGGTCATGCTGTCATCACCCAGGGCAGGTGGCCTCCCTCCGTGGAGGAAGGTTTCCCTCCTGCAGCCCAGCTGCGTCCCCAGAGGTTGAGGCTGACACTGAGCTGCAGCTGTGGGCAGAGATGCCCGGGACCCCCACTGCTAGGGAGCTGCACATCAGAGGGGAGAGGTGTCTGCTGGCAGGGACTGCAGCTGTCCCATGTCACCCTTCTCAGGATCACTTGAATTACCTGTCCACCAACCACTAGCGAACCCCAGCAGGGCAAGCTGCCGTGGGAGAGGGTTCAAGCTGGGCGGAACAGCCAGGTGAGGGCAGGCAGGGCCATCCGCGTGGTCGGCAGGGGTGTGTGGAGGCAGGGCAGGACCTAGCCTGTCAGGGTCTCATGGGACTTGTGAGGAGGGGGTGCTTTGTCCCAGACAGAGGCTGGGAAGGAGGGCCTGGCTGGGTGGTGTTTGGTCTTGGCTTGGGTTTCAGGGACGCTGAGGGTGTGAGTTGCCTCCTCATATGTGCAGAAAGCTTCCAGAGGGTTTGAGGTGTGAGTCCAAAGTGTGAGCCCCTGGCCCAGGTGAGCCGATAGGGTCCTACAGCTGGGGCTCTAGTGGGGAGCTGTGCAGGGCCAGACCACCTGTCTTCTTGAGGACCCCACAATGAGATCTGGGGAGAGGCCCGTAAAAGCTGAGGCCAGTAGGGAGGGCCAGAGCCTTCTCCTCACCAGAGCTGGATGACCGGCTGCCTCTTCTCCCCACTGCCTGCATCTCCTGTCACCAGGCCCTTGTCCACGGCCGTGGGGGGGTCCTCCCTGGCCTGGTGCCGCCTCCACCCACAGCTTTGTCCCAGCCCCGTCCTCCTCCATGCTCCAGTTGTCTCCACATTCTTCCCCGTCTGCCAGGCTGCTCTTCCCTTGCCTCTGGGCCTCTCTGCACGCATGGTCCCTCTTTCTCTGCTGGTTAGCGGCAGTCTGTCTTTCTGTCCCCACGTGGCTGCCCCTTCCTCCGGGAAACCTGATCTGGGAAGGAACTGAAGAACAGGCCCCACGTGTCCCATGGAGCCTTTCTGGGGGCCGCGTGGCCGTGCCCCACTTTTCCAGCTTAAGCACACGGCTGCTGTTTGGGGCAGATCGGTCACCGTCTCCAGGCCAAGGGGGTCTCCTCATTGGATCTTCCAGCTGCCACCACTTCTTTAAAGGCCTCCTGGTCACTCACAGGTGGGCAGCCTGACTTGAGGTGGGGACATTTAAAGATCTGGGACATTCCTTCTCTGAATAGCTGTCCTCATGGTTTGGAGAAGTTAGGAAAAAAACCACGTTAAGTGCGCATGATCCTCGTGTTACCCCATCTCCCGCTTCCCGTGCCTGATCCTCATGCGTTACCCCGTCTCCTGCTTCCTGCCTTCATTTTTCACTGGCTTGAAATGGCACAGTCTTATAAAATTTGATGGCATGCAGTTTTAAAATAGAATTAGCACTCATCTTTTGGGTGAGTTTTCCATAGTTTTTTAGATCTGTTCATTTAAGAATCTGTCCGTTTCATTTGAGATTGAAAAAGGAAGTGCTGTTTAGTGACAGGCTGAGTTTTAAGTTTATCCAGATGGAGCTAATAAAAAAGTCATAGTGACTGAGGTGTAAGGAATGACAAAATCCTGCTTTAATTTCTCACCTAACTGTTTAACCCCAGTTTGGCAGCTTCCAAACCCCAGATCTTTCCTGAGACCTGCCCGGTGCCCCAGCCTGGCCGAGTCCCGGTGCCCCAGCCTGGCCAAGTCCCGGGAGTGGCAGGGCTGGGGTGAGCGACTCAGTTGCTAGGTCTTGAAGCAGCCCTGGGCTGCACCTGCTTCTTTACCCATCAACCTGCTCCCGTGTGGGTGCTGCCGGCTTCGTCCCTGAGCCGTCGTCATGTCCCCCGCCCCAGCCCTGACTCGACACACAGCAGGCTTGCCTGCAGCGAGGACAGGAGTTTGCAGGAAGAGGGTATGGGCCCTGAGAAGCCAGGAGGGACCTTGGGGTGAGGATAGAGGAAGAATTGGGAGGTAGGCCTGGCAGGAGACTGAGGCAGGCTGGCCACCTCTGGAGGCTCTGTTCCCCCACAGCCAAGTACAGAAGGCCAGAGTGGGAGGCGAGCAGCTGGCAAGGAAGGGGTGAATGCCCAAGGTGGGTGTGGGTGGTCAAGGCTTCCTGTGGCCCAGTGCATGGGGCAGAGCGGACCCCACCCCGCCAGGGCAGACATTCTCCCCAGTGGGCGGGCAGTGACAAACAGCCCACTCCTGTGGCTCAGAAGGCTGGTCCCATCAGCGATAGGGGTGAGAGGGGACCCAGCAAGGAGATGCTCTGGGGCCCGGGCCAGTGGTGGCCGTGGAAGTGGTAGCAGGTAGACAGACGAGAAGGCAGAGCTGCCAGGTCCTGTGGGGCTGTCTGTGTGTGTGGGGGGGTCAGTGACCCCAGGGGGTTGGCCTGAGCTCCTGGAAGGTGACGGTGCTGCAGCCACACAGCATCCCAAGACAGGCCTGGGCGGAAATTGCTGAGTGGGTGCAGCAGAGGCTTGGCTGCAGCAGGTTGGAGCCCCGATGGACATGTCATCTTAGGATTCAGTGTGGAGGGCATCTTGAGTCATAGGATGGGATGAGGTGGTCCACAGAAGCATGTAGGTGGCGGAGGTGCCAGCAGAAGGGACAGGGCAGAGGGTAGAGGGCAGGGGCAGAACCACTGGGGCATGGGAGGTGGGGACAGAATTTTAGTGATCAAGGGGCTAGTTTAGGGTCCTGGAGTATGATGGGGTGGGGGTGGGGCAGACCTCCAGCCCCTGCCCTGGTGGGATCCGCCTAACCTCCTCACCCAGGGTATTAAGTGGAGAGACCACCTGGAGGCTGTGACCAATGAGTATCTTCTGCAGTGAGTGAATGAATGGTGGTGGCTTCGAGGCCAGGGAAGCCACGTGCACGAGGGTCCAGAGGGGCCCTCTGAGGGTGGGCAGCGGGGCATGCTGGGGGACGGTGGGGTGGGGTGGGTGCGCCATCAGAATGCGAGCCTGGATCCGACCGGCTAGCTGCAGATCCGGCTGGAGATGCTGAGGTCAGGCGCTGGGGAGGTAGGGGCGGGATGGGTCGGGGCGGTGCGCGGCCGGCTGGGAGCATGCGCCCGGTGGCCTTGCACGGAATCGATCAGCAGAAGCCCCGCCCCGGGCCGGAAAGCCCCGCCCCTAGCCTCCCGGACCCCTCCCCCAGGCTGCAGCTCCGGCCTGGTCAGTGCCGTGCGGGGCTGGGCTCTGTGTGGCGGCTGCAACGCCGCCCTCAGTACCGCCGGAGACATGGACCCTTCGCGAGCCATCCAGCACGAGATCAGCTCCCTCAAAGGTGCGGGCGGGGAAGGAAGGGGCCCAAGCTGGGGTTCTGGGGTTCGCGAACCAGGCTGTGACCTCCAGCTGGGTGCAGTCCCCCTCAGGGCAGCGGCCAGGGTCTGCCACCCTGGGACAGCTTTGGGGTTAGGAAGCTGGGGCCATGGAGACCTTAGGCCCATGCCTTTGCACCAGGACACCCCAGGTGGGGGGTGCGCCCGGGACTGGCAGGGGGCGACTTCAGCCGCAGCCCTGCAGCCCTGCATCCCGGCAGCCCCGCAGCGAGTGTCGGGGGGCGGGGCGGGCCGCCGCGGGGCGGGGCCGAGATGGGAGCAGGCTTGGGCAGCGGGTCGGCCCCTTCTCCTCTCGGGGACTCGGCGGAGTCCCCGCCCCACCTGCCGCCCTGCCGCTCTGCCGCTCTGCCCTGCATCCTAGGGGACAGGCTGGGTCGTGGGGATCACTGTGGGGAGGCGCCAGGCGGGCTGGACCCGGGCAAGTCCACACTGCGGCTCTTTGTTCTGGGGTGGGGTGGTTGGGGGCTGCCTGAAGGGCCCCAACTGGTTGCCCTGGAAACCTGGAGAGGCCTGGACGGGTGGGGAGGGGGCGGCCCTGCCCGCCTGCCCGGGCTCTCCCAGTGCTGAATCAGTAACTGTGGCTGCGGTTCCGCAGGGTAGGGGCGGGGCAGAGCGGGCATTCTCCCAGCCCTGTGACAGGGGCGGGGGGCGGGGGGCGGTACCCCTACCCTGGCCCGGAAGAAGGACCGAGGGAGGTACGCCAGGCCGGGAACTTATTGCTTCTGGCTCCTCCAGGCTCCTCCCTTTACCCCCAGAGGGCCTAGACTGAGAGGAAGGAGGGTACTCCCCACCGTGCCCCGCCCCCTTTACTTCCGAGCCCCAAGTTACTGCCCTCTCCTGCTGGGGATGGCACAGGTGTGACAGAACTGAGTAGGTTGGCCCAAGACCCGTGCAGGCCTATGTAGGAAGAGGAGACCTTCGGTCCAAAAGTTTTTTTGGGGGGGTGTCTTGGAATCATTTGAGGAAAGTGGGGGGCGTAAATTGGTTTGGTAGGGTGCTTAGGAATTTGGGGGGATTAGGTCGAGGAATCATACCAGGAATATAGCAGGGATGTATGGGGTGGCCACGCAGGGAGAGCAGGTCAGTGGGGGGCTGCGGGGTAAGCCGTGGGGAGCACAGGAGGTCTGTGTGGGAGGGACTAACGACAGGCCAGGAGAGTGGGCTTTCTCTGGGAACAGGGCTGGGTCACCGGCCTGAGCGCTGGCCTGGATCGCAGCTGGTCTAGTCTCCTGGAGCCACAGCCCAAGTGGCAGGGAGAGTCTGCAGGCTCTGCAGGTGGGGATGGGGGCTGAGGGGGCGTGGCCGCTGCCTGCTCTCGCAGCTTGCGTCTTCCTCGAGCTCCTACCGTGCTTCCACCCCCCGCCCCTCCTGGAGCTGGTCCTCGTGGGGCTGGCGCCCTTCCAGCCTGGCTGGCTATGGGGTGGGACTGGGGGGCTTGGCGGGGTGAGGGTTGGCGGCCACAGGGAGCTGGCGAGCAGGGCTGTGGGAAGGCTTGGCTGTACCTTCAGAGTTTCCACTGCCACCTCTGCCACGACTCAGCGCGTGTGTGAGTGTGTGTGTGTTGGCGCTGTGTTTGCAGCAGGCCCGGCGGTGCCATAGCAACGGCGGCATAAACCCGCCCTACGCGCCGCTTCTGACCGCCAGCCTCAGGCGCCTCCCACCTCGGGATCCCCCACCCCGCCCTATTTATAATCAGTTCCCGGGTTGCAGAGCGTGGTGGGAATGGGTGTGTCCGTCTGGGGGATGGGAGAGAGCGCGGATCCGGGTGTCGGGTGTGGGTGGAAGCAGCACAGAGTGGGGGGTGGGGTGGGGGGTGAGGTATTGGGTGGGATGAGGTGGGCACAGGATATCCATGGTTGACCCTCAGGTGGAGCCTGCCGCCCCTTCCCCTACCCTGCTGATGGTCACCCTTTCTCTTGGGCCCCTGACTTTCTCTGCTAGCCTGGTGCTCCTCTGCCCAGCATCCGTCCGGCTGGCCCACAGGCGCGCCCTTAGGGTGGGGTGTCTGTGTGATAGCAGGGGTCCTGAGCCTGGGGTGGCAGGGATTTGGTGACTTTGATTGCCTGTGGCAGCTGAGGGTTTCTGGCCCAGACAGCTGGCGGTGGGTGGTGGCAGTGGGTGGATGGAGGCCCCACTCAGAGCCCCCCACCCGGCTCCCAGGGGACTGCGTGTTCTCTGGGCTTGCCTTTGATCTGACCTGGAAAGTTTTAGATAGGGTGGCCATTGTCTCAGACCTGGCATTGGAGGTGGGGACTGCTTTTTGGACAGCAGCCAGTGGTGCCCGCAGCCCTGCTGCCCATGTGCTGCAGCTGCCTCTGCAGTTCCCCTCGTCTGCTGCCCCCAAGGCCCTGGTCCTCTACTCAGACCTTGACCCCCCCCTAGTCCTAGTCCTGTCCTCAGACCTCAAGTGTCCCCAGACCCAGATGGCCCGGCACCCCTATTTAGATCCTGGTGAGCCCATGAAGCTCTGAGACCACCACCCTGTGTTGGGTCCCCAGCCTGAGGTCTCCCCCTGCCCTCACTTCTCTTTGCTTTGTCACCTTGGAGATTCTTAGACCACAGTGCTCCTGTCCCCCTCCCTGGAGGCTAGGAACCTTCAAGGAAGTATTTAGAAACTGATGTAATTTCTGAAGTTGGAGCTGAGCGGCCTGGGAGGGGAGGGGTGGGGAGGGAGGGGAGCGGCCGCAGGGGTAGCTGACACTGCGAGGCAGGCGAGGCGCCCCCCACTCTTCTAGGGGCCTCGTGGCTGTGGGTGGGAGGGGCCGCCCGTGCTGCTGAGTCAGAGGGGGCTGGCCTGGCCTCCTGGAGGGAGGGCTGGCGGGAGGCTCTTGCAGGCGGTGGGCAGGCCCAAGTGCCGGCAGGAATTGCAGCAGCCGGGCAGCCGGGCAGCCAGGCAGCCAGGCAGCCAGGCAGCCAGGCGCCAGAGCCTCAAGTCCGGAGCCCAGGCCCTCAAGCTCAGTGCTGAGGAGGCCCGCCTGCCCGCCTGCCCTCCTGCCTGCCTGCCTGCTACAGCTCCCTGTGGCTCCTGGTGCTGAGGCGCCTCGTTGGCCACCTCCCTGTGCCCTGCCCGTACCCTCGCCTGGCCGGCTCAGCAGCAGCCATGGTAGCAGGCATGCTCATGCCCCTGGACCAGCTGCGGGCCATTTACGAGGTGCTCTTCCGGGAGGGTGTGATGGTGGCCAAGAAGGACCGGCGACCCCGCAGTCTGCACCCCCACGTGCCTGGCGTCACCAACCTGCAGGTCATGCGTGCCATGGCCTCTCTGCGGGCACGCGGGCTGGTGCGGGAGACCTTCGCCTGGCGCCACTTTTACTGGTACCTCACCAACGAGGGCGTGGCCCACCTGCGCCAGTACCTGCACCTGCCACCGGAGATCGTGCCAGCCTCGCTGCAGCGTGTGCGCCGTCCTGTGGCCATGGTGATACCCGCGCGCCGCGCCCCCCATGTGCAGGCTGTACAGGGTCCCTTGGGCTGCCCACCCAAGCGGGGACATCTGCCAGCTGAGGACCTTGCCCATGAGGAGCGGAGGGTCTACCGTCGGAAGGAGCCGGCAGAGGGGGCCCCTGAGCCCCCTGTGGTGTCCACTGCCACCCTGGGCACCCTGGCAACGCCTGACACGGAGCCTGCCCCAGCCACAGGTCAGCTGCATCCTGACCTCTACCATTGGTAATGGGAGGAGGTGCTGGGGCCGATGTCCAGTGGGCTTGTGGGGGGGGCAGTAGCACGTGGAGGGGGGGGGGGTCTTTGCTCACACCAGCAGGTGGCGCTTTCTCTGCCTGAGGGTGCTGGGTACTCTGGTATTGGACCGCATGGCTCCTCCTCTTGGCTTGAGGACCTGGGTCTGGTAAGCCAAGGAGAAGCACGTAGGCCCCCAGCCAGCCCATCCCCTGGCACACCCCGGGGGCTGTAAGGGTGGGGCTTGTGGCCCAGGACTGGCAGGACCAGCTGTTAGCAGCCTTCCCTTTCTCCATTGCTGCCCTCACCCTGTGGCTTGTCTGTCCCCAGGCTATCTCTGCTCCAGGCCGGGGCCTGCAGAGGAAGTGCTGGGGTGGGTGGGGTGTCGCTGGCCTCTAGCGCAGCCCGGGCCACCTGCCTCAGCTTTCTGAGCCTTGCATCTGTCCAGTGGGGTGACCCCCTGCCCCCATGGTTTTGTGGCTCAGATGTGGTATTGTGACTGGGTGCTTGGCTGGCTTGGGGTTGGTGATCACCTAGGGGGCAGCCCTGGGTGGGGAAGATGAGCAGACCCCAGGCAGGAGGAAGCACGCAGGCAGGCCAGAAGCCGGGGTGTGGCACGCAGGTGCAGGGCCCAGCTCCAGGCCCAGGCTTGAGCTGCGTCCGAGAGGATGGTTCAGGTCCTGTTCTCCCAGGGATTGCCAGCGCCCCCTCGCTGTGCCCTTCTCTGTAGTATCCACCTCTCCCTAGGAGCACTTGGGCTGGCAGGACCCAGGTGTGTAGGTGACACCTGTCCCGTGCAGCTGTGGGTCACCCGTGCACTCCTGGAGCTCACCAGTCTTGGTGCTTACTTGGGGTGACCCAGGGCCCCTAGCGGAAGGCAGGTTTGGCTTCCGCATCCCTCTTGGTGTCTGGACATCTGGGCAGGAACTTGATCTCTGAGGAGCTGGGAAGGGGATGTGGAGTGCATCTGGCAGGGTGAACAGGAAGCTGCCGGGTGAAGGGGCCCACAGGTCACAGGTGCTGAGCAGGACCCAGTCCTAGCCTGGCCTGGGTTGGACCCATTAGGTCCACACCATGAGAGCCCTTATGGGTAGATGGGTGGGATTGTAGAGTAGAGGGGCCACCTCTGGCTCCCCCGTGGCCTCTCCAGTTCCTGTCAGTGGGGTCACAAGTGTTTTGCACAGTAGACGAAGGCTGTCGGTGCTTGGCTAGCACGCGCTGGTCAGCACTGGTCAGCATCTGGTGGCCGGGTCCCCGCCCAGGGGCCTTCTCCCCCAACCTTCCCTTCACTGCGCCCCTCCGCCCTCAGGGGTTTGCAGACCAGCCCCCTCCATCTCATCCACTCCCATGTGGTGATCCTGAGCCCCTCCCTCCTTTTCTCTCCTTCCTTCCTGGTCTGCGGCCAGGCTGGACCGCTGGGCTGCTGGGCGGGCATTTGGCAGCAGCAGGGCCAGGAGGGGGACTGGGTGTGGCTGCAGTGGGCTGAAAGGAGGGCACCCCCAGCCCCGACGGAGGTGACTCAGTCTTCCCTTCCCTGCTGTAGCCACAGCCTCCGCTGGTGGCAGCTCAGAGTTTCCAACAGGAAATGAGCTCCGGCTCTAGGCTGAGTCAGGGCCAGCGGGTGTGGGCTCCCTCCTCTCCCTGGCCACTTCGAGGGTCACTCTCAGGATCCCCAGGGTGCCTGGGTACTGGGTGTGGCGCTGTGCTTCCCTGTCATCTGCAGGGGCCGTGATGGCTCCACACTCAGGCTAGGGCGTTTCTGCTGACACCTGGAACCTCCACTTCTCAGAGCTTCAGGGATGGTCAAGTAATGAGCCCCACGGCCCCCTTTCCGCAGAGCATTGCTCCTCTCCACTTAGCAGAGGGACAAGGTCAGGAGCCTGTGGGACCCGCTGCACTGGCCCGCAGAATGACCTTGGTCAGATGAGCTGCCTCTGCCTGTCCAGCCCTGGCCGAGAGGAGCCATGGACACTGCAGGACAGTCACACATGCCCTCAGCCCCGCCCTGTGCTTCCTGGTGTGGGAAGGTGTCTACCAACTTTGTCACCCATGTACCAGCCAGACGAGCCCCTGGCACGGGAAACCTCTACCATCTGGGGATGAACTAAATGAGGAGGCAGTTTTAGGAGCAATCAGGGAGGACCCCTCTGAGGAGGTGTTCTGAGCTGAGCCCTGATCAATGAGGAGGGACCTGCTTGGTCAAGAGCAGCAGAGGGAGGGACAGAGGAAGATCTGGTAGCTGGCAGGCAAGGATATAGGATTGCTCATGGCCCTGGCAAGGGGTTTGGCAGAATGGGTGTTTTTTTTTTTTTATTTTATTTATTCATTTTAGAGAGGAGAGAGAGAGACAGAGAGGAAGAGAGAGAGGAGAGAGAGAGAGAGAAGGTGGGGAGGAGCTGGAAGCATGAAATCCCATATGTGCCTTGACCAGGCAAGCCTAGGGTTTCGAACCGGCAACCTCAGCATTTCCAGGTCAAAGCTTTATCCACTGCGCTACCACAGGTCAGGCCAGAATGGGTTTTTAAATATGAATTTCCTTTACATTTCAAAGTAACACTTTGCCTGGCTGAAAAATCTATATGAACCCAGATGGTATAGATGCTCCCACCCACTGTGCTCCTTGACCTTCCCAAGGTCCTCATTCTTAGGGAACATGGAGTTAGCACACAGAGCTGCCTTGCTCTTTTGTGTGGCTGAGCAAGCAGCACCCGGTATGGAGGTGGGAGGGCCCAAGATCACCACAAGGGAGAGACAGAGAGACATTGATTTGTTTTCCCACTTACTTATGCATTTATTGGTTGATTCTTTTTTCCCCCATTGATTTAAGAGAGAGGGAGAGAGGAAGGAGGGTTAGAAAGCGGGGAAGCAGAGAGGGAGGGAGGGTGGGGGGTGAGAGGGAGAAGCATCAAATTGTTTCACTTTGTTGCATTCTCATTGATTGGTTCTCGTACATGCCCTGACGGGACTGAACCTGCAACCTCAGCGTGCCGGGAAAACACTTTATCCATGGAGCCACCTGGCCAGGGTCTGATTGATCCTTGTATGGGCCAGAACCTGGGGATCAAACCCAGAGCCTTGGCATAGCAGATGACGCTCTAACCAACTGAGCTACCCGGCTAGGTCCAGCCCGTTTTTTTGTGACCGTTGCTAGCTCTGTGTCTGGGTTGCATGTGTCTTGTGGGGCATCCGTAGGTACAAGGCAGGATTAGGTTTGCCTCTTATCTGGTCCTGCTGTGGCTGGGTAAGACAAGGCACGGAGGAGGACCCCAGAGGCGAAGATGCCGCTGGTGTGTCACCCCTGCCGTGGTGGCCGGGCTGAACTGGTCGTGGGGGATGTGCCCAGGAAGGGCCAGCTTTCGGAACTGAGGGAGTGAGGGTGCGACCTGCAGGGAAGGGGGCTGTGAGGCAGAGGGGAGGCTGTGGGCCGACAGGGCAGCTCAGTGGAGAGGACTGGGCCCCCCCCCGGGGGGGGCACTGTGCCTGAAGGCATAGAGGGCTCAGGAATGGGCAGGCTGACCCACTGTACCACCCAGGCTGGTTTGACCTGTTGATCAGCGGGCTTCAGCTCTGCTCCCCTCTGACTAAGGGGTGGCTGTGAGGAGGAGCCAGGGCTCCCAGAGCTGGGTGGGGAGCCCTCCCTCTGCTTCCCACCCCTTCCCTCCTTCCTGCCTTCCTTCCTCTCCTCTCTGCTGGTTCGGAGTGGCCTGGCCCTTTCGTGCTCTGCTGCCATGGACAGGTACACCATGGAGGAGCTGATTCAACTGGGCCAAGGTAGGACAGGGTCTGGTGGGGCCGCAGGTGTGCAGGGCATGGGGGTAGGGGTACCCAGGAGCCCTGGGGGGCAGGAACTTGAGGATACAGGATGAGCACGGCTCCTGGTCACAGCTGCACAGGGGTGTGTCTGGTGTGGGATGGAGGTGTCTGGCCCTGACCCAGGTCTCTGTGGGGTGCTGGAGGGCTGCCCACTGCCCTCGGGGAGCCAGTGCTGGCCCTGTGACCCGCCATGGGCTCCTCTGAGGTTCTCCTAGCCCAGACTCAGCCAACAGAGCTGGCCAATGAAGGCCAGTTCCCTCCGGAAATGAGTTTCTGAAGCGTGGTGTGGTCCCGCATGGACCACGGTGTCCTTACGCATGGCTAGCTCTGCGTCTGGGTCGTGTGTGGATTGTGGGGTATATGTAGATAGAAGGGAGGCTAGGGCAGGATTAGATTTGCCTTCTATCCGGTCCCTACCCTGGCGTCACAGGCCAAATGCGGTTTGCTATGCATTGCTGCAGAGCTGGCTAGGCACACCAGAGGGGCCTCTTGGTCAAGTCACACACAGCCTGTGTGACCACCGGCAAGTGCCTCACCCATCCTGTGCCTTTGCTTTAATCATCTGTACGATGCAGTAACAGCGTAGGGCTCACTTCAAGTCGAGGACCCTTGATGCAGGGTTCTGTGAGGGTTTGGTAGGATCATGCTTGACCCGGAGGAGCCACAGAGTGCCATGTGAGCCCTACCTTGAGCTTTCAGCCCTGTGCGGGGGCCTGAGAGGAGAGGGGGCAGGACTGTGGACCACATGTCCTGTTTCCAGGGCGTACTGGGGTCCAGGTCCATCTAGGATGTGGCGTGGGCCCGCCTGCTGGACAAGGACCTGTGACCCCGGGTCTTCTGCAGATTGCAGCTGCTGGGGGTGTTCCTGGGGTGGTTGGGGCCCCGGCAGACACGAGGAGTGGCCCAGGGCAGGGAGGCACAGACACTGGTGGGGGCACTCCGTCACGTTCACACGGCCTCTGCCTGAGGTGGGGCTGTCCCTGACCTTGATTTGAGGAGGCTGTCCATCCCTCTGGGGGCCGGTGTTGTGCTGAGTGACTTGTGGGGGGGGCCCTGGCTCCCGTGGCCTTTTCCAAGTGCACCCCACTGCTGCTCAGGCGGGTGGGGTGCTGTGCTCCCTCCACGGGGCCAGCGTGGGGCCAGGAGGAGGCTTCTTCTTGTTAGAACTGTGGCGGAAGCCTGAAGTGGGGGTGATGCTGGTGGGCGCCACCCCGCTGGACGGACGGGGCTGGACGTGGCGAAGGCCCTGAGCCCTGGTGCCCTCGCTCTCCGCGCGTCATGTTCTAAGTCTGGACAGATGACGGGCCTTGCTGTCCTTAGATATTTATATCCCCCGGGCCCCCTGCCCACCCCACCCCTCCCCCACGGACACAGGCGCTACTGCTGACAGCGCACACGGCCGCCCTGTGCCCTCCTCCCTCCTGACACTGCCACTGCCCGCTCTGTGCCGCCTTTGAGGGGCCTGTGACCCTCCCACGCCCCTCGCCCACTCTGTCTGCCTGCCCTGCGGGCTCCTGCCGCTGTCCTCAATGAAGGTCGTGCCGGGTAGGTGAGAGCCGGGCTGGGGGGCCGGGGGCTGGGGCTCTGTCCTGTTTCCCTGCACACAGCCTTGCCCACCCAGGCCAGCCCCCCACCCCCGGCCCTCCGACCCGTCCACTGCCCCATGCGGGGGAGGGGCGGCTGGGGACCCTGTGGGGCACTTGTCTGCGTGTGGCTGGGTCAGCTGTACGCCTGCGGCCAGCGAGGGCTGGGGCACTGGCATGCATCCCCCTGGCAGCTGTCACCGAGGACACCCTCGGGAGCAGAATGGGGTGCTGCTGGGACCCTGGGGTCACCATCCCGGGAGGGGTGGGGGGCTCCGTGCTGGGGCAGCCCCGGCTATCCAGGGGGGTGCCCCAGCTTGGCCTCGCGTCAGCCACTCGCTGCCACAGGCCCCTCCTCCCGGCGGGTGTGGCTGCGGGCAAGCAGGGGTTAAGGTTCCCGCTAACCTTGAGTGTGTAGCTGCGCGCAGGGACAGCTGGGCTGGGCACGGCCGCAGGCGGGTGGGGAATGCCGCCCGGGGACTGGGAGGGAGGAGGGGAAGCGGCGGTGGGAGCACAGTTGGTGCAGGGACAGGACTAGTCTCCGCCAGGCAGACAGCGCGGCAGGGCGGTCCTGCAGGCGGGGCGCCCCCCCCCCCCCCGTGTGGTGCCCCCCCCCAGCCCGCCCTCACGCAGGGAAGGGAGGGGGCTGCGGGCCTCGCGCTGCGCACGAGTAGCTAGCTGAGTAGCTAGCTTCCGAAGGGCTCTGCCAGCTCTGCCTGCAGCCTTGGGGTCCCAGGGCCATGGAGCCCTCGGGCAGCCTGTTTCCCTCCCTGGTGGTGGTGGGCCACGTCGTCACCCTGGCCGCCGTGTGGCACTGGCGCAGGGGGCGCCGGCGGGCGCAGGATGAGGAAGGTAAGCCGCCGGTGGCTACCGCCTGGGCCGCTGTCACCAGCCACCGCTGCCGCCCCTGCCCAAGGGGGCTGGAGCCGGGTGGGGGCACGGGGCCGCCTCCCTCTCACCCTGCATTTCCTTATCCCCTCCCCTTCCTGTCCCTGAACTACGCAGGAGCACGTGGTCTGGTCCGGTCGGAGAGCAGTGTTGCCCCTGCCTGCCACCCCCGCACTGGATACCTTGCCCGCTCCCCTGGGTGGGGTGGGGGCTCCATGGCTCCACTCTGGGCAGATGGGTGGGGAGAAGCTGAAGTCGAGCTCCAGAAGGGGGACACAGCAGTGTCTGCACTGCCCCCTTGGACGGGAGGCTCCTCCCAGCTGCTAGGGACAGGGTGAGCGCAGGTGACTAGTCAACACAGAGACGGCAGGTGCAGGTGTCCTGGGACAGGTCTTGGGAAAGGCTCCTGCCGGGCACTGAGGCCCCGCCCCCTGGGATAGGTTGAGCTACACAGAGTTGAGGCAGGTGCTAAGAGCACCCTGTGCCAGCGCCCAGGACGGACTCGGACTGCCCTCTGCCCTCCCCCTGCTCAAAGTCACCCGTTTTGGGAGACAGCCTGAGGCGGCCATGCCCGGCAGCAGTGCCCTACACAGGACAGAGTGGGCCCTGCCTTTGCTCCAGCCGGTGGAGCTGGTGGGGCTCTGCGGACGGGACTTCTGGCCAGAGGGACCGCCCAGTGGGGCTGTGCAGATAGATGGTGCTCAGGTCTGCATCCAGCACACCCCACGGGGCGGGGTGGCTCGTTCTTGGCTGGGTGGCCGGGCTGCCCCTTGGCAGGCCTGCTCGGTCTCAGTCTGGGTGCCAGACCCACTGGACCTGCGGTCTGAGTGAGCACGGGGCTTCTAGGTGTGGTTCTGAGGGCTGGGCAGTGGCTGGTGACTCAGCTGTGGTCAGTAAAATGCATAGGCCTGGGTTCCCCCCCCCCCCGGATCTGGCCCACCCTCACTCCCTCTTAATCCCTCTCTATGTCCTGTCCCCAGTAAAGAAGGGAAGGGGCTCCCTTTGGGCCACCACCCTGGCTCCTCCCTGTCTCTGCCCTGTGGCGCCCCTGGGGCTTTGGTGTCTTTTTTCCTGTTCTGGGCTGTTCTGGGCTTGCTACTCCCCGCCCCATCCCTCCAGCCTCCGCTGCGCATCCTGTTGGGAGCCTCCTCTTAGGGAGTTTCCCAGCGCCTGGGTGTCCCGCGGGACTCCCCTGCTGGGCAACCCGGGCAGCCCTGAGTTCCCAGACCCCTGTGTCCCGCAGGCAGCCGCCCCAGCCTCCAGGCCCCCCCCCCCCCGCCCCCAGGGCTAGCAGGGTCCTCTCCCACCAATGCGGCTTCCGCTCCTGCACTGGGCGGGGCGCCCCACAAGGGGCAGGTTCTACGGGTCTGGGCTGCGTGCCCGCTGCGGACAGTGGGGGAGGGTGTGGAGCGCAGAGCCAGGCTGCGCGCAGCAGCGTGGGCTGGGGAGCGGACGCACCATCGCATCCCCGTGCTGCTGGCCCGACCTCGGTGGGCGTCTGTCTCCGGGGTGCTCATGGCTGCGGCTGGCGTATGGGGGGCGGGGAGCGCCTTCGCTGCGCAGGACGTCGCGCTGGAACAGCTGTGCTGGCTGGATGGGGGCTGCGAGCAAGCCCGCAGGGGCTACCTCTACACGCAGCTGTGCTGTGTAGGTGGGTGTGGCCGCGAGCGGTGGTAGCGATGGAAGGGGCACGGGTCTCCCTACCCTAGACGGCTGCTGCGCTGGCTGGGGAAGGGGGAGGGGCCCAGCCCAGGTGGAGCCCCACCCTCACACTTGGTTCCGGAAACACCTGGGAGGAAGGTGGGGGTGATGTGCCCCTAGGTGCCCTGTGTTCCTTCTCTGGAGAAGGGGGGGTGGGGTAGGCGGGGCTGGCTGTGAGGCTTCGGCCTTGGATTCTGGGCACCCGGCTGTTGCCAGTCTGGACGGGGGAGGAAGGTGGGAGGTGCTGTGGGTGGGGCTCCAGGCCTGCGGCCGCATTGGGTCTCTCTCTCCTCGGCCCTCTACATACAGGCTTCGCATCCCAGACACGTCTGCACTAGCTGTGGGACTTCCAGGCTTAGTCCCCATGTCTGTAGAAGGGGGCGATGATGCCCCTCAGAGGGCCATCGGCAGCTCTAGGGGACACTGGGCTGATGGCAGAGGCTCAGCTGCCCTGGGATAGTTCAGGAGTCCGTCAGCTGTAGGAGGAGCCGGTGCCAGGCACTGTGTCCAGGGGGGTGGTGTCGGCTGTGGCTTGGCTTGGGGCACACTGGGGCTGGGCCAGCCTGTTGGTTTGAGGGTCTGAGTAGGATGGACAGGGGCAGGGCGCGGGGGGGGGGGGGGGGGGGGGGGGCCCGGGCTGGAAGGGAGGGGCTGTGTGGGGGAGGGGGAGAGGATGGCCTCGGAGACCCCAGCGGGGCGGGGTTTCTAAGGGTTCAGCGGCACGATGCCGACCCCTCCCTTTCCCCCTGGAGGCCCCGCAGGGGCAGAGAGAGGAGGCTGGGGCTTACACCAGTTTGGGATGTCAGGCCCTGGCTCCTCTGGGTTCCAGTTTCTGGAGTTTCTGATTCTCTCCCTGACCCATTATCCCTAGGGACCTCTGGTGCCTGTAACCCCCGCAGGCAGGAGTCCACCTCCTTGTTACCTACCGCTGGCTTAGCCCAGAGCCCGCGTACAGCAGGTGCTCAAGGCAGGTTCCTGAACTTTCCACCACAGCTAAAGTCAACGGGGTCCTCTATAAAGAGGCTGTAAACCTAGGGAGGGGCCGGGGGTGTGTGTGTCTGTGTGTGTGTTGGGGTCTGTGGGACATTCTGGGCGTGTCCTGTGCGGGGAGCAGTGTGGAGTTCGATTTGGGGTGGTTGGGGGTCTCTCTGGAGGGTGAAAAGCTGATGTTGGTGGGGTTGTGGGGGTGGCTGAGCAGTCAAGCCTCCCCAGGGGGAGGAGGTTGCCCCGGGTGAGGTGCCAGGGGTCTCTCACCCTGTGGGGAGGGGGCTGAGACATTGGGGGGGGCTAGCCAGCTCCTCCTGGCTTGGGCCCCACCACGTGGGATTGGGGCGCCCTCCTGTGGCCAAAGGGGGCAGCAGGAATGGGATGGGGTGAGCTTTTCCCGGAATGGGGCCCTGGGGGGATGGGGCTCACAGCTGGATCCCATCAAGCCAGAGGCGGACTGGAAAATTCTTGTGGTCTGGGCAGTGCATTCTTTCCTCTGGTGGTCGGGGAGTCCCCAGGGCTGCCGGCGTGGGGAGCCGGCGTGGGGCGCTCCGCCAGCCCTGTGCCCTTTGCTCCCTGTGTCTTCCACCTTTACAACCCTGGACGGCTGCAATCTCTGTGCCCTGCCCAATGCAAACAGCCCCACCCATCCTGTACCCACTCCCCAGAGCAGCTTCCTTGACTGTGAGTCACTGCGCCGAGGCCCCCCTCCCCAGCCCTGACTCACTGGCGGGGGCCTCCTCCGAATGCCCCCCAGACCCCCTCCCACGCGGGGCAGAGTTCCTGCAGCTCTGGGCTGGGCGGTCCTGCCTGGTGAGTCAGGGCTCAGCTATGCGCTGCTCCTGCCCACCGTGTGCTCTGCCTTGCAGACAGGGGCACCACTCCAGGACGTGCCCGGTGGGCAGATCGGGAAGGGCCAGGCCTGCACAAGACCAGAGTGGCCCAGGCAGGACAGAGTAGAGCCCAGCATGGGCCTGGGGCACAGCAGGGCACGTGGGTCCATGAGAAGGTGTCATTTGAGGGGCTGTAAGGAACAGATAGAAAGATGGAGCCCCCCGCCCCCTGCCAGGTCAAGAGTCCCTCAGCTTGGGGAGGCCCGTTAGCAGGTAGAGTGAGCAGGCCTAGAGTGGCCTGGCCTGAAGCCTGGTGTGTTCTCCGAGGGAAGGAGTGGCCTGTGGGGCACCCTGGTTGCAGCCACACGCAGGCTCCACTCTCGTGGCTGGTGGTTTCCATCTGGGGTGGCCGCTGGGACGCAGTCAGTGTGCAGTGAAGTGGCAGGTCCCCTCGCACCCCCCACCCTCCCCACGGGATGCTGCGGCCGGAGGGTGGGTGAGGAAACCCCCGGGTTTCCTGTTTCTGTCTGCGGAGGGTGTGGTCGTGGGGGAGGGGCCGTCTGCCTTCTTCCCGCCGGGACACTCCCTCTGGGGGGGGCCGGCGGGGTGGGGCTCCTGGGGCGGGGACAGTGGGGCCGGGGAGTACAGCAGGCAGGGAGTGGCCATACCAGCGAGGCTGGGAGTCGAGCCCACTGCTGCTGAGCGAGCGTGTCCTGTGCTGCACCGGCCCTCCGCCGCCCGCCGCCTGTGTGCACGCAGCGCAGGGGGTCAGAGCACACAGCACCTGGGGGCCAGGGACCAAGTTCGAAAGGGGCCGGGGCGGCACCATGTCTCAGCACCGGCTCCGTGTCCCCGAGCCCCAGGGCCTGGGTCACAAGAGAACCAGCTCGGAGGACAACCTCTACCTGGCCGTGCTCAGGGCCTCAGAGGGCAAGAAAGGTAGTGGGCACTCCCCCTGGGCAGGGCCGGGCAGGCTGCGGCGGCAAGGGCCCACTTCCTGTGGCAGGAAGCCCGTGTCTAGGTGGGGCTGGGAGCCCAGACTCGGAGGGTCTGAGTTTGGGGCACGGCTTCAGGAAGGGGCCGGGGCCTTGGGCCTTGTGCTGCCTGGGCCCAGGTGCAGAGCTGCCCAGCAGGGAGAGGGCTAGGCTCTGTTGGCAAGGTTGGCAGCTGCCTCTGGGCCTTGGGCATAGGCCGTGGTGGGTGGGGAGCTCTCTGTACCCTGGAAAAAGCCCGTTACCCTGTGGGGAGGATACAGCTCCCTCCTGTCAGCCCCCCAACAGGGCCTGGGTCCTGGCCGGAGCCGCTCAGCTCAGGTCTCCACGAGGCAGCCCGTGTGGGACGAGGCAGGTTGGGACTTGTGTGCTGTGGGCTCTGGGTGCAGCTGCCAGCTCTGGACCCTCCCATCTCGGGCGGGAGACAATAGGGGGATTGAGCAGCAGGGACCCTGTGTGCCTCGTGGACAGGGCCGGCGGGGCCTGGGCCTTCCCCTGCCAGTCAGGTGTGTGGGGGGACAGGGGGGGCAGTCTGCATCTCAGTCTCAGTGTGATTGTTTCTGAGGCCCTCGTCATGAGCCAGTCGCTCTGTCTGCAGGGCAGTCACCTCCTGGGGGATCTGGGGGCTTCTCCAGGCCCCAGGTAACCCCGCCTTGTCTCTCCCAGATGAGCGGGACCGTGTGCAGAAGAAAACCTTCACCAAGTGGGTCAACAAGCACCTCATCAAGGTTGGTACCGGTGTGTGCCCCTGTGGTCAGGAGGCTGAGGAGACCGAGTGGGGGTGAGGGATGGTGCCCCTGGCCCTCCAGGCAAAACCAGAGCTGCCTGCCCCTGCCCGCAGTTGCCCCACCCCTGCCCTCAGGGTCTCGGTCTGGGAGCTCACCTTTCATCTCAAGCCTATGATTTTCTGTCTTCCTCTGCTCCCTTCTGTCTCCTGTCTCCTCCTCCTCTTCCTTCTCCTCCTGGACTGTCCGGTCTCTTCTCACCTGTCCTGTAGCACTGGAGGGCAGAGGTAGGTGCCTCTCTGAGCCCTGGGGCATGTTCTGTGGGCCCCCAACCTCTCTGCCCTCTGAGTCACTCCCCAACCCCCCCACCCCACCCCACCCCACCCCCAGGGCCTGTTGGTGGCTCTTGGGGACCTGTGGCCCACTCAGCTTCTCTGTCCCCCACAGGCCCAGAGGCACATCAGTGACCTGTATGAAGATCTCCGGGATGGCCACAACCTTATCTCCTTGCTGGAGGTGCTCTCAGGGGAAAGCCTGGTACGTGCGTCCACCCACCCCCTCTGTGGCCCCACCTGCCGCACCTGGACACCCCTGCCTGCCTTCCCGCCTTGGGCCTCTCTCACTAGCCCCCTCCACCCAGCCCAGCCTTTCACCTCCCTGGGCCTCTAGGTCCAGAGTGTCAGGCGGGCACGGGAGCAGCCCCGACCCCGTGCTGTGGGCGCACGGCCCTGCTGCGCTCCCCTTTGAGACCCCGCACAGTAACCTCACGCTCTGCTCTGCTTTGGTTTCTCTGCTGCTTGGACTTTGAACCTTGACCTCTGCCCTTTACCCTTTGCCCTGCTCTGGCCGGGCAGCCAAGAGAGCGGGACTTAATCAGGAGCTCGCGCCTGGTGAGTGGTTGTGCCTGCTGGACGCGGCAGTCCGTGGGCTCCCTGAGACCGGAGCCCAGCTCGCCTGGGGCAGGTGGCACATCCAGCCAGACCTGTGCCTGGCACTTGGGTGGGCAGGTGGCCATACGTTGAGCTGCCTGCTGTCCCGTCTGTTTTACTGACCAGGGCCAGGCCTGGAGCCCGCTGGGGCTGCCACCACTGGGCAGGAGGACCCCTCCCCCCATGCCACTGTGGCTTCCTGGCTATTGTCTCCTCCCCACCCCTTTCCTTCCTTCCCGCAGCCTGGGCCGGGCTGCTGGACTTCCCAAGGCCAGGCTGGGCCTGGCCCCCGGGCCCATGGCCGCCTTGCTGTTGGGGAGGGTGAACTTGGGACAAGGGAGTGGCTGCTGCCACTCTGGCGAAGGCCCTTGGTTCAACTGCACAGATGCCGTGGGGATGCTGGGGGTGGGTGGGGACCGCGCCCTGCTCTGCAGGTGGGCACTGACCAGCCTGCTCCCGCACAGCCCCGGGAGAAGGGGAGGATGCGCTTCCACAAGCTGCAGAACGTGCAGATCGCTCTGGACTACCTCCGACACCGTCAGGTCAGGCTCCCCTCACCCCGGCGTGGGCCCCGGCCCCCTCCCCCGGCGGCCCGTGGCCTGACGGAAGGCTGTTTGCTGCTTGCAGGTGAAGTTGGTGAACATCAGGAACGATGACATTGCCGACGGCAACCCCAAGCTGACCCTCGGCCTCATCTGGACCATCATCTTGCATTTCCAGGTAGGGTGGCTGCCCGCCGCCCTCGATCTACTGCGGCCGCAGTCTCCTGAGCGGACCTGCAGCTGGGGCCCTGGGTATCCTGGTGCCTGGAGCCTTCCTGATGCCCCCGCCCAGCCCCACACCCCAGCTCTGTGCCCGCTCTGTGGCCCGAGGGCCCAGGCTTCTCTCCAAGGCCTTCCTGTGCTGTGCCCTCCGGCCCTGCCTGGGCAGAGCCTCCCTGCAGAGGAATTCACTCCCTACTGGGATAGCGGCCTGCCCAGGGAAGGTTCTGGAGAAGCAGCCTGCACTGGCTGACTCATCCGTTGCCTGTCCGGCTGCACAGGAAGCCACAAATCTGAGAGCTGGGCAGGCAGAGCCCTGCTGGCACGGCAGCTGAGTCACACAGGCATGCACGCCGACAGAAGGAGCCAGGCAGGCGGGTGTATAGACAGCCAGCAGGACTGGTGGGCCAGGTCTAAGGAGACGGACTCAGTAACTCAGTACAGGGCCAGGCTGGTGTCATGGCCCCAGCATGCCCAGGCCAGGGCTGCCAGGCACACCATGCCCTGACCCAGAGCCCTCCGCCTAGCCTGCAGCCAGAGAAGAGGCTGACCGCCCGGCCCCTACCGAGACAGGCTTTTCCAGCCCTGGGTTTCTGGGCAAGTTCTGGAACCTGCAGCCGCTCTTCTCGGGCCCACCTCTACCGACTTGGGGGGTTCAGGTTGTGCCCCAGGCCTGCTCTCCCTAGCCAAGGGCGGCCAGGGCATCCACCCTTATCTGCAGTGGGGGTTGGGGACCAACTTATTCTGTGGTGGCTGCCGGCTGGAGTGGCCTGGGGTGACGTGACAGGGGGCCTGAGGGCCCCACTTGGCCTCTGCTGATCCAGTGGCTCCTGTGTGCCCCAGCACTCAGACAAGGGGTTGCAGGCATGGGGCAGCATAGGCGGCGTAGGCAGCGTAGCTGACCCCCTGCCTGCCGTGCGGGGCAGATCTCGGACATCCAGGTGAGCGGACAGTCGGAGGACATGACGGCCAAGGAGAAGCTGCTGCTGTGGTCGCAGCGCATGGTGGAGGGCTACCAGAGCCTGCGCTGTGACAACTTCACCACCAGCTGGCGCGACGGCCGCCTCTTCAACGCCATCATCCATCGACACAAGTACGCGGCCCCCGGGGGCAGAGCGTGGGGCTGGGGCTGGGGCACTGTGGAGCCGCCCCGCTGGTCGACTTCCAGCTAGTCGGGGCGGGGAGGTGGCGGAGGGGTGCCTGGCACTGACGGGAACTCACTGCTGGCGGGTGTGGGCGCCTGTGCCAGCCTGCCTCCCTGGGAGGGTGCAAGCCCAGCCCCACCCACACCCTGAGCACCCCCTTCTGGGCCCCTCCAGGGGCGTCCTCACAGAGGGCCGGGGGCTGCTCCTTCTGCAGCCACGAGGGCCTGCCCCCTGTGGATGCCCTAGAAGTGGGTCCCGTTGGCTGGACCACACTGGGGATGGCTCTTGGGGGACCTCAGCCCCCACCCAGGACTTGGGGCCTGGCAGGCAGGGCAGCTGCAGGGAGCCCAGGGTGACTGGCATCCATCCGCTCAGTATATTCTACCAGCACTGTGCCCACTGTGGGCCGCTTGAGTGCTTGGGACAGACCTTCAAGTGCAGAGGGCTGCCTGTGTGGGCAGGGCTGGGTGCACGTGGGGCAGGCGGACTATTTCTCAGGGTGAGTTTGGAGTTGGGGACATAGAGAGGGTCTGTCTGGGTGCTGGCCTGTCCGCGGGCTGTGCCTCCTGTGTCCCCGCCTGCCTCACCCCACTGGCCGCTTTGCCTGCAGGCCCATGCTTATCGACATGAACAAGGTTTACAGTCAGACCAGCCTGGAGAACCTGGACCAGGCCTTCTCCGTGGCAGAGCGGGACCTGGGAGTGACCCGGCTGCTGGACCCCGAGGGTGCGTGCTGCTCCCCCCCTCTGCCTCCCCCTCCCCTGCTGTCTGCGTTGGGGCCCTCTGACCTTCCTCCCCTGCAGACGTGGACGTCCCTCAGCCCGACGAGAAGTCCATCATCACCTACGTCTCGTCCCTGTACGACGCCATGCCTCGTGTGCCCGACGTGCAGGATGGGGTGAAGGCCAACGTGAGTGGTGGCTTGTGGGCCCAGGTGGGGGTGGGCGTGAGGGTTGGCCCTGGCCTCGGCCGCCCCTAAGGGCCCCTGGCTCGTCCTCAGGAGCTCCAGCTGCGCTGGCAGGAGTACCGGGAGCTGGTGCTGCTCCTGCTGCAGTGGGTCCGGCACCACACCGCGGCCTTCGAGGAGCGCAAGTTCCCCTCCAGCTTCGAGGAGATTGAGGTGGGCTTGTCCTCTTGGGCCAGGGTCCTGCTGCCGCTGTGGGCGCTGCCCAGGCTTGGCAGCTGACATCTGTGCCCCCACACAGATCCTGTGGTGCCAGTTCTTGAAGTTTAAGGAGACAGAACTTCCGGCCAAGGAGGCTGACAAGAACCGGTCCAAGGGCATCTACCAGTCCCTGGAGGTGAGTGGGGTCCCCCAAGGGAGATGAGTGGGTGGCGTTTCAGAGGGAAGGACAGGGTATCCCTGAAGTGAGTGAGGCTGTCCAGGGACCTGGCCTCACCCTTGAGATTCTGGGACTAGAATGGGCTGGGCAGCCGGGCACCCCCACCCCTCTACGGGCCCAGGCCTGAGCTTGGCTCCCCTGCCCACAGGGGGCAGTGCAAGCAGGCCAGCTGAAGGTGCCCCCCGGCTACCACCCGCTGGACGTGGAGAAGGAATGGGGCAGGCTGCACGTGGCCATCCTGGAGCGGGAGAAGCAGCTCCGCGGCGAGTTTGAGAGGTGGGCGGGGAGGCTGCGGTCAGCGGGCGGGCGGGGGCGGGCGGGGCCCTGCAGTGGCAGGGAAGCCACCCGAGCGTGAGTCACCCTTCTGGGGAGGAAATCTCCCCCTAGGCTAGGAAACCCACACTCGGGCCAGCGCGGGCAGTGGGCTGCAGGCCCGCGGGAAGGCCAGGAGTGGCAGGGTGCTGCTCCCAGGCGGGGAGCCTGGTGGACAGTTGCCTCACGCCGGTCCCACGGGTGTTGGGCCGTAGGCTGGAGTGTCTGCAGCGCATTGTAAGCAAACTGCAGATGGAGGCCGGGCTGTGTGAGGAGCAGCTGAACCAGGCCGACGCCCTGCTGCAGTCGGTAAGGGGGGGGGGCACAGGGGCGGGCACGGACACAGGCAATGGGGGCGGGGCCGGGAGGGGTGGGGCCTGAACCTGCCCCGCCCCTGGGGCCCTCAGCTCCACCCTCCTGGTCCCCCGCCAACGCTGACTGTTTGCTTTGGGTTGAGCTGGTTTCTGGGCACCAGGCAGGACATAGAGGAGGCCCGCCCGCCCTGAGGGCTAGCTGTCAGTAGGGCGGCGGTGAGGGTGAGGTCCAGAACCTTGGATGAGGCCACAAAGGGTCTGGCGGCTCGGACTCCCCAAGGCCTTTGCAATGGATCTCGATTCCCCGCTGAGAGCCAGGGTTGGCACCTTGTGCGGGGGAGAAAGGGAGAGGTTGGGGCCGGGGCTGAGTCGTGACGGCCACCTTGCAGGACATTCGGCTGCTGGCGGCAGGCAAGGCGCCGCAGCGAGCGGGCGAGGTGGAGCGGGACCTGGACAAGGCGGACGGCATGATCCGGCTGCTGTTCAACGACGTGCAGACTCTGAAGGACGGGCGGCACCCGCAGGGGGAGCAGATGTACCGCAGGTGGGCGGCACCCGCAGGGGGAGCAGATGTACCGCAGGTGGGCGGCACCCGCAGGGGGAGCAGATGTACCGCAGGTGGGCGGCACCCGCAGGGGGAGCAGATGTACCGCAGGTGGGCGGCACCCGCAGGGGGAGCAGATGTACCGCAGGTGGGCGGCGCCCCGCCCCCGGTACAGGCCCTGGGAGGTCTGCGGTGGGGGCAGCCTGTTCCCCTGCTCACTGCTCCCGACAACCCCGCTGCCCCCAGGGTGTATCGCCTGCACGAGCGCCTGGTGGCCATCCGCACCGAGTACAACCTCCGGCTGAAGGCGGGCGTAGCCGCGCCTCTGACCCAGGTGACCCAGGTGCCGGTGCAGAGCGCACAGAGGCGCCCCGAGCTTGAGGACTCCACGCTGCGCTACCTGCAGGACCTGCTCGCATGGGTGCAGGACAACCAGCGCCGGGTGGACAGCCCCGAGTGGGGCGTGGACCTGCCCAGTGTGGAGGCGCAGCTGGGCAGCCACCGCGGCCTGCACCAGTCCATCGAGGAGTTTCGGGCCAAGATTGAGCGGGCGCGGACCGACGAGGTCAGTGGGTGTGTGTGGGTGGGCTGGGGGGGTGAGCCGGGTCCTCGCCTTGTAGGCCTCTCACCTTCTTCGTCCCCCGCAGGGCCAGCTCTCCCCAGCCATCCGGGGCACCTATCGCGAGTGCCTGGGCCGGCTGGACCTGCAGTATGCCAAGCTGCTGGTGAGCAGGGGGCCGGGCAGACGGCCGGGGGGTCGGGTGGCGGAGTGGGTGGTGGGGTTGCCTGCTGTTGACGCGCCCTCCTGGCCCCCAGAACTCCTCGAAGGCCCGCCTGCGGTCCCTAGAGAGTCTCCACAGCTTCGTGGCAGCCGCCACCAAGGAGCTGATGTGGCTGAGCGAGAAGGAGGAGGAGGAGGTGGGCTTCGACTGGAGCGAGCGCAACGCCAACATGGCCGCCAAGAAGGAGAGCTACTCGGTGAGGCGGCCCTGCAGCCTCCCTCGCTGGGCGCTGCAACAGGCTGGGTGCCCCTTGGTGGCGGCTGGGTGGGCTGAGCTCCAGGTCCCCCGCACAGGGGACGGCCCCCTGGGCTCGGTGGCGCTCGGCGGGAGAGTGGCCCTTCTGGGCGGGCGGGCGTGGCCCTGACACGGTCCCTGAGCCCTGTCTGCCGCCCTCACGTCAGGCCCTGATGCGTGAGCTGGAGCTGAAGGAAAAGAAAATCAAGGAGATCCAGAACACCGGGGACCGGCTGCTGCGGGAAGAGCACCCAGCTCGGCCCACGGTGGAGGTGGGGCTCGGGGAGATAGTGGGGGTGGGGAGGGGCCCCCCGGGGGGGCTGCAGGCTGTGGGGTGGGAGGCCAACAGGGACTCTGGTGCTCAGTCCTTCCAGGCGGCCCTGCAAACCCAGTGGAGCTGGATGCTCCAGCTGTGCTGCTGTGTGGAGGCGCACCTGAAGGAGAACACCGCCTACTTCCAGGTGAGACCGCCCAGGCTGGCTCAGCCACCCGGTCCTGTTTCCTCCCGCCCCCTGGCTTCGCCCCGCCCCCGGCCCCGCCCCCGCCCCTCAGCCTGGCCCGACCCTTTCCTCCCTGCTCTGCAGTTCTTCTCCGACGTGCGGGAGGCTGAGGAGCAGCTGCGGAAGCTGCAGGAGACTCTGCGCAGGAAGTACACCTGTGACCGGTCCATCACGGTCACTCGCCTGGAGGACCTGCTGCAGGACGCCCAGGTGAGTCGGTGGCCTGGGGGCGGGGGAGGCGTCGGGTCGGCCAGGTGGACATGTGAGGGAGCCCAGGAGAGGTGGTGGTGGCATCTAGGTGACACGGGGGCTTGGGTCGGTCCCTCTGGAGGTGGAGGGGTGTTGGAGGCACAGTGCGGGGTGTCAGCACAGCGCCATGGGCGTGGGGGACTGAGAGGCTAGCGCAGGGTGCACCGTGGTTGCAGGGGTTTGGCCAGAGCCGGTAGGAACCCTTGCCCCTCGGGGCCCTGGGTCAGCTGCTCGGTCTCAGCCTCTTCCCCATATATGAGTCCCCCGGCATTTTGGCCTGACATCTGGGGCAGGGGTAGTGCTGGGCAGAGGAGGATAGAGGCAGCATGTCCTGAGGCTGGGGTGGGGTCGCCAGGAGGGGTCCCGGGGTCCCGAGCTTCTGGGGGTGTTGGAGGTTGTGATGGAGGAGAGAGAAGGCAGGGAGCTCTGCTGGCTGGGGCTCCTGTGCTCAGAAGTGGGGGTCAGCAAAGGCTGGGGGACCCAGGAGGCCCCCTTACCCGCACTGCCCATGACAGCAGGCAACTTTAAGGTGGACTTTCGATCACCACTCTTGGATAGTCCTTGGAGGGTTTGACCCCTTGGAGGGCCAAATGGGAGGAGGTGGGTGACCTGCAGGGGGAAAGGGAGTGTGGAGGAGACAGGATGTTGTTTGGCCACAGTGAAGCTGGGGTCCCCATTCTGGAGGATGCAGTGTGTAACCTGTTACTCAGTCATGGCTGGGTCAGTGGGAGCTGTTGGAGGCCAAGCTCTGGAGACCTGCCTTGGTCACATCTCCAGTGCCCAGCCCCGCACACTGGGGCCGTGGGGAGCACTCCTGATTCCAGGGTACAGTGCCTGGTGTGCAGGCTCACTGCTCCGGGCGGATGTGTGGGTCTTCACCAACAATTGCCTGGTCCCATGTTCATGTGGAAGCAGGATGGTCTCTGAGCTGCCTCTCCCCTGCAGGACGAGAAGGAGCAGCTGAACGAGTACAAGGGGCACCTCGCGGGCCTCGCCAAGCGGGCCAAGGCCATCGTGCAGCTGAAGCCCCGCAATCCCGCCCACCCTGCAAGGGGCCGCGTGCCATTGCTGGCTGTGTGCGATTTCAAGCAGGTGGAGGTGAGGCCAGCGGCTGGTGGGGCGTGGTCAGAGGAGGGGCGTGGTCAGTGGGTTGTGGTCAGCGGAGGGGTGTGGTCAGCAGAGGCATGGCTGCAGGGTGTGGAGGCTCGGCCACTCTGTGACATCTCTGGCTGTCCCAGGTGACCGTGCACAAAGGTGACGAATGCCAGCTGGTGGGTCCTGCACAGCCTTTACACTGGAAGGTGGTCAGCAGCGGGGGCAATGAGGCCGCCATGCCCTCCGTGTGCTTCCTCGTGCCTCCACCCAATCAGGAGGCCCTGGAAGCCGTCAGCAGGTGGGTGGTCCCGGATCTGGCCGTGTGGGAGTGGGCGGCAGCTGGTGGGTGCCTGGGACCTCTGATTGAACCTCTGACCCGCCACCAGGCTGGAGGCCCAGCACCAGACCCTGGTCACACTGTGGCACCAGCTTTACGTGGACATGAAGAGCCTCCTGGCCTGGCAGAGTTTTAGCCGTGACCTGCAGCTGATCCGCTCCTGGTCCCTGGTCACGGTAGGACAGGGCCATGTGAGGGGGTGCCGTGGGGGCCTCCTGGGCTGAGCCACCCATGTACTCACCCCTCACGTGCCATCCGCAGTTCCGCACGCTGAAGCCAGAGGAGCAGCGGCAGGCCCTGCGCACCCTGGAGCTGCACTACCAGGCCTTCCTGCGAGACAGCCAGGATGCCAGCAGCTTCGGGCCTGAGGACCGGCTGCAGGCTGAGCGGGAGTACGGCTCCTGCAGTCGCCACTACCAGCAGCTGCTGCAGAGCCTGGAGCAGGGTAGGCAGGCGCGGGGCCTGTGTGGGCGGGGCCGGGCGGGCGGGGCCTGTGTGGGCGGGGCCGGGCGGGCGGGGCCTTGTGGGCGGGGCCGGGCTGGGGGAGGCTGGGTGGCGTGTGAGCAGGCCATGTCCCCAGGTGAGCAGGAGGAGTCCCGCTGCCATCGCTGCATCTCGGAGCTCAAGGACATCCGGCTGCAGCTGGAGGCCTGCGAGACGCGGACCGTGCACCGCCTGCGTCTGCCGCTGGACAAGGAGCCCGCGCGGGAGTGCGCCCAGCGCATCGCTGAGCAGCAGGTCGGCCCGCGCCCTTCCCATCCCGCCCGGCCTCCGAGGGGGTGCGGAGGCTGGGCTCTGTGCTCAGCCCGCTTCCTCGCTGTCTCCTCAGAAAGCACAGGCTGAGGTGGACGGGCTGGGCAAGGGAGTTGCCCGGCTCTCGGAGGAGGCCGAGAAGGTCCTGGCCTTGCCCGAGCCATCGCCCGCTGCCCCAACGCTGCGCTCAGAGCTGGAGCTGACCCTGGGCAAGCTGGAGCAGGTCCGCAGCCTCTCCGCCATCTACCTGGAGAAGTGAGTGCACCTGTTTGCAGCCAAGACTGTGAACCCGGGAGGGTGCTGAGCAGAGGGATCCTGACCACCCTGTGCTGGGACAGGCCAGGCCAGGCCAGTGGGTGGCGTCTGTTGAGGAATTGGGCCGAGAGCGCTGGTGGGTGTAAGCCAGGGTGAGGGTGTCGGATTCAGTCCTGTGCCTTCAAGGCAGGACTTCCTGATGACCAGACCTGGGGTGAGAGGGGGATGGCTCCCTGAGATGGGGGACTGAGAGAGGGAGGACTTGGGGGAGTCCCACCGAGGTGACATCAGGCGCTGGGCAGTTTCTGAGGAAAGTGTAAACCAAGTGCTGGTAGGGGGGGGAGCCCAGGAGGGTGAGGAATGCCCACGGGGAAGGTGACCCTGGGCAGTAGGTCGGAGGGATGGTGCCAGCAGCCTGGAAGGAACGGCTTCTCAGGGGACAGTGGGGACAAGCACACGGGAACGGTAAGTGGGCAAGGCAGTAGCTGAGAGCCCTGGTTGTGAGAGGGGCCCTGCTGATGTCCTTCCGGGGGACCTGTACCCACCCAGCTCCTGACTCACTTCCTGCACGGCTCCGCTGGCCCCAGTCCCCCTGGGGAAGTGTGGAGTCCTTGCCAGGGCCCCCTCCTCCCACCAGCTCTTCCCACTCAGCCCAGGGACCTCTTCTGTCCTTTGCAGTTCACTCCAGCATGCAAACAAACATGGTGCACTGGTTCACTTTCAGAAGTGGGGTGAAACGCTCGCCACCTGCTCCGTTCCGGCTCGGGCTCACCCTCCGAGGCCCAGCATGTTTCTCCTGTCTTTGTTTCTGATGTGTCATTTTTTTCTTCTCCTTTTTTTAAGTTTTATTTTACTTATTCTTTAATGATTTACTTTTTAAAAAAGTTTTATTTATTGAGAGAGGAGAGAGAGAGATAAAAAGGGGGGGGAAGAGCAGGAAGCATCAACTCATCGTAGTTGCTTCCCATATGTGCCTGAGCAGGCAAGCCCAGGTCTTTGAACCGGCGACCTCAGCATTCCAGGTTGATGCTTTATCTACTGCGTCACTGCAGGTCAGGCATATTTATTCTTTTTTTTTTTTTTTTTCCCTTTCACAGAGACAGAGAGAGAGAGAGTCAGAGAGAGGAATAGACAGGGACAGACAGACAGGAACGGAGAGAGATGAGAAGCATCAATTATTAGTTTTTCGTTATGCATTGCGACACCTTAGTTGTTCATTGATTGCTTTCTCATATGTGCCTTAACCTTCAGCAGACTGAGTAACGCCTTGCTTGAGCCAGTGACCTTGGGCGCAAGCTGGTGAGCTTTTTTTTTTTTCTCAAACCAGATGAGCCCGTGCTCAAGCTGGCGACCTCGGGGTCTCGAACCTGGGTCTTCCGCATCCCAGTCCGACGCTTTACCCACTGCGCCACCGCCTGGTCAGGCCGTATTTATTCTTTTAAAAGATTTTATTGCCTGACCTGTGGTGGCACAGTGGGATAAAGCGTTGACCTGGAAGTGCTGAGGTCGCCGGTTCAAAACCCTGAGCTTGCCTGGTCAAGGCACATATGGGAGTTGATGCTTCCAGCTCCTCCCTCCCTTCTCTCTCTCTGTCTCTCCCTCTCCTCTCTAAAATGAATAAAAAAAAAAAAATGATTTTATTAATTTTTAGACAGAGTAGGCGGGGGGAGGAAGCATCAATTCACAGTAGCTGCTTCTCATGTGTGCCTAGCCCAGGGCTTTGAACAGGCACCCTCAGCGTTCCAGGTCGACACTTGGTCCACTGCGCCACCACAGGCCAGGCTGCCTTGTCTTTTCATAGCCTCTTATGGCACCACAGGCAGCATGTCCACCCCTTCGCCATCCTTTCTTCACAAAGGCTGACACGTGTCCTCCTCGCCCAGCCTTGGGGCTGGAAGGCCGGGGGCTCCCAGGCCACAGCTGTCCTCGGGCCAGTACCACCTCCTTCCAGGACGCAGGCTCGAGCTCTGAAGCATGCCTGTGTCCCAGAGGTTCTCCAGCCACTCTCCCCTTGACCGCCCCCCTGCCCCGGCTCTGAGTCCTGGCCTTCCTCCCCCAGGCTCAAGACCATCAGCCTGGTGATCCGCAGCACGCAGGGGGCCGAGGAGGTGCTCAGGGCCCACGAGGAGCAGCTCAAGGAGGCCCAGGCTGTGCCCGCCACCCTCCCGGAGCTTGAAGTCACCAAGGCTGCGCTCAAGGTACCGCTGTCAGGCCAGCGCCTTGTGGGGCTTGGGGGGAGGGGCACGGGGGCGGGGGGGGGCGGGGTTGCAGCAGCAGGGCCTGGAGCTGACAGGGCGCCCGCCCTTCCGGTCCCCACAGAAGCTGCGGGCCCAGGCGGAGGCGCAGCAGCCCGTGTTCGATGCCCTGCGGGACGAGCTGCGGGGGGCGCAGGAGGTGGGAGAGCGGCTGCAGCAGCGGCACGGGGAGCGCGACGTGGAGGTGGAGCGCTGGCGGGAGCGGGTCGCCCAGCTGCTGGAGCGCTGGCAGGCCGTGCTGGCCCAGACCGACCTGCGGCAGCGCGAGCTCGAGCAGCTGGGGCGCCAGTTGCGCTACTACCGGGAGAGCGCGGACCCCCTGGGCGCCTGGCTGCAGGACGCCAAGCAGCGGCAGGAGCAGATCCAGGCCATGCCACTGGCGGAGAGCCGGGCCGTGCGGGAGCAGCTGCGGCAGGAGAAGGTGGGCGTGGGCCGGCCTGGGTGGGCGGGGCCAGGCGAGGGTTGGGGCGGGGCCTTGCTGACCGCACTTGCCCACCCTAGGCGCTGCTGGAGGAAATTGAGCGCCACGGGGAGAAGGTGGAGGAGTGCCAGAAGTTTGCCAAGCAGTACATAAACGCCATCAAGGTAGAGCTGCTTCCCCTGCCATTCTTTCTGTTTGTGTGTATTTTTCCGAAGTCAGAAGTGTGGGGGGGTGGCAGACAGACAGACTCCCGCATGTGCCCGACCGGGATCCACCCAGCATGCCCACCAGGGGGCGATGCTCTGCCCATCTGGGGCGTTGCTCCGTTGCAACTGGAGCCATTTTAGCGCCTGAGGCAGAGGCCATGGAGCCATCCTCAGCGCCCGGGCCAACTTTGCTCCAGTGGAGCCTTGGCTGCAGGAAGGGAAGAGAGAGACAGAGAGGAAGGAGAGGGGGAAGGGTAGAGAAGCAGATGGGCGCTTCTCCTGTGTGCCCTGACCAGAAGTCGAACCCAGGACTTCCACATGCCAGGCCGACGCTCTACTGCTGAGCAATCTGGCTGGGGCCCTCCTGCCATTCTTGCCCAGTCTGGTGGTGCCAAGTCCAGGTCTGGCTGGCGGGGTCAGGGGCAGGGCAAGCCTGGGCCTGACCAGTGTTTGCCCACAGGACTATGAGCTCCAGCTGGTCACATACAAGGCACAGCTTGAGCCAGTGGCCTCTCCAGCGAAGAAGCCCAAGGTCCAGTCGGGGTCTGAGAGCGTCATCCAGGAGGTAATGGCCAAGGAACGGTGGTGGCGGGTGGTTTACGGTGTCCACAGCCAGGGCAGGGCTGACCCCGGCTGACCCCTCCCTTCTGCCCCCAGTACGTGGACTTGCGCACCCGCTACAGCGAGCTGACCACGCTGACGAGCCAGTACATCAGGTTCATCAGTGAGACTCTGCGTCGCATGGAGGAGGAGGAGGTACGGCCCCCGGGGGTAGGGGCGTCCTGCTGCAGAGACGCGGCCCCTGGAGCCCGTCTGACACCACCTAGCACAGCTCCCCACTCCCTGCTGCCTGACGCCACGGGCACCCCTCGAGCACGGCCTGTCCCACCTCAGCTGGTGCTGCGCTGCTCTCGGCGGTGGCTGGTGCCTCCTCCTCCTCCTGTTTGCACTGCTGTGCCACTGGCTCTGATGGTGTTCTGTCTTGAGACTCCGTGTCACCCGTCTTCATAGCTACCGCTCTGGAGGAGCTGGGGTGCCAGGTGTGAGGCTGGGTGTAAGGGGTATCCCGAGGTGCCTTGGCAGGTTGGGGTGCCCAGCTGTCCCTGTTTCTCTCTGCCTCCTGGGTGTCTTCACTGTCGGGCCTACTGATACTCTCCTCTGTGGTCAGAGCTGTAGGCTTTCACATCCTTCTTGTGAACTGGCTGAGGTCTGCACTCCTGTCCCACGGTGGCCACCCTGCCCTACCCCCCTGGGCTGCAGGAATGGTTCCCAGGGCACATGCGTTCATGGCGCTCAGGCAGGGCTGTGTGGTGGTGCGGCTCACTGGGCCTTGTGAGCCTCCTGCTTTGCTCTCTCTCCTTGTCTCATCGCCTGAAGGAAGAGGGGAGGACGCCTGAGCCTCCATCCTGGGGCTGGTGAGCACTATGGGGCCAGGCCACGCTCGCTGCTGCCCGGAGGGCCCTGGGTGGGTGCACGCTCTGTCCCTTGCTGGGCTGTGACCTTTGTCCTCCCTGCCGCCGCTCCCCCTCCCCACAACGTGCTGTTGGAGTGGACTGTGGTGGTGCCGTGTCATGTGCGGGCCTGGCGGCTGCTCGGCACTCACCCCTCTCTCTGGTTCTCTCCCTCTCTCTGCCGCGGCCACAGCGGCTGGCTGAGCAGCAGCGGGCAGAGGAGCGGGAGCGCCTCGCGGAGGTGGAGGCTGCGCTGGAGAAGCAGCGGCAGCTGGCGGAAACGCACGCACAGGCAAAGGCTCAGGCAGAGCGGGAGGCACAGGAATTGCAGCGACGCATGCAGGAGGAGGTGGTGAGGCGGGAAGAGGCGGCGGTGGATGCGCAGCAGCAGAAGCGCAGCATTCAGGAGGAGCTGCAGCACCTGCGACAGAGCTCGGAAGCTGAGATCCAGGCCAAGGTCCGGCAGGCGGAAGAGGCCGAACGCAGCCGGCTGCGCATTGAGGAGGAGATCCGCGTGGTACGCCTGCAGCTGGAGACCACCGAGCGCCAGCGCAGCGGGGCTGAGGGCGAGCTGCAGGCCTTGCGCTCACGCGCGGAGGAGGCGGAGGCACAGAAGCGGCAGGCGCAAGAGGAAGCGGAACGCCTACGGAGGCAGGTGCAAGATGAGACCCAGCGCAAGCGACAGGCGGAGGCGGAGCTGGCCTTACGCGTCAAGGCGGAAGCTGAGGCTGCTCGCGAGAAGCAGCGGGCCCTGCAGGCACTGGAGGAGCTGCGGCTGCAGGCGGAGGAGGCAGACCGGCGGCTGCGGCAGGCGGAGGCTGAGCGGGCCCGCCAGGTGCAGGTGGCCCTGGAGACCGCACAGCGCAGTGCGCAGGCAGAACTGCAGAGCAAGCGTGCCTCCTTTGCAGAGAAGACGGCGCAGCTGGAGCGCACGCTGCAGGAAGAGCACGTGACTGTGACCCAGTTGCGGGAGGAGGCCGAGCGGCGTGCGCAGCAGCAGGCGGAGGCCGAGCGTGCCCGCGAGGAGGCCGAGCGGGAGCTGGAACGCTGGCAGCTGAAGGCCAACGAGGCGCTGCGGCTGCGGCTGCAGGCCGAGGAGGTCGCACAGCAGAAGAGCCTGGCCCAGGCCGAGGCGGAAAAACAGAAGGAAGAGGCTGAGCGGGAGGCGCGCAGGCGCGGCAAGGCGGAGGAACAGGCGGTGCGGCAGCGGGAGCTGGCCGAGCAGGAGCTCGAGAAGCAGCGGCAACTGGCAGAGGGCACCGCGCAGCAGCGCCTGGCCGCGGAGCAGGAGCTCATCCGTCTGCGGGCTGAGACGGAACAAGGGGAGCAGCAACGCCAACTGCTGGAGGAGGAGTTGGCGCGGCTGCAGATCGAGGCGGCCGCTGCCACGCAGAAGCGCCAGGAGCTGGAGGCCGAGTTAGCCAAGGTTCGGGCGGAGATGGAGGTGCTGCTGGCCAGCAAGGCACGGGCTGAGGAGGAGTCCCGCTCCACCAGCGAGAAGTCCAAGCAGAGGCTGGAGGCTGAGGCCAGTCGGTTCCGCGAACTGGCGGAGGAGGCTGCCCGCTTACGTGCGCTGGCGGAGGAGGCCAAGCGGCAGCGGCAGCTGGCGGAGGAGGACGCGGCGCGGCAGCGGGCGGAGGCCGAACGGGTGCTGACGGAGAAGCTGGCGGCCATCAGCGAGGCCACGCGACTCAAGACGGAGGCGGAGATCGCGCTAAAGGAGAAGGAGGCAGAGAACGAGCGCCTGAGGCGGTTGGCGGAAGACGAGGCCTTCCAGCGCCGTCGGCTGGAGGAGCAGGCGGCCCAGCACAAGGCCGACATCGAAGAGCGACTGGCACAGCTGCGCAAGGCGTCGGAGAGCGAGCTGGAGCGGCAGAAGGGGCTGGTGGAGGACACGCTGAGGCAGCGGCGGCAGGTGGAGGAGGAGATCCTGTCACTCAAGGCCAGCTTCGAGCGGGCTGCCGCGGGCAAGGCAGAGCTTGAGCTCGAGCTGGGGCGCATCCGCAGCAACGCGGAGGACACGCTGCGCAGTAAGGAGCAGGCGGAGCTGGAGGCCGCGCGGCAGCGGCAGCTGGCCGCGGAGGAGGAACAGCGGCGCCGGGAGGCGGAGGAGCGCGTGCAGAAGAGCCTGGCCGCAGAGGAAGAGGCGGCGCGGCAGCGCAAGGCGGCGCTGGAGGAGGTGGAGCGGCTCAAGGCCAAGGTGGAGGAGGCGCGGCGCCTCCGCGAGCGGGCGGAACAGGAGTCCGCGCGGCAGCTGCAGCTGGCGCAGGAGGCGGCACAGAAGCGGCTGCAGGCGGAAGAGAAGGCGCATGCGTTCACTGTGCAGCAAAAGGAGCAGGAGCTGCAGCACACGCTGCAGCAGGAGCAGAGCATGCTGGAGCGGTTGCGCAGCGAAGCGGACGCAGCACGGCGAGCGGCCGAAGAGGCGGAGGAGGCACGAGAGCAGGCCGAGCGCGAGGCCGCACAGTCTCGGCGGCAGGTGGAGGAGGCCGAGCGGCTGAAGCAGTCGGCAGAGGAGCAGGCGCAGGCCCGGGCCCAGGCGCAGGCCGCCGCGGAGAAGCTGCGTAAGGAAGCCGAGCAGGAGGCGTTGCGGCGGGCACAAGCAGAGCAGGCCGCCCTGCGGCAGAAGCAAGCGGCCGACGCGGAGATGGAGAAACACAAGAAGTTCGCAGAGCAGACGCTGAGGCAGAAGGCGCAGGTGGAGCAGGAGCTGACGACCCTGCGGCTGAAGCTGGAGGAGACTGATCATCAGAAAGGCATCTTGGACGAGGAGCTACAGCGGCTCAAGGCAGAGGTGACGGAGGCCGCCCGCCAGCGCAGCCAGGTGGAAGAGGAGCTTTTCTCGGTGCGCGTGCAGATGGAGGAGCTTGGCAAACTCAAGGCGCGCATTGAGGCCGAGAACCGTGCGCTCATTCTGCGCGACAAAGACAACACGCAGCGCTTCCTGGAGGAGGAGGCCGAGAAGATGAAGCAGGTGGCGGAGGAAGCCGCACGGCTGAGTGTGGCGGCCCAGGAGGCTGCGCGGCTGCGGCAGCTGGCGGAGGAGGACTTGGCACAGCAGCGTGCGCTGGCGGAGAAGATGCTGAAAGAGAAAATGCAGGCGGTGCAGGAGGCCACGCGGCTGAAGGCTGAGGCGGAACTGCTGCAGCAGCAGAAGGAGCTGGCCCAGGAGCAGGCCCGGCGCCTGCAGGAAGACAAGGAGCAGATGGAGCAGCAGCTGGCGCAGGAGACGCAGGGCTTCCAGCGCACCCTGGAGGCGGAGCGGCAGCGGCAGCTGGAGATGAGCGCCGAGGCCGAGCGGCTCAAGCTGCGCGTGGCCGAGATGAGCCGGGCTCAGGCCCGGGCCGAAGAGGACGCCCAGCGCTTCCGGAAGCAAGCCGAGGAGATTGGCGAGAAGCTGCACCGCACGGAGCTCGCGACGCAGGAGAAGGTGACGCTGGTGCAGACGCTGGAGATCCAGCGGCAGCAGAGCGACCACGATGCAGGACGCCTGCGGGAGGCTATTGCCGAGCTGGAACGCGAGAAGGAAAAGCTCAAGCAGGAAGCCAGGTTGCTGCAGCTCAAGTCCGAGGAGGTACTTGCCCCTCAGGCTCGTAGGGCGGCCGGGTGGGGGGGCTCCCGGGCGAGATCCGTGACCACCCTCCTCTTCCGCAGATGCAGACGGTGAAGCAGGAGCAGCTGCTGCAGGAGACACAGGCCCTGCAGCAGACCTTCCTCTCCGAGAAGGACAGCCTGCTGCAGCGGGAGCGCCTCATCGAGCAGGAGAAGGCCAAGCTGGAGCAGCTGTTCCGGGACGAGGTGGCCAAGGCGCAGAAGCTGCGTGAGGAGCAGCAGCGGCAGCAGCGGCAGATGGAGCAGGAGAAGCAGCAGCTGGTGGCCAGCATGGAGGAGGCCCGGCGGCAGCAGCGGGAGGCAGAGGAGGGCGTGCGGCGCAAGCAGGAGGAGCTGCAGCGCCTGGAGCAGCAGCGCAAGACGCAGGAGAAGCTGCTGGCCGAGGAGAACCAGAGGCTGCGTGAGCGGCTGCAGCAGCTGGAGGAGGAGCACCGGGCGGCCCTGGCGCATTCGGAGGAGATGGCCGCCTCCCAGGCCTCCGTCGCCAAAGCCCTGCCCAACGGCCGGGACGCCCCCGACGGTCCGGCCGCCGAGACGGAGCCCGAGTACGCCTTCGATGGCCTGCGGAAAAAGGTGCCGGCCCAGCAGCTCCTGGACGTGGGCATCCTGAGTCCTGAGGAGCTGCAGCGGCTGACCCAGGGCCGCACCACGGTGGCCGAGCTCGCGCAGCGGGAGGACGTGCACGGCTACCTGCAGGGCCACAGCAGTATCGCGGGGCTGCTGCTGAAACCGGGCGACGAGAGGCTGAGTGTGTACGCTGCCCTGCAGCGCCAGCTGCTGAGCCCGGGCACGGCCCTCATCCTGCTGGAGGCTCAGGCGGCCTCGGGCTTCCTCCTGGATCCCGTGCACAACCGCCGGCTGACGGTCAACGAGGCTGTGAAGGAGGGCGTCGTGGGCCCCGAGCTGCACCACAAGCTGCTGTCGGCTGAGCGCGCAGTCACCGGCTACAAGGACCCCTACACCGGGGAGCAGATCTCCCTCTTCCAGGCCATGAAGAAAGACCTGATCGTCAGGGACCACGGCATCCGCCTGCTGGAGGCCCAGATCGCCACGGGCGGCATCATCGACCCCGTGCACAGCCACCGCCTCCCCGTGCACGTGGCCTACCAGCGCGGCTACTTCGACGAGGAGATGAACCGCGTCCTGGCCGACCCCAGCGACGACACCAAGGGCTTCTTCGACCCCAACACCCACGAGAACCTCACCTACCTGCAGCTGCTGGAGCGCTGCGTGGAAGACCCCGAGACCGGCCTGCGCCTCCTGCCGCTCACAGATCAGGCTGCCAAGGGCGGCGAGCTGGTCTACACCGATTCAGAGGCCCGGGACGTGTTCAAGAAAGCCACGGTGTCCGCGCCGTTCGGCAAGTTTCAGGGCAGGACGGTGACCATCTGGGAGCTCATTAACTCGGAGTACTTCACGGCAGAGCAGCGGCGGGACCTGCTTCGCCAGTTCCGCTCGGGCAAGGTCACCGTGGAGAAGATCATCAAGATCGTCATCACGGTGGTCGAGGAGCACGAGCAGAAGGGACAGCTCTGCTTTGAGGGCCTGCGCGCCCTGGTGCCCGCCGCTGAGCTGCTGGAGAGCGGGGTCATCGACCACGACCTCTACCGCCAGCTGCAGCGCGGCGAGCGCTCGGTGAGAGAGGTGGCGGAGGTGGATGCTGTGCGGCGGGCGCTGCGGGGCACCAACGTCATCGCTGGTGTGTGGCTGGAGGAGGCGGGGCAGAGACTGAGCATCTACGAGGCCCTGAAGAAAGAGCTGCTGCAGCTGGAGGGGGCGGTGGCCCTGCTGGAAGCCCAGGCCGGTACCGGGCACGTCATTGACCCCGCTACAAGCACGCGGCTGACCGTGGACGAGGCTGTGCGCGCTGGCCTGGTGGGGCCGGAGCTGCACGAGAAGCTGCTGTCGGCTGAGAAGGCCGTGACGGGCTATAAGGACCCGTACTCGGGGCAGAGCGTGTCCCTGTTCCAGGCCCTGAAGAAGGGCCTCATCCCCAAGGAACAGGGTCTTCGTCTGCTGGACGCCCAGCTGTCGACAGGCGGCATCGTGGATCCCAGCAAGAGCCATCGCGTGCCCCTGGACGTCGCCTATGCCCGGGGCTACCTGGACAAAGAGACCAGCCAAGCCTTGTCGACGCCCAGGGACGACGCCAAGACCTACCTCGACCCCCAGACACGGGAGCCGGTCACCTACAGCCAGCTCCAGCGGCAGTGCCGGCCCGACCCGCTGACGGGGCTGAGCCTGCTGCCGCTCTCGGAGAAGGCCGCGCGGGCCCGGCAGGAGGAGCTGTACTCCGAGCTCCAGGCCCGGGAGGCCTTCCAGAAGGCCACTGTGGAGGTCCCCGTCGGCAGCTTCCAGGGCAGGACGGTCACCATCTGGGAGCTCATCAGCTCGGAGTACTTCACGGAGGAGCAGCGGCTGGAGCTCCTGCGGCAGTTCCGCACGGGCAAGGTCACCGTGGAGAAGGTCATCAAGATCCTCGTCACCATCGTGGAGGAGGTGGAGACCGTGCGGCGAGAGCGGCTCTCCTTCAGCGGCCTCCGGGCCCCGGTGCCGGCCGGCGAGCTGCTGGCCTCGGGCGTCCTCAGCAAGGCCCAGTTTGAGCAGCTCAAGGACGGCAGGACGTCGGTGAAGGACCTGTCGGAGGTGGGCTCTGTGCGGACGCTCCTCCAGGGCAGCGGCTGCCTCGCCGGCATCTACCTGGAGGACTCCAAGGAGAAGGTGTCCATCTACGAGGCCATGCGCCGTGGCCTGCTCCGGCCCAGCACAGCCACGCTGCTGCTGGAGGCCCAGGCCGCCACCGGCTTCCTCGTGGACCCCGTGCGGAACCAGCGATTGTACGTCCACGAGGCCGTGAAAACGGGTGTCGTGGGCCCCGAGCTGCACGAGAAACTGCTTTCGGCCGAGAAGGCCGTGACCGGCTACAAGGACCCGTACTCGGGGGGCACCATCTCCCTCTTCCAGGCCATGAAGAAGGGCCTGGTCCTCCGGGACCATGGCATCCGCCTGCTGGAGGCCCAGATCGCCACGGGCGGCATCATCGACCCCGTGCACAGCCACCGCCTCCCCGTGCACGTGGCCTACCAGCGCGGCTACTTCGACGAGGAGATGAACCGCGTCCTGGCCGACCCCAGCGACGACACCAAGGGTTTCTTCGACCCCAACACCCACGAGAACCTCACCTACCTGCAGCTGCTGGAGCGCTGCGTGGAAGACCCCGAGACTGGCCTGCGCCTCCTGCCGCTGAAGGGGGCGGAGAAGGCAGAGGTGGTGGAGACCACGCAGGTGTACACGGAGGAGGAGACCCGGAGGGCTTTCGAGGAGACGCAGATCGACATCCCGGGCGGAGGCGGCCAGGGCGGCTCCAGCATGTCCCTGTGGGAGGTGATGCAATCGGACCTGATCCCTGAGGACCAGCGGACCCGGCTGATGGCCGACTTCCAGGCCGGCCGGGTGACCAAGGAACGCATGATCATCATCATCATCGAGATCATCGAGAAGACCGAGATCATCCGCCAGCAGAACCTGGCCTCTTACGACTACGTGCGTCGCCGCCTGACCGCCGAGGACCTGCACGAGGCCCGGCTCATCTCCCGCGAGACCTACGGCCTGCTCCGCGAGGGCGCCAAGAGCCTCCGCGAGGTCCTGGAGGCCGAGTCCGTCTGGCGCTACCTCTACGGCACGGGCTGCGTGGCGGGCGTCTACCTGCCCGGCTCCCAGCAGACGCTGACCGTCTACCAGGCCCTCAAGCGGGGCCTGCTGAGCGCCGAGGTGGCCCGCCTGCTGCTGGAGGCGCAGGCGGCCACGGGCTTCCTGACGGACCCGGTGAAGGGCGAGCAGCTGACGGTGGACGAGGCCGTGCGGAAAGGCCTGGTGGGCCCCGAGCTGCACGACCGGCTGCTGTCGGCTGAGCGCGCCGTGACCGGGTACCGCGACCCCTACACGGAGCAGCCCATCTCGCTCTTCCAGGCCATGAAGAAGGACCTGATCCCCGCGGAGGAGGCCCTGCGGCTGCTGGACGCGCAGCTGGCCACGGGCGGCATCGTGGACCCGCGCCTGGGCTTCCACCTCCCGCTGGAGGTGGCCTACCAGCGCGGCTACCTAAGCCGGGACACGTACGAGCAGCTGTCGGAGCCCAGCGAGGTGCGCAGCTACCTGGACCCCTCCACGGACGAGCGGCTCAGCTACACGCAGCTGCTGCGGCGCTGCCGCCGCGACGAGGGCAGCGGGCAGCTGCTCCTGCCGCTCTCGGACGCCCGCAAGCTGACCTTCCGCGGGCTGCGCAAGCAGATCACGGTGGAGGAGCTGGTGCGCTCCCAGGTCATGGACGAGGCCACCGCCCGGCAGCTGCAGGAGGGCCTGGCCTCCGTGGAGGAGGTCACCAAGCACCTGCAGAAGTTCCTCGAGGGGACCAGCTGCATCGCCGGCGTGTTCGTCGACGCCACCAAGGAGCGGCTGTCGGTCTACCAGGCCATGAAGAAGGGCATCATCCGCCCGGGCACGGCCTTCGAGCTCCTGGAGGCCCAGGCGGCCACGGGCTACGTCATCGACCCCATCAAGGGGCTCAAGCTGACCGTGGAGGAGGCCGTGCGCATGGGCATCGTGGGCCCCGAGTTCAAGGACAAGCTGCTGTCGGCCGAGCGGGCGGTCACCGGCTACAAGGACCCCTACTCCGGCAAGCTCATCTCCCTCTTCCAGGCCATGAAGAAGGGCCTGATCCTGAAGGACCACGGCATCCGCCTGCTGGAGGCCCAGATCGCCACGGGCGGCATCATCGACCCCGAGGAGAGCCACCGGCTGCCCGTGGAGGTGGCCTACAAGCGCGGCCTCTTCGACGAGGAGATGAACGAGATCCTGACCGACCCCTCGGACGACACCAAGGGCTTCTTCGACCCCAACACGGAGGAGAACCTCACCTACCTGCAGCTGATGGAGCGCTGCATCACCGACCCCCAGACGGGCCTGTGCCTCCTGCCGCTGAAGGAGAAGAAACGGGAGCGGAAGACGTCCTCCAAGTCCTCGGTGCGCAAGCGCCGCGTGGTGATCGTGGACCCCGAGACGGGCAAGGAGATGTCGGTGTACGAGGCCTACCGCAAGGGTCTCATCGACCACCAGACGTACCTGGAGCTGTCGGAGCAGGAGTGCGAGTGGGAGGAGATCACCATCTCCTCCTCGGACGGCGTGGTCAAGTCCATGATCATTGACCGGCGCTCCGGCCGGCAGTACGACATCGACGAGGCCATCACCAAGAACCTCATCGACCGCTCCGTGCTGGACCAGTACCGCGCCGGCACGCTCTCCATCACCGAGTTTGCCGACATGCTCTCGGGCAATGCCGGCGGCTTCCGCTCCCGCTCGTCCTCCGTGGGGTCCTCCTCCTCCTACCCCATCAGCCCCGCCGTCTCCCGGACCCAGCTGGCCTCCTGGTCCGACCCCACGGAGGAGACCGGCCCCGTGGCCGGCATCCTCGACACAGAGACGCTGGAGAAGGTGTCCATCACGGAGGCCATGCACCGTAACCTGGTGGACAACATCACGGGGCAGCGGCTGCTGGAGGCCCAGGCCTGCACCGGGGGCATCATCGACCCCAACACTGGCGAGCGCTTCCCCGTCACCGAGGCCGTCAACAAGGGCCTGGTGGACAAGATCATGGTGGACCGCATCAACCTGGCCCAGAAGGCCTTCAGCGGCTTCGAGGACCCGCGCACCAAGACCAAGATGTCGGCCGCCCAGGCCCTGAAGAAGGGCTGGCTCTACTACGAGGCGGGCCAGCGCTTCCTGGAGGTGCAGTACCTGACCGGCGGCCTGATCGAGCCCGACACGCCGGGCCGCGTGCCCCTGGACGAGGCCCTGCAGCGCGGCACCGTGGACGCCCGCACCGCCCAGAAGCTTCGTGACGTCAGCGCCTACTCCAAGTACCTCACCTGCCCCAAGACCAAGCTCAAGATCTCCTACCGGGACGCGCTGGAGCGCAGCATGGTGGAGGAGGGCACGGGGCTGCGGCTGCTGGAGGCCGCCGCCCAGTCCAGCAAAGGATACTACAGCCCCTACAGCGTCAGCGGCTCGGGGTCCACGGCCGGCTCCCGCACGGGCTCCCGCACGGGCTCCCGGGCCGGCTCTCGCCGCGGCAGCTTCGACGCCACGGGCTCCGGCTTCTCCATGACCTTCTCCTCCTCCTCCTACTCCTCCTCGGGCTACGGCCGCCGCTACGCCTCGGGGCCCGCGACCTCCCTGGGGGGCCCCGAGTCCACCACGGCCTGACACCGCCTGCCCCCCACTCCTTGCCCCTGCCCGCTCTCCTGCTCTGCATGTACGTGGCCAGGCTCCCTGGGTCTTTCTTTAATGTTTAAAGGTGTTTTTCTCTCCCAAGCGGTGCCTGAAGTCTAACCAAAAAGCCCAGACAAATATATGAACACACGTGCTGTCCAGACAGCCTGTGTCTCGGGGGACCGGACTGGTCCAGCCCCACTGACCACCTCCCCTTCACCCCCAGGTCCTTCCTCTTCTCTGCCTGTCACTGACCACAGCCAGGTGCCTTGGAGGGCCCAGAGCCAGGCCCCCAACCCAGCCGCCCGTCTCCCCGGGGAGGGTTCTGCTGGGGTGAGGTTCCCCTCCCGCCATCGGCTGGCTCCACCCACGACCAGCCGCCAATCCGAGCTGCCCAGAGCTGGGGAACCGTCCCTAGCAGGGCCCCTCAGGGCTAGCAGCATTTTCTCCTCGTTTCCAGGACTGACCTCGCTCAGTGAGCCTCCCAGGGTGGGAGGGTGTCCTGGGTTGGCCATCTCTTCCAGTCTGCCCAGCGAAGAAGCCCCTTCCCCATGGGAAGGTGAGAGCTCAGTCTTCAGAACCAGCTGGTCTAGGCTCTGCCCCAGCCTCCGGCCCCTGACACTCTCTCCCGAGACCCCAGACCTCTCTCTGGCTTTTCTGCCTTTCAACCTCAGCTCCTAGTTAAGTGCCTTCTCTGTCCCCTTTTGCACCCCAGGCCCCGAGGGCCCAGGCCTTGGGTAGGAGACAGGCCCTGCCCCCGGTGAACTTGGGGCTGCTGGCCCTGGCTGGGGCTTCTGCGGGCTCTCTTCCTCCTCCTGTGGGCCCCGTGGCCCCCGGGAGTACTGCCCTGGGGTGTGCCCGCCCACCTGTCTCTCCCCGGGAGCCTCAGCCCTTCCGTGAGTCTGGGGGTGCCAGCCAGGTAATGCTGAACAGGGCAGCCCAGGCTGGTGCCACCCCTTCTGCCCACCCAGCCCCTTGCCTTGGTGGCTTTGACCCCTTTCTCCACTCTCTGAGCTTTGCATGTTCCACTAACCGGGGGCAGGCAGCAGGCGCTGGGCTCCCAGCTGCCTCGGGGCAGAACACTAACCTGGCCATGGGCGGGCCCGCGGCGCCCACCCCAATAAAAGCAATTCCACCTTCCTGTGGGTCTCGCCTCCCTCTTTCTTCCTGGCGTCGGCTGTGTGTTGGGGTGTGGTGGCCGGCGCTCTGTGGCCATGGCCAGGGCAGAGGAGCCAGGCTTGGGCAGAGACCCTGGCCCGAGGCCACGTGTCTCAGGCAGGAGAAACCCAGACCGAGTGGCCCTGAGCGGAAGGCGGGGTGGAGGGCGGAGCGGGGCCAGACCAGCTCCTGAACGTTCCCGGCTCTGCTGTCCGTCCAGGCGGTGGTGACGGTCACTGCTCAGCCCCCGAGGTTGGGTTCGTGATGGGCACTTATTTCTAAGGCGGGGTGTCACACCTCAGTCACTGACCCTGCCCCCGCTGCACAGAGGTAAGTTGGTTTCTGCCAGCCGAGGAGGACCCTTCTAAGAAAGATGTGGTCAAGAGCCCCAGCGGCCAGCACCCTGGTATCTCGGGCCCCCTGGTCCCTCACGTGCGGTTTATTCTAGCTCCTTTCTGCAGGATGCTTCCTGGGAAACTGACCAGAGGGGGGGGGGTGAGTGAGAAAGCCATGGCCCCACGGAGCCGCTGGCCCGGAGGCATCACGGATGCTCATCTCCCGCTTTGCCCAGGGCAGGCAGTGACCAGACAGTCCTCCTGGGTCTGCGTGACTGTGCCCCTGGCGGGCTCTGCTCTCCTGGACCACTTACGGTTGAAGCTGGGCGTGGAAAGGCTGATGTGCCCCAGGACAGCAGCTTGCCTTCACAGGATGGGTTGGGTCCTCCCTGCTGGGGTGCTGACCACTTGGCCTACTGGTTCACTGGGCAAAGGAGTCACGGCTGTAAATTGAGTGGGTCCCAGGTGGTGGTGTTTTTCTTCGGGACAAAAGGACCATCATGTTCTCATAGCCTCAAGGGGCAGGGCCAAGAAGCAGCCATCCCCAGTGGGCACTGGAGGCCCGGTGCGTGGACCTCTTACCTTCTACTCCTGGGTTCCCACATAGTAGGGCCGTGACTCCAGGTAACGCCCACGTACTAAGGCAGTGGTTTTCAACCACCAGACCAGTCCACGGGGAGTTTCCTGCTGGTCCACGAAAGAGCTAACTAGCCTGATGTTGTGTGGAGATTATAGAAATGACCTTAGTAGTTGAATGTGCTTATGCTTCAGGTGATTTCTTCTTTAGTGGTCTCCAAAGTCTCTGCTGGTCCCCAAGTATAAAGGTTGAAAACCACTGTCCTAAGGGACGGCGCCATAGTCCTGTGGGGTGTCAGCGGTTTCCTCGTGAGGCTGCCCGACCTTGACTGTGCCGGCCAGCAGCTCCTGGAGAGTGAGGCGTCCTGGGGTCCTGCACCCATGCTGCAACCCCTCGCTGCGAGCGGGGTGAACCCACACCGTAGACTGACAGGCACCTGGGCTGGTGTTAAGCCTGAAGTGGTCGATGTCCTGCTGAGTGGCTGGTTCATGTCAGCTCTGGGGGGTCCATTCTGTTGGGAGGCTGGTGGGCAGCAGTGACGGGCTGGGTGGGCCTGCGAGAGGGAGCCGTGTGGTCAGCTCGTGCCTGGCCTGTCCCTGCCGCGGGGCTACTCTGCTCGTGTCCCTGTGCAGGCACCGGAGGGCCAGCATCCTCCAGCCAGGCCGCCTGGCCACGGCTGACCGGTGTGCCTTACCTGGACGGTGCACATGGTCCTGGGACACAGGACGGTCCTCCCTGTGTCCCTCCAGCACCTCCTCCCACATCGCCCAGTCCTGCTCCTCAGGTCCTGACCAACCAACCAGTCAAATCATTTCTCCGGGGGGGCCTGTCCACATGAGCTCCAGCCGAGGGCTGCGCTCCTGTCCTCACAGGGCGGATGACCCAGTGCAAGACAGCCTCTCTGGCCAGGCAGCCCACAGAGGGTACCCAGGCGTCCGCGTCAGCTCTGACCTGGATCGGCTGTGCCCGTGTCCACCTAAGTGACGGCAGGTCCTTTTAGAGGAGGTCTCGGAGTCATTGCTGTCTGTATTCGTGATGTGCAGGAGGGGAACTCCCCACGAAGTGTTCCACTTGACGGGCTCTGGTCTGAACACGGGCTGAGGTTAGGGAAGCAGGCCAAGGGATTGTCTCTTCCACTGAGGCAGCTGCCCTCTGGCAACCATGTTTGTTTTGGAATTCCTTTGGGTTCTAGATATAGACCACAGTAGTGGTCTTCAAAGTGTGGCTGCCAGACCACCAGGCACCAGGACCACCTGGGGGCTTGTGAGGTGCAAATGGTTGGATCTCACCCAGACCTCCTGAAGCAGAAATTCTGCCGTGTGTGTGTGTGGGGGGGGGAAGCCCAGCAACCCGTGTGTTAAGCCTGCAGATGATGGCGGTGAGCTAGTTTCAGACCAGCGTTCAGCAGTCCCCCTGCCGGCTGCCCACCTGTGTCATGGGAGCTCCGTGTTCTCTGCGCCATCTCCATATACCCTGTGCCAGGACTGGCCGGGGCTGCCGGACAAGGAAGTAGTGCACTGAAAACAGTGCGCTTGTAGCCTGACCTGTGGTAGCGCAGTGGTTAGAGCATCAACCTGAATGCTGAGGTCGCCGGTTCAAAGCCCTGGGCTTGCCCGGTCAAGGCACATGTGGGAGTTGATGCTTCCTGCTCCTCCCCTTCTCTCTCTCTCTCTCTCTCTCTGCTCACTAAAATAAAACAACGCACTTGCTTCTCTTACAGTTCCGGAAACAGGAAGCCGGAGCTCCTGGCAGACCTGGTTTGTCCTGAGGCCTCTCCTTGGCATTTAGGTGGCTGGCTACCTCCTCTTGGTGTCCTTACATGATCGTCTCTGTGTGCGTCTGTCCTGATCTCCCCTTCTGATAAGGTCACCCATCTCTTTGGATCAGGGTCTACCCTAATGACCTTGGTTTATTTACCTTAATCACCTCTGTAAAGACCTCAGCTCCAAACACAATCACATTCTGAGGTCCTGGAGGTCAGGGCTTCAACCTATGAACTTCGGAGGACACGGTTCAGCTTGTCACACCACCATGGTAATTGTGCCCTTCCCCCTCCACCTCTATGTTGCATGGGTCACCCACCGCAGTCAGTCTTAGCGAGTGCTCTGCTGGCCGGTGGGCATTCTAACTCCAAATCCCAACCGTGGAGGATGCTTCTCCGGACCACGCCCAGCACCCCAGTCTCAGGTCAGTCCCCCAGAAGGAGAGCCCGAGATGGCGATGTGGACGCACACACCGGGTGTGGGGGGCCGTGCTGCCAGGAAGAGGCAGGAGCCGAGCAGCCGGGCAGAGACAGGGTTCAGCTGAGCTCCTGCCGTAGCCTGATACCGCGGGTCTCGAGGGTGAGTTTCACTTGGAGGTTTCTTCTCCAGGGACAAGGGGGCTGGGCCGATGCCCCACAGCAGCAGCCTTCCACTGGCTCCAGGCTGTCTCTGGGCTGCAGCCAGAGCTCCCACACCTACCTCAGCCAAGGACCGTCCCCCAGCCCAGGGTGGGGGTCGGGGCAAGAGCAGCGGTTGGGGGATGCGGTTGGGGGACCCCGATCCCCGAAGTGGGATTTGAGCAAATCACCAGCAGCATCTGGGTTAACAGCTCCGCGGGAGCAGCCATGTGACGACCTAAGTGTCCTGAGAAGCCCTCTCTCTATAAATCTCCTCCGTGAAACCTAACACTATCTTCTCAGGTAGATCTGAGGTCTCAAAAAAAAAAAGGTGTTCCTGGGGGTAAAATGAAGCAGGACTTCAGCACGGTGGCCGACACCGCCCTGATCCTAGAAACCAAAGCCCTGGGTTTTAACTGACTCGGGGCAGGACGCAAGGACTTAGATGCACACAAGCAGGACACTGTGAAATCTGGTCCTCAGAGAGCTCCACTCAGTGGAAATGTGGACAAATGGTGACAGACAGGAAACAGCAGGTTCTGTGTGGGCTCTGCAGGGAAAAGGCTTCCACAGGACCTTCCAGCTCAGGCCCACTCAGTGGAAATGTGGACAAATGGTGACAGACAGGAAACAGCAGGTTCTGTGTGGGCTCTGCAGGGAAAAGGCTTCCACAGGACCTTCCAGCTCAGGCCCCCCCGCTGTGTTCTGGGAAACCCCAGGCAGAGAAGCCATGTCAGCACGGCCCCGGTTCTTCCGACCTGGCGCCTGGGATGAGCCTCTCTGGCGGTCTTGCGCCCAAGGCCTCACAGCATTTCCGGAGAGAAAAACCCCGGCTTTAAACATGATCTCACCATTCATGACGACAAGGCAATTGAAAACAAGCCATTATGAACAAGTCGGCAGAATCAGAACCCCAAAGGCTTAGGATATTGGAATTACTCAATAAAGAATGTATACTGCCCTGACCGGTTGGCTCAGCGGTAGAGCGTCGGCCTAGCGTGCGGAGGACCCGGGTTGATTCCCGGCCAGGGCACATAGGAGAAGCGCCCATTTGCTTCTCCACCCCTCCGCCGCGCCTTCCTCTCTGTCTCTCTCTTCCCCTCCCGCAGCCAAGGCTCCATTGGAGCAAAAATGGCCCGGGCGCTGGGGTTGGCTCTGTGGCCTCTGCCTCAGACGCTAGAGTGGCTCTGGTCGCAACATGGCGACGCCCAGGATGGGCAGAGCATTGCCCCCTGGTGGGCAGAGCGTCGCCCCTGGTGGGCGTGCCGGGTGGATCCCGGTCGGGCGCATGCGGGAGTCTGTCTGACTGTCTCTCCCTGTTTCCAGCTTCAGAAAAATGCAAAAAAAAAAAAAAAAAAAAAGAATGTATACTAAGTCTGTTGAAGTAAGAGAAAATTTAGAATATAAGAGAGAAGACTCCAGCTAAAAGGACCAAGAAGATGGGAAATGTGGTAATATTATTAAAAACTTAATGGATTGGTTAAATGACAGACTGGACACCATTTTGAAATACGGTAAACTGGAAGGTAGGTTTAAGAAATCACTCAGAATCCCAGAGACATAAGAAAGAAAACATGGCCCTACCCAGGTGGTTCAGTGGCTAGAGCATCATCTTGGTTCGCCAAGGTTGCAAGTTCAATCCCCAGTGAGGGCACAAAGAAGAAGCAAGCAATGAGTGCATAAGTAAATGAAACAAGTTGATGCTTCTCTCTCTCAAATCAATGGAAACCTTTTTTTTTTTTTTTTTTTTTTTTTACAGAGACAGAGAGTGAGTCAGAGAGAGGGATAGACAGAGACAGACAGACAGGAACAGAGAGAGATGAGAAGCATCAATCATCAGTTTCCCATTACATGCTGCAACACCTTAGTTGTTCATTGATTACTTTCTCATATGTGCCTTGACTGTGGGCCCCCAGCAGACTGAGCAACCCCCTGCTGGAGCCAGCAACCTTGGGCTCAAGATGGTGGGCTTTTTTTTTTGCTCAAACCAGATGAGCCCGCGCTCAAGCCGGCGACTTTGGGGTCTCAAACCTGGGTCCTCTGCATCCCAGTCCGACGCTCTATCCACTGCACCACTGCCTGGTCAGGCCTTTTTTTTTTTTTTTTAAAGAAAAATATGAAAGAGGTAAGAGAAATAAAATAACAAAATAACACTAGTCTGATTGTAGTCTGATTGGAGGAAATGGGAAGAGATAGTTTTTGAAGAAATAATAGCTGATCATTATTTCCCAAATTCGTAAAAATTGTGGAATAGTTACATCCAAGAAGCATAATAAAATTCCATCGGGAAATGAAGCATCCATTCCAAAATACATTTTAGCAAAATTACTGAAAACCTATGACAGATAAAACTTTCAAGCAGAGAGAAAAGGCAGGTTACCTACGAAAGAATGACATCTAGACTGTAGCAGACACCTTAGTAGCGAAAGTAGAAGCTTCTGGAAGTGGGGTCCATGCATCAGGACCGTGGGTGTCACCCTGGAGCTTTTGGAAATGCAGGATCCTGAGCCTGGCCACGAGCCCGTGGCTCAGACTCTGCATTATAACAGCACACATATTAATTTTAGGATATTTCAAGATTTACAGAAAAATAAGATGATGCAGAGAGCTCCCCTCTACCCCATGCACAGTTTCTCTTACTGACATCCTATACAAATATGTCAACTTGTCACAATTAATGAGCTAATACATTTTTATTAACTAAAATATTATGTTCAGATTTCCTTATAAGTTTTTACCTAATGTTCCTTTTTTTGCTATAGAATCTCACCCAGGACACCGCATTACATTTAGTTGTCATATTGCCATAGGCTCCTCTCGGCTGTGACCCTTTCTCAAGCTTTGTTTTTTTTTGTTTTTTTGTTTTTTTCATTTTTCTGAAGCTGGAAACAGGGAGAGACAGTCAGACAGACTCCCGCATGCGTCCGACTGGGATCCACCCGGCACGCCCACCAGGGGCGACGCTCTGCCCACCAGGGGGCGATGCTCTGCCCATCCTGGGCGTCGCCATGTTGTGACCAGAGCCACTCTAGCGCCTGGGGCAGAGGCCACAGAGCCATCCCCAGCTCAAGCTTTGTTTTTGATGAGCTTGACAGTTTTGTGGCGTATCGGCCAAGTATTTCCCTACACTAATGATTGAGAAGCACTGAGCTAAATTTGTGCCAAGCTTTACTACTTAAGAAAGGAGGTGAATGATGATGTCTACTCTTTCCACCTCTATTCAACATTACTGGAAGTTCTAGCCAGGACAATAAGGCAAGAAAATCAAATAAGAGGCATTAATATTAGAAAGAAAGAAGTAAAACTATATTTGCAGATGATGTGTTTTTACATATAGAATATCTTAAAGAATTCACTGAAAACTCTGAAATTCAACGAACAAGTCTGGCAGGTTTGCAGAATGCCAGATCAGTATAAAAAAATCAATTTTGTCTTTATACCCTTGTGATGAAAAATCTGAAAAGTAAGAAAACAATTCCATTTAAATAGCCTCAAGAAGAGTAAGACATAGGGTTGCCTTTAGCAGAAGTGCAAAACGTATATTCTGAAAGTTACGAAGCATTGAAAGAAATTAAAGAACTAAACAAATGGAAAGCTATCCCATATTCATGGATTGGAAGAATTAATAGTGTTCTGACAGCAATGCTCCCCAAACTGATCCTCAATTTTAATCCTTATAAAAATTCCAGCTAGAGTTTTTTGCAGAAATTGACAAATCAGTTCTAAATTCACACAATAAGGTATTTAGAATATTTAAAATAACTTTGAGAAAGAACAACCACAATTTGAGACATTCTGGTTTAACCGATCATTGAATGTCTAAATAAACATTCAAAAATTAATATTGTTACCATATGAACTAGGATTTCACTGTTTTTTTCTTTTTCTTTTTTTCTTTTTTTTTTTTTTTGTATTTTTTCTGAAGTTGGAAACGGGAGGCAGTCAGACAGACTCCCGCATGTGCCCGACAGGATCCACCCGGCATGCCCACCAGGGGGCGACGCTCTGCCCATCTGGGGCGTTGCTCTATTGCAACCAGAGCCATTCTAGCGCCTGAGGCAGAGGCCATGGAGCCATCCTCACCGTCCAGGCCAACTTTTTGCTCCAATGGAGCCTTGGCTGCGGGAGGCGAAGAGAGAGACAGAGAGGAAGGAGAGGGGGAGGGGTGGAGAAGCAGATGGGTGCTTCTTCTGTGTACCCCGGCCGGGAATCGAACCTGGGACTCCTGCACGCCAGGCCAACGCTCTACCACTGAGCCAACCGGCCAGGGCTTTTTTTTTCTTTTTAGAGGAGGGGAGGCAGAGACAGACTCCCGCATGTGCCCGACCAGGACCCAGCCAGCATGCCCACCAGGGGGTGGTGCTCTGCCCATCTGGGATGTTGCTCCGTTGTAATGGGAGCCATTCTAGCACCTGAGGCAGAGGCCATGGAGCCATCCTCAGCACTCGGGCCAACTTTGCTCCAATGGAGTCTTGGCTGCAGGAGGAAAAGAGAGAAACAGAGAGGAAGGAGAGGGGGAGGGGTGGAGAAGCAGATGGGCACTTCTCCTGTGTGCCCTGGCCAGAAATCAAACCCAGGATATCCACACACTGGGCTGACGCTCTACCACTGAGCCAGCCGACCAGGGCCAAAATTCCACTTCTTGATAGATACACATACCAAAAAGAATTGAAAACAGTGACTCAAACAGACATTTTGTGGACCATATTCAAGCAACATTATTCATAATATATTTTAGAGTAAAGAATGTTACCAAGGATAAGCAGGGTTATTTCATAACTGTAAAGCAGTCATTTCATCAAGAGAACATAGCAATCCAATTTTCATGCACCTAATCACAGTGCTTCCAAACGCACAAAGCCGAAAGTAATAGAATTCAAAGAAGAAATGGACAAATCCACAATTACAGATTTCAGGACCCTTCCTCAGAACTTAGTAGAACAACTAGATGTAAGGGTTTGAACGACACTACAAGCAACCTGAGCTGACTGACATTTATAAAACACTCACCCAGCAACAGCAGGACAGATTCGTTTCCAGCATACATGGAGCACCTGCTGTTATATGTTCTGGGCCACAATGTCAGTCTCACCAACTTTAAAAGGATGCGGGCATTGACAGCATGTTGCCTGACACAGTGAAATTATAAATCAATAGCAAATAATCTGGAAATTCTCCTGGTATTTGGAAAAGAAATAATCAGCTTCTAAATAATTTGAGGGATAAAGACATCAGAAGGGGAATGAGAAAGCATTTCAAACCGAATAAACATATAAAAACAGTCAAATTTGAGAGATGTAGCTAAAGCGATACTTAGAGAGACGTTCATAGCATTTAAGTGCCAATATTAGAAAAGAAGGTCTCAAAGTAATGACCTCAGCGACTACCTTAAGAAAAAGAAGAGAGAATGAACCTCAAAGTAAGAAGAGGAATGAAAATGACAAAGGGCAGAGATGGGCTCAATGAATTGGAAAGAGAAAATAATAAGGAAGAGTATCGGGAAAATCAATGAAACTGACAGCTGGTGTTTCAGAAAATAATATTAGTAATCTCTGGCAAAACTAGAAAAGAGAAGATAAAAATCACCGAGAGCATAGAGAAGTGGTGTCACCACAGGTAGTAAAGGATAAAAAGGGAATATTATGAACAACTTTAACTGTCAATAAATTCAACAACTTAAGTGAAAAAGACACAAATTTTCTTACAAGACAAAAACTACCAAAGCTCTCATCCCGGAAGAAGCAGATGAACTGAAGAGCCCTCTATCTGTGAAAGACAAGCCATGGTTTAAAATCCTTCCCACAAAACAAGCTCCAGGTCCAGACCATGCTTTTCATTCCTTCTAACTGGATGAAGGGCAGCTGTGAAAAACCTACGTCCAATGTCATCATTAATGGTGAAAGACTGAATGCTTCCCCCTAAGATCAGGGAAAAAGCTACATTGTACTAGAAGTTCTAGTCCGTGCCCAGTATGGGTAACAACAATAATAAAACACCCCCATATTGGAAAGGAAGAAGTAACCTGTCTTTATTCACTGAGGACGTGATCATCTGTGTAAGAATCTAAAAGATTCTACAAAAAAAGCTACTCGAACTCAACCAAAGGAATTCAGCAAGATTGTGGGACAGATGATCAAGATACAAAAAAGTCAGTTGTACTACATTCCAACCGTGAACAATCAGAAATGGAAATTTAAAAGATCCTTTTAAAATAGCTTCAACGATATGAAATACGACTAATTCTGACAAAAGGTGGTAAGAGTGGACCACTGTGAAGTACAAAACATTGCTGAGAGATATTAAGTGTAAGGTGACCAACTTTTTTACAGCAAAAAAAATAAATGGGGCCCTGGCCGGTTGGCTCAGCGGTAGAGCGTCGGCCTAGCGTGCGGAGGACCCGGGTTCGATTCCCAGCCAGGGCACACAGGAGAAGCGCCCATTTGCTTCTCCACCCCTCCGCCGCGCTTTCCTCTCTGTCTCTCTCTTCCCCTCCCGCAGCCAAGGCTCCATTGGAGCAGAGATGGCCCGGGCGCTGGGGATGGCTCTGTGGCCTCTGCCTCAGGCGCTAGAGTGGCTCTGGTCGCAATATGGCGACGCCCAGGATGGGCAGAGCATCGCCCCCTGGTGGGCAGAGCTTCGCCCCTGGTGGGCGTGCCAGGTGGATCCCGGTCGGGCGCATGCGGGAGTCTGTCTGACTGTCTCTCCCCGTTTCCAGCTTCAGAAAAATGAAAAAAAATAAAAAAAAAAAAAAATAAATGGAAGAAAACAATATCATAAATAAAAGAAACATTCATTGCAACAATAATACACTATATGATAAATGCATAATAAAAGCATTTGTAATACTTTCTATTGTAATTATGCTTACATGCCTATTAGTTTTTAATAATAATTGTAAGAAAAAAGTACTCATTTATATACAAATATGTCACATTGCATGCAATGTGTTGACTGCATTAATCAAATACAGACATTTACATATTAGTCTTCCAATATCAAAAAGGAGGACATGTAGGAGGACATGTTTTGAGGGAGGATGGAACTTACAAAAGAAGGACTGTCCTCCCTAAAGGAGGACGATTGGTCACCTTATTAAATGCCTAAATCAAATCAGTAGACAGAGCATGTTTTTGGATCAGAACACTCAGTATTGTTGACATTCTCCCCAAATCAAACTACAGTGTCATTGCAAACCAGTCAAAATCTCAGCGGGACTTTTTTTTTTAATTGACAAGCTGATTATAAAATTAATGTGAAAATCAAAAGACCAAAAACGACTACGATCTTGAAAAAGAAAAGCATATTTGAAGGACTTATACTGCCTAACAATTACTACAGACAGTAATCAAGACAGTGGAATCGGTATGGACACAGACAAATAGATCCAGAGTCCAGAAGTAGAACCATGCACATATTGTCATTTGGGGTTTTTTTTTTGTTTGTTTGTTTTTCATTTTTCCGAAGCTGGAAACGGGGAGGCAGTCAGACAGACTCCCGCATGCGCCCGACCGGGATCCACCTGGCATGCCCACCAGGGGGCGATGCCCCGCCCCTCTGGGGCGTCGCTCTGTTGCAACCAGAGCCATTCTAGCGTCTGAGGCAGAGGCCACAGAGCCATCCTCAGCGCCTGGGCCAACTTTGCTCCAATGGAGCCTCGGCTACAGGAGGGGAAGAGAGAGACAGAGAGGAAGGAGAGGGGGAGGGGTGGAGAAGCAGATGGGCGCCTCTCCTGTGTGCCCTGGCCAGGAATCGAACCTGGGACTTCTGCCTGCCAGGCCGACGCTCCACCACTGAGCCAACCAGCCAGGGCCTGTTTATTTGTTTTTTTTAATTACAGATTTAACTCATATTTCTTTTAACAGTCATGTTCTAGAACATGTATCTTTAGTAACTGTGCATTTCTTTTTTTTTACAGAGAGAGAGTCAGAGAGAGGGATAGACAGGGACAGACAGCAACAGAGAGAGATGAGAAGCATCAATCATCAGTTTTTTGTTGCGACACCTTAGTTGTTCATTGATTGCTTTCTCATATGTGCCTTGACCGCGGGCCTTCAGCAGACTGAGTAACCCCTTGCTGGAGCCAGCGACCTTGGGTCCAAGCTAGTGAGCTTTTGCTCAAACTAGATGAGCCCACGCTCAAACTGGCAACCTTGGGGTCTCGAACCTGGGTCCTTCTGCATCCCATTCCGGCGCTCTATCTACTGAGCCACCGCCTGGTCAGGCATCATTTGGTTTTAAATAAAAGTACAAAGGTGATTCTGTAGCGCGAAGGTCATCTTTTCAACAAATGATGTTGGAATCCCTAAATACCTGGGGGGGGGGGGAATCTCACGCCATAGGAAAAAGGAACTTAAATTGGTTATAATTGGAATCAAACTATTTTAAAAATCTGAAAGAAAACAAGAAAAGTCTTTGTGATTTTTTAGGTTAGGCAAAGATTTTTTTTTTTAAGCATAATACCAAAAGCATGATCCACAGAAGAAAATAATTGCTAAATTGGACGTCATTAAAATTAAGAACTTGGGCTTTTCAAAATACACTGAGAGAATTAAAAAAACAAACAAGCAGAAAACACGTGAGCAACCAAGCCATGTACTTGTAAATCACATAACTGATTTAAAAAAACTGTATCCAGCCCTGGCTGGTTGGCTCAGTGGTAGAGCGTCAGCCTGGTGTGCAGGAGTCCCAGGTTCGATTCCCGGCCAGGGCACACAGGAGAAGCGCCCATCTGCTTCTCCACCCCTCCCCTTCTCCTTTCTCTCTGTCTCTCTCTTCCCCTCCCGCAGCCGAGGCTCCATTGGAGCAAAGATGGCCCGGGCGCTGGGGATGGCTCTGTGGCCTCTGCCTCAGGCGCTGGACTGGTTCTGCTCGCAACAGAGCGACGCTCCGGATGGGCAGAGCATCGCCCCCTGGTGGGTGTGCTGAGTGGATCCCGGTCGGTCGCATGCGGGGGTCTGTCTGACTGCCTCCCCATTTCCAACTTCGGAAAAAAAAAAAAAAAAAACTGTATCTAGAATATGCAAAGAACTCTCAACCCTCAAAAACAGAAATAACTCAATTTAAAATGGGTAAAAGGTTTTGTTTTGTTTTTAAATGTCTTTTTAGTTTACCTGGGTATCCAATCTGTCTTTTTTATTTTTTTTTTAATTTTTAGAGAGAGAAAGAGAGAAATAGAAACAGCTATTTGTTCCTGTATGTGCCCTGACTGAGGATCAAACCCAGTAACTGCGTGTCGGGCCAATGCTCCAACCAACCAAGCTCTCTGGCCAGGGCCTAAAATGCGTGAAAGTTCTGAACGGACGCTTCCCAGGGGAGACATATGGATGGTGAGCAGAACATGGAAAGATGCTCCAGGTCATCAGTCATTAGAGAAACACAGACTAAAACTGTGGCGAGATCACATGGTACATCCACCAGAAAGCCTGAAATGAGAAGGACTGACCACATCACATGTTGGAGAAGTTGTGCAGCAACTGGACTTTTAGACAAGGCTGGTGGGAAGGCAGAACGGTTCCATCTCTTTTGTTTGTTTGTTTGGATTATTCTGAAGTTAGAAGCGGGGAGGCATAGAGACAGACTCCCACACGTGCCCAACTGGGATCCACCCGGCCCGCCCACCAGGGGGCGATGCTCTGCCCATCTGGGCCCTTGCTCCATTGCAGCCGAATCCATTCTAGTGCCTGAGGCGGAGGCCATGGAGCTGTCCTCAGTGCCCGGGCCAACTTTGCTCCAATGGAGCCTTGGCTGCGGGAGGGGAAGAGAGAAACAGAGAGGAAGGAGGGGGGGAGGGGGGGAGAAGCAGATGGGTGCTTCTCCTGTGTGCCCTGGCCAAGAATCAAACCTGGGACTTCCACAAGTCGGGCCGACACTCCCCCGCTGAGCCAGCCGGCCAGGGTCTGGCTCTTTAGAAAGGACTTTGACCCCTGCCGCAGGACCGAGTCGTTCTGGTCCTAGGTGTTTATCCATCAGGAAACAAAGTAGTTGTCCGTACAGAAACTGGCTATTTGGCAGTTCTGTGTGTCATCGCCTAAAACTGGAGAGCCACCCCATGTTCATCAACAAGTTGGCGGGTAACAGGTTGTGTGATATTCGTGCACCAGAATACAGCGAAGCCATGAAGAAGCATGAGCTATATTTTTAAAAGTGAGGCTATCGACACCCACAACAGCCTCAACACATCTCAAAATATGCTGAATGAAAGAACCCAGGTTAAAAATAAATTAAAAAAATGAAGCAGGAAGCATGTCTTGTTTCATCCCATTTATATAAAATCCTGGGAAATGCAAACTAATCTGTAGCAACAAAAAGCAGACCCGTGGTTTCCTGGGCTGTGGGGTGCAGGTGCAGCTGGAGGAAACTCCAGCCTGGTGATGGTTTCACAGGATAAGCATCAATCAGAACTTATTTAAAAGCAGCCCCTCTGACCCAGCATTTTGACAAGTCACTTCTATTCTGAGAACGTCTCACAGGTGTGCCCCGGGAGGCACGGCCAACTTGCCACATGCTTGGATGGATGGATGGAAGGTCAGGTTGGGAAGAATACACCCCGTAACCCAAATGGCCTCCAACAGGTGAGAGAGTCGTATGCTGGAATAAGCAGAGGTTACAATGAAAAGGGAGGTAAAAAAAAAAAAAAAAAGTGGCATCTAAATAGCAGACATTAGTCACTGGAAAGTGAAAGGTGTGTTCTGAGTGAAGAATGTGGTAACGCCTCTGTGTTTCTGGACCCGGATGGAGATCTGGATGCCTCTGGACTGGACTGGGTTAGGCATTCGTGTTAAAAATCTAAGACTCACCATGAAAGGAATGAAAACGCTGTGTGTGTGTCTGCCAGTGGGAGTCCTGACGGGAAACAGCCTAGCTGAGGAGAACTGAACAAAGGAGTCATTTACAGATTGGCCGGGAGGGCAGACGGCCCCCGGAGAGTGGCCAGGCGGGTTCTACGGACGCCAGAGCTTGTAATTGCTACATCAGGCAGATCAAGTTGGGAACTGCCGGTCCTGTTCTGCTTCCAAGAGTGTTTTGTCTGCTGTTTATTTGCCTGGATCTGTCAAGTCCCCGGATGACAACTTAATAATTACCCAGTTTCATTGTCAGGACAGCTGACCCCGGTCGGGAACACACAGGTGCCAGCACATTCCGGCCACATTTGTGCTGGCAGACGGGCTGGAGCCCCCAGGCACGTGGGTGTCCAGGGTCCAGGAGTTGAGGCAGGACGGTCAGTCTCCTGGCATAAGGCGGAGCCCATCAGTCCCGGGCTGAGGCCCTTCTGGGACTGTGCGGGCTGCTGGCAGAGGACCCAGCAGAGGTGCTGGGGAGGCCTCCAGGCAGGAGGTAGCTTCCCCACCCACTTAGCACCACATCGGCCCCCTGAGGGTCTGCCAGGGTCAGCCCCAGCATACGTGGGTGGGTGGTGCCTCTTTAGTGGCACTGGTGTGCCTACTTGTTCACTGGCAGGCAGGACCCAGGTGTCCTGTCCCCCCAAACTCTCATCCCCATCTCACTTGCCCTCCAGGGTCCAGGGGACAGCACTGTCCCCACGCTACTATTCCTCCTCCCCTGCTGGAGCATGGGTGGGCCTCCCCGTTTCCTGGGGCCTCAGCTGACTCCAGCTGACCCCTGGGTTCAGTTGATCCCATAGCTCCCAGCGGCCCCCCCACCCTGTAAGCAGCACAGCTGCATGGTGGGCTCTGAACTGAGGTGGGGTGAAGAAGGAAGCAGTAAGTGACCAGCTCTCCTGCCAGGCAAAGAGACCATCAGCTCATATGACTGCAGCTTCCTGGGGCAGAGAGAGGGCAGGAGCCCCCTGCAGGAGGCTTGGCCCCTAAGCGTCTATACCCTGGGCTCCAGGCCCCAGTGGTGTCTCAGCTCCTATCTCAATAGGGTGTCCAGAAGACGTTTCACGGTGCAGATATGCGATGTGTCCACCAAACATTGGAGATCTCTGGTGGCTGATTGCTGCTTCTCTTCACAGAGATGCAAAGAGAGGGGCAGTCGCTGTTGTTGCCCCCCACCCCCATTGTTGTGAGTCTCCCCCTCCCCCAACTGACAGGACTTCCAGAGGGTTTAAATGGCTGGTCCCCTTCCCCACTTTGGGAACCAAACATTAAAGACTAGGACATCAAAAGCAACTTCATAGAAGAGGAAAATCAGAAAGTGATCACACAAGCCCAGTGAGAGGTACAGGCTCAAAAACAACCCAAGAAGACCGTACGTTCACCCCACGTTGATCTTTGGCACAGAGACAGCCTACGAAAAGTAACGATAATAATAATGGTTATTATAGAAACAGCAAACTCTGTGGAAGGGGGAGACTCTGATTTCCAGAGCTACCACATTATTAGGTTCAAATGTTCAGTTTTCAACAGCAAAATCACAAGGCATACAAAAAAAGGAAACGGGGCCCTGGCCGGTTGGCTCAGCAGTAGAGCTTCGGCCTGGCGTGCGGGGGACCCGGGTTCGATTCCCGGCCAGGGCACATAGGAGAAGCGCCCATCTGCTTCTCCACCCCTCCCCCTCTCCTTCCTCTCTGTCTCTCTCTTCCCCTCCCGCAGCCAAGGCTCCATTGGAGCAAAGATGGCCCGGGCGCTGGGGATGGCTCCTTGGCCTCTGCCCCAGGCGCTAGAGTGGCTCTGGTCGAGCGACGCCCCGGAGGGGCAGAGCATCGCCCCCTGGTGGGCAGAGCGTCGCCCCTGGTGGGCGTGCCGGGTGGATCCTGGTCGGGCGCATGCGGGAGTCTGACTGTCTCTCCCCGTTTCCAGCTTCAGAAAAATACAAAAAAAAAAAAAAAAAAAAAAAAAAAGGAAACAGGAAAGTACAGCCCATTCAGAGGGGGAGAAAGTCAACAGAAACTATCCCTGAAGAAGACCCGAGGGCAGATACAGCAGACAAGACCTTGAAGAATGTTTTTAATAATGCTCAAAGCACTAAACGAAGATAGAGGGAATGACAAGAAGATAATGTATGAATAAAACAGAAATATTAACAAAGAGACCGAAAAGCTAAAGAGAAACCAAAAAGACATTATGGAGGGGGAAAAAAAAAGTGACTCATCACACATACAAGCTTCTCAGTAAGATAATCAGCGGATCTCTCGTCAGAAACCCCGGAGGACAGAAGGCAGACGCCAAGATGTGCAGAGTGCTAAAAGGAAATAAAATACAAAATCTGTCCACTAAGAATCCTAATTCCAACCAAACTGTCCTTCAAGAGTGAGGAAGAAGTTAAGACTTTATGGAAAAATTAAAATTGTTTGTGCATCAAAAGACACTATCCACAAAGTGAAAAGGCAACACGCAGAATGGGAGAAAATATCTGCAAATCATATACCTGATAAAGGAGGAATATTCAGAATATGTCGAGAACTCCTGAAACTCAATGACAACCAAAAAATCTGGTTCAACAACAGGCGAAAGACTTGACCAGACATTTCTCCAAAGGTGTATGCAACTGGCCAGTAGCGCATGAAAAGACGCTCAGTATCAGTAGTCATTAGGAAAATGCACATCAGAAATACCATGAGCGCCCTGGCCGGTTGGCTCAGCGGTAGAGCGTCGGCCTAGCGTGCGGAGGACCCGGGTTCGATTCCCGGCCAGGGCACACAGGAGAAGCGCCCATTTGCTTCTCCACCCCTCCGCCGCGCTTTCCTCTCTGTCTCTCTCTTCCCCTCCCGCAGCCAAGGCTCCATTGGAGCAAAGATGGCCCGGGCGCTGGGGATGGCTCTGTGGCCTCTGCCTCAGGCGCTAGAGTGGCTCTGGTCGCAACATGGCGATGCCCAGGATGGGCAGAGCATCGCCCCCTGGTGGGCAGAGTGTTGCCCCTGGTGGGCGTGCCGGGTGGATCCCGGTCGGGCGCATGCGGGAGTCTGTCTGACTGTCTCTCCCTGTTTCCAGCTTCAGAAAAATGAAAAAAAAAAAAAAAAGAAATACCATGAGCCCTGGCCGGTTGGCTCAGTGGTAGAGCATCGGCCTGGCGTGCAGGAGTCCCAAGTTCGATTCCCGGCCAGGGCACACAGGAGAAGCGCCCATCTGCTTCTCCACCCCTCCCCCTCTCCTTCCTCTCTGTCTCTCTCTTCCCCTTCCGCAGCCGAGGTTCCATTGGAGCAGAGATCGCCCGGGCACTGAGGATGGCTCCATGGCCTCCGCCTCAGGCGCTAGAATAGCTCTGGTTGCAACAGAGCAACGCCCCAGATGGCCAAAAGCATCGTCCCCTCTGGTCGCAACAGAGTGATGCCCCGAATGGGTGGAGCATCGCCCCCTGGTGGGCATGCCGGGTGATCATTTGCTATCTATACACCACCCCAAATTTTTTAATGAGCCAATAAATAAAATGGGGGAATCCTGGTCAGGTGCATGCAGGAGTCTGTCTGACTGCTTCCCTGTTTCCAACTTCAGAAAAATACAAAAAACAAACAAAAAAACCCAAACAGAAATACCATGCAATATCACCTCATACCCATTGGAATGGCTCCTATTAAACAAATTAATAAGTTGAGGAGATGAAGTCGTGGGAGCTCTATGCCCTGCTGGTGGGAACTGTTATAACTGCTGTGGAAAACACTATGCCAGTTCCTCAAAAAAAAATTAAAATATTATTATCATATGATCCAGCAATTCTACTCCTGGGCATATACGACAGAGAATTGAAAGCAAGTACTTTTTTTTTTTTTGCCACAGAGACAGAGAGAGGGACAGATAGGGACAGACAGACAGGAAGGGAGAGAGATGAGAAGCATCAAGTCTTCATTGTGGCACCTTAGTTGTTCATTGATTGCTTCCTGATATGTGCCTTGACGGGGGGGGGGGGGGGGCTCCAGCAGAGTGAGTGACCCTTTGCTCAAGCCAGCGACCTTGGGTTTCAAGCCAACGACCTGCACTCAAGCTGGTGAGCCCGCACTCAAGCTGGTGACCTCAGGGTTTCAAACCTGGGTCCTCTGCATCCCAATCCAATGCTCTATCCACTGCGCCACCGCCTGATCAGGTGAAAGCAAGTACTTGAATAGTTATTTGTATACGCATGTCCCCAGGAGCATTATTCATAGCAGCCAACTGTCCATTGATAGATGAATGAATAAGCAAGATGTGGTCCATCCACACGGTGGAATATTACTCAGCCTGGAAAAGGAAATGCTGTCGTATGCTGTAACAGGGAGGAACCTTGAGGACCTTATGCTAAGTGAAGTAGCCAGTCACCAAAAGATAAATACTGTCTAATTCCACTTATATGAGGTAGGTAGAGTGGTCAAATTATAGAGATAGAAAGTAGAATGGTGATTCCTAGGGGCTAAGAAGAGGAGAAGTGTGTTTTTTGTATTTTTCTGAAGTGAGAAGCAGGGAGGCAGACAGACAAACTCCCGCATGTACCTGACCGGAATCCACCCAGCATGCCCACCAAGGAGTGATGCTCTGCCCATCTGGGGCGTTGCTCTGTTGCAACCAGAGCCATTCTAGTGCCTGAGGCGGAGGCCATGGAGCCATCCTCAGTGCCCGGGCCAACTTTGCTCCAATGGAGCCTTGGCTGCGGGAGAGGAAGAAAGAGACAGAGAGGAAGGAGAGGGGGAGGGTGGAGAAGCAGATGGGTGCTTCTCCTGTGTGTCCTGGCTGGGAATTGAACCTGGGACTTCCATACACTGAGTAGATGCTCTACCACTGAGCCAGCCGACCAGGGCCCAGTTATTTATTTATTTATTTATTTTTGTATTTTTCTGAAACTGGAAATGGAGAGAGACAGACAGACTCCCGCATGTGCCCGACCGGGATCCACCTGGAACGCCCACCAGGGGCGACGCTCTGCCCACCAGGGGGCGATGCTCTGCCCCTCCAGGGTGTCGCTCTGTTGCGACCAGAGCCACTCTAGCCCTGGGGCAGAGGCCAAGGAGCCATCCCCAGCGCCCGGGCCATCTTTGCTCCAATGGAGCCTTGGCTGCGGGAGGGGAAGAGAGAGACAGAGAGGAAGGAGAGGGGGAGGGGTGGAGAAGCAGATGGGCGCTTCTCCTGTGTGCCCTGGCCGGAAATCGAACCCGGGACCTCTGCACGCCAGGCCGACGCTCTACCACTGAGCCAACCAGCCAGGGCTCAGGGTCAGTTATTTTTAAATAGATCATTTCAGTTTTATAAGATAAGAATAGTTACGGTTGCTCAACTTTATGATTGTGTTTAACGTCACAGAACTGCGCACTTAGAAAAGATTAAGATGATCATTTTATGTTATGGGTATTTTACCACAATAACAAAAAAATAAAACAAAAAAATATGAAACAATGCTGAAAAATTTGAAACAACCTAAATATTTAAGAATTAGGCCTGACCAGTGATGGCGCAGTGGATAGAGTGTCGACCTGGTATGTTGAGGTCCCGAGTTTGAAACCCAAGGTCGTCGGTTTGAGCACAGGCTTGGCAGCTTGAGCACGGGGTCACTGACTTGAGCACAAGATCATTGACATGACCCCAAGGCTGCTGGCTTGAAGCCCAAAGTCGCTGGCTTGAGAAAGGTCGCTGGCTTGAAGCCCAGGGTTGCTGCCTTGAGCCCAAGGTCTCTGGCTTGAGCAAGGGGTCACTGGCTTGGCTTAGGCCCTCTGGTTAAGTCACGTATGAGAAACAATCAATGAACAAATAAAGTGATGCTACTACGAGGTGATGCTTCTCTTCTCTCTCTTCTCTCTCCCTTCCTCTCTCTCTCTTTCAAATCAATTTTAAAAAAAATGAATTGGAGCCTGACCTGTGGTGGCGCAGTGGGATAAAGCGTCGACCTGGAACACTGAGGTCACCGGTTTGAAACCTTGGGCTTGCCTGGTCAAGGCACATATGGGAGTTGATGCTTCCTGCTCCTCCCCTTCTCTCTCTCTCTCTCTCACTTCTCTCTCTCTAAAAAATCAATAAATAAAAAAATATTTTAAAAAAATGAATTGGAGAATAATTGAATTGATTGTTAAAACTGGAAAAAAAAAAGTCAAGCATTTATCTTGCTTTTCCTGTACAAACTAACTGGGGCTCGAGGTAACCAAACAGGAGAGGGGAGTTCAGCCAGTGAACAGGGTGGGGTAGCCGGCTGAGAACACTGACAGTCTGCAGCACGAACAGCCGACACCATGTGCCTCTGGGGGAAGCACAGACCGCCGGCAGACTGGCCCAAAGCCCCACGACTTCAGCGATGTCCCATTCTGACACATTTCAGAGTCTTCTGGGGACAGCTCGATGCCCGCAGCCAGGAGGACCCCAGAAGTGTTGGGATTGGTGTTAGAATGTGACCCTGTGAGGGGGGAGCAGAGTGTGCAGACGGACCGCTGGTCTGAGCCCCTTCCCCTGAGAGAGCTGTCCCCACACCCCGCAGGACCCCAGCTTAAGGGATCATCAGCCAAGTGGGGACAGAGGACCAAACCTGGGAAACATTCCGAGAAGCCTCTTTTCTGCTCTGACCTCCCCCGTCCTCACTCTGGTGAGGAAGGGGTCGCCTCTGATGGGCCGGACCTGGGGACACTGGGCTGACCGAAACACGGCCCTTCACCGCGCTGGGCCGGGGCTGTTGGCCGTGCCCCACTCTCCCGTCACCCCTCCACGTGTCCTCGAGAACCTGCCACGCTACCTGCCCCTGTTTGAGAAGGGGGGCCACGGAGCCAATCTGCCAAGACGTGACATCGATATTCGTTCTGAGGTTCTCTCCATCTGGTCCTCCTCTGTCCAACCCCGTGTCTTTCCTCGCGGTCGGTTCCGCCCAGGCCAGGAGGAGGAGAGCGCTTTCTTGGGCTCACTGAGTGACTGCGGGAGCATCGAACATGGTCTCTAAAAGGACCGGGTCCTGAAAAAAAAAAAAAAAAAAAAAAAAAAGGGACCGGGTCCTGTCAGACGCCTCCTCCTTATTTTCAGCCATGATGGCGGCAAAGGTAAGTAGTCAGTCGTTACGTGTGTTTTCCAGCAGATGGCAGCAAAGCATCTTGTTCTAACAAAAATCTGTGTTTCTCTCCACTTCATCCTGAGGATGAAATGTCCCGGTCACTTAAGGGTCTCTCTCGCTGGCCAGATGTGAACTCATCGGGGGACAGGGGAGGACTCACCAGTGAGTGTCTTAAAGGAGGTCCTGCCTTGGGGACATGGGACCGCGGTCCTGAAATGTGTCCTCCTGTGTCCTCCTCAAACATAGCTTTCTCACCTCCATGGCAGAGTGGTCACGAGGAGCAAGTTTTTGGAAATGTTATTACACATATATTCCCCCAAGGGGTGAAATTTTAAAAACTCTAACATCTTATTCCTTTACGTGGATAATACTCAAAAGGTTATGAAATTTGTTTTCATTTTTGACCTCTTGGGGGCTTGAAGAAATGCACTGATGATTATGGACAGGACCAAAGCGTTGCTCTACAATCTTAGCACGAAGGTGTGACTTGCGCACCAGAGCTGAGCGTCCAAGGTGTTTTAGCCACTTGAAACAGACACACTTTGTGCTACGGGATATGTGTGAAAAGAATACAGGTGGGGTATGTACCACTGTCCACTGCACATTCACCCGCCTCTTCCTCTTGCCTAAGAGCAAAATCATTCCTCAAAAGTGAAGAAAAGTTAAAGACATTCTTAGATGCATAAAAAACAGGGGGTTTGGCCCTGGCCGGTTGGCTCAGCGGTAGAGCGTCGGCCTAGCGTGCGGAGGACGCGGGTTCGATTCCCGGCCAGGGCACACAGGAGAAGCGCCCATTTGCTTCTCCACCCCTCCGCCGCGCTTTCCTCTCTCTCTCTTCCCCTCCCGCAGCCAAGGCTCCATTGGAGCAGAGATGGCCCGGGCGCTGGGCATGGCTCTGTGGCCTCTGCCTCAGGCGCTAGAGTGGCTCTGGTCGCAATATGGCGACGCCCAGGATGGGCAGAGCATCGCCCCCTGGGGGGCAGAGCACCGCCCCTGGTGGGCGTGCCGGGTGGATCCCGGTCGGGCGCATGCGGGAGTCTGTCTGACTGTCTCTCCCTGTTTCCAGCTTCAGAAAAATGAAAAAAAAAACAAAAAAAAACAAAAAAAAACAGGGGGTTTGTTGTCAGCAGACCTGACCTATAAGAAACACAGAGTAACACAACCCCCAAAATAAAAGTAAACTCAGAGAGCAATCATGAAGGTAAGGACAGAGGTAAATACAAGACAGGACAAGTGCAGTGTTTGCATCTGTAACTGCTTTTATGCGTACCTGACTTAAAAGGTGACTATATAAAACAATATCTTTTTTTTTTTTTTCCTGAGGTTGGAAACGGGGAGGCAGTCAGACAGACTCCTGCATGCACCTGACTGGGACCCACCCGGCACGCCCACCAGGGGGCGATGCTCTGCCCATCTGGGGCATTGCTCTGCTGCAATCAGAGCCATTCTAGCACCTGAGGCAGAGGCCACAGAGCCATCCTCAGCATCCGAGCCAACTCTGCTCCAATGGAGCCTCAGCTGCAGGAGGGGAAGAGAGAGACAGAGAGGAAGGAGAGGGGGAGGGGTGGAGAAGCAGATGGGCGCTTCTCCTGTGTGCCCGGGCTGGGAATCGAACCTGGGACCCCTGCACGCCAGGCCAACGCTCTACCACTGAGCCAACCGGCCAGGGCCAACAATATCTTTAAGTCTACGCTGGTGTCCACGAGTAGGTAAGTGTGCAATTTGTGACAACAGCATAAAGAAGGATGGAGCTGGGCCCTGGACGGTTGGCTCAGAGTGTCGGCCTGGCGTGCAGAAGTCCCGGGTTCGATTCCTGGCCAGGGCACACAGGAGAAGCGCCCATCTGCTTCTCCACCCCTCCCCCTCTCCTTCCTCTCTGTCTCTCTCTTCCCCTCCCGCAGCCAAGGCTCCATTGGAGCAAAAAATGGCCCGGGCGCTGGGGATGGCTCCTTGGCCTCTGCCCAGGCACTAGAGTGGCTCTGGTCACGACAGAGTGACGCCCCGGAGGGGCAGAGCATCGCCCCCTGTGGGCGTGGTCAGGTGCATGCGGGAGTCTGTCTGACTGCCTCCCCGTTTCCAGCTTCGGAAAAATACAAAAAAAAAAAAAAAGATTTATTAAAAAGAAATACACGCCTGTGTTGACGCAGTAAATAGAGCGTTGACCCAGAACGCTAAGGTCGCCGGTTCGAAATCCTGGGCTTGCCCAGTCAAGGCCCATAGGACAAGCAAGCAATGAACAACTAAAGTGAAGCAACTATGGGGTTGATACTTCCTGCTCTCCCCACCCTCTGTAAAAATAATAAATAAAATCTTTTTTAAAAAGTACATGAAGCAAAAACAGACAGAATTAAAGGGAGAGAGCAACAGTTTAACAACAATAGTTGGAAATCACAACATCCGACTCTCAGTAACGGACACAAGGATCAGGCAGAGACGGACAAGGAAAGCGAAGGCTTGCGGAGTACTGCCCTCTAACGAGACCTAGCAGACATCACAGGACATTCCGCCACCGCAAGGGAGTACATGGTCTTCTCGGCTCAGGGAACACTGCTGAACGGACCGTCTGTCGGGCCACAAAACAAGCCTTAATAAATGTAAAAGGATTGACATCATGTGAGGAGGCTCTCTGACCACAATAGAATGAAATCACATGTCCACAAAAATAAGGAAGTTTGGGAAATCCATAAATATGGAGAGATTAACAACAGACCCCTACATTGCCTCTGGGTCAAAGCGGAAATATCAAAGGAAATGAGAAAATACTTAAAGTGAATAAAAACAAAAACACAACAAACCACATGTATGGAATGTGCAGTCAAGCAGTTTGACTTAGAGGAATTTATAGCTGTAAACACCTACCTGAAAAGAAGAAAGATCTCAGATCCACAAACTCACCTTTACCTTAAGAAACTAGGAGGGTAAACTAAACCCCAAACATGCAGAACGAGGTATATGATAAAGATCAGAGCAGAAACAAAGAATTGGAAAACAGTAGGAAAAAGAAAATAAATCAATGAAACCAAAAGTTAGTTCTTTGGAAAGATAAATAAAATGGAAAAACCTTTAGCTAGATGGACCAAAGGAGACAGAGAGAAGACTAAAATTACTAAAATCCTGTATGTCAGAAATTGAAACGATCACAAGTGACGGCTATGAACAAATGTACTCCAACAACTTAGATGACGTCCGTGAAACAGAGCAATTCCTAGAGAGATCCCAAACTACCCCAAGAAGAGACAGGAGACCCGAGTGGACCTATAATAAGCAGAAGGATCCCCTCATCTCAACTCTTCCCTTCAAGTGAAGCCGGGGTAGATGGTGTCCCTGCTGAATTCTACCCACGGTTCAAAGAAGATTTCATCCCAATTTGTCATTAACTCTTCCAAAAGGGGATGACTTTCTACCCCCTTCTAAGTGGGCAGTGTTACCCTGATACTCAAACCAGATAAAAACATCACAAGAAAAGAAAACTTCGGTACAGACCAATATGGCTTATGAATATAGATATTAAAAAAACAAAATAGTAGCCAACTGAATCCACCAGTATATAAAACGGATTGTACATTGGCGGATGCTCAGTGACCCAGTGAGATTTATCCAGGGAGTGTAAGGTTAGTTCAAGATGTAAAACTTTTGTTATAGAGAGAGAGGAGAGAGAGAAGGGGGGGAGGAGCTGGAAGCATCAACTCCCATATGTGCCTTGACCGGGCAAGCCCAGGGTTTCGAACCTGCGACCTCAGCATTCCAGGTCAACGCTTTATTCACTGCGCCACCACAGGTCGGGATCAATGTACAAAACTTAACCAACGGAGCACACACCACACTTAATAAATAAAGGGAGGAAAGAATGTCACATGATCATCAGCAGATGCGGACAATGCAATTGACCATGTCCAACACCCTTCACGAGAAAAACGCTTAACAAACTAGGAAGAGAAGGGAACTTTCTTGTCCAGTCGAAGGACATCAATGGGAAGCGCCCGGTTGACATCGTACCTGGAGGTGGAGGATGGATGGCTTTGCCCCTAAAATCCGAGCAACCCAGAGTCGTGGGCCTTCCCTTTTATTCTGCGTTGTACGGAGGTTCCAGCCAGACCATCAGGGTGGGAAAACAAAACAACAGGCACCCTGATGGGAAAGAAAGAAGTAAAACGATCTCTATTGGCAGATGATAGGATCTTATATACAGAGAAGCTTGAGAAAACGCACTTGAAAAAAAAAAAACCCTGAGAGCAGAAAAGCAAGTTCAGCGAGATCGCAGGCTATGATGAGGTCGGTATACAAAAGTCAGCTGGTATTTCATACCCACGGTGAGCCATCCAGAAATGAAACAGGAGGCAAAGGGTTAGAGAACACACTCTCCAGAGAAGAGGTACGAATGGCTGCTCAGCCTGTGACAAGGTGCTCGATGCCATTAGCCGCTAGGGGAAGGCAAAACCCCGGCCACGATGAGACACCGCGTGCTACTCCCGAGGATGGGGCCACAACTGACGGACAAAACAGAAAATCCATGTCGGCGAGGCCATGAGAGGCTGGAACCCTCGCCCATCGCTCGCTGGCTGGAACGTGAGGAACTTAAACACAGTCACCATGGGACCCTGCCACCCCCCCCCCCACGTGCTGGACAGTAATTTCAGAAGAATTGAAAACGTGCGTCTGTCCGTACAAGAACGGATACGCTGATGTTCGCAGCTTCCTTCGTAATTAAGAGCGGACACAACCCAAACGTCTGTCAACTAGTGAGTGGATAAAGAAAGTGTGACGCACCCATACAACAGAATATTATCCAGTCTTAAAAAAAAAAAAAGAAAGAAAGAAAGAAAGAAAGAAAGAACTGGGTGCAAGAGGCCAGACCCAAGCACGTGTGATTCCACTGAAGTGAAATTTTCCGGGGTGAAAATCCACAGGCACAGAAGGGGGTGGAGTGGTCTCCAGGGGCTGGAGCGTGAGTGAAGACGTGTGGGGTTTCTACGGGGATGGTGAAAACGCAGGGCTGGGTCGTGGTTGCTCAACCTTGTGAGGCAGCTGAAAACACTGAATCCTACCCATTGGAGGAGTGAATTTTACGACGTTTAAATGACGTTGAGAGATTGATAGGTAGAAATGCAGGTCGATCGATAGGTGCTTGCTTAGACAAGAACGGGCTGGTTGGCAAACAGGCTTGCAGATGGAACTGGAAGTGAGTCAGCCCATGATTTCAGGGACTGCTTCTCAAGCCTTACCAGGACTCCTTGGAGCAATGGAAGTCTATTGTGTCTCAGCCCTACATCAAGGATTAACTCCAGCCTGGCACAGCCCTGCTGAAATCCCTGAGGGATTAAGCAGCCACCTGGGTAAAACCTTTCAATGGCTCAAGGCAAGGACTGTCAAGGTCATGAATGGGACTGAGATCTTCCCCACTCCATCCAGAGAAGCAAAACTGGATTTGCCAAGAAGGAGGGGGTGTCTCACATCTTCCAAGTCTGTCCAGAAAACGTCCGAGGGCAGGGCACACCGTGGTCACGGGACTGCGTCAGCTGGGCAAGAAACTGATTCGTCTTGTTTTAAACAGTTTTTATCGTGGAGAATTCAAATACAGGCTAAAGTGGAACGTGTAGAATGAAGGACTCCTTCCGCACTCGACGTTAGGAACACAGGGCCAGCCTGTGGTCGCTGGACGCCCCGCACCCTTCCCCCACGTCCCGTCATCAGTGTCCCTGTATCAACAGCAGGGCTTTTCTACAAAATCGTCATCACCACACCTCACCGCGCCTACAGAGCCATAGTTTCCAACAGAACCCAATAATCGGCACCCTTCCATTTTGTGAGTCCCCTCCCCCCAAGCGACGCTCAACCGGAAACCACAAACCACAGGAAAGAAAGGCTGCGGCAAGTTATGAAGCAAACGGATTCCGCTGTCCTGGGATTGCCCCCGTGCCAGCCCTGCCTGTGCTGCCTGGAGCACAGGTGCCAGGAGCTGGGACAGGGGGGCGGCGGGGGTGAACCCCAGGTAGGGACCCAGGGCAGGTGGGCTCCCCTCCCCCACATAAGCTCCAAGTCCGGCGTCCCAGGGCTTCCAAGAACCTCCCCCGATCACCACCGGCTCCGGCCAGGAGGGAGGACTGTCTCTGGGAGAGAACTCAGATGGGGGGAGAGCTGCCAACTCGAATCTGAGGGCGAGGTGGGCGAGGTCCACGTCCAAGCAGGTGTGTCCCTCTCTCTCTGAGCGCGGCAGAGTGTGTCCCTCTCTCTCTGAGCAGGGCAGAGTGTGTCCCTCTCTCTCTGAGCAGGGCAGAGTGTGTCCCTCTCTCTCTGAGTGCGGCAGAGTAGACGCGTTTGCTTCTAACAGTGGTTTTGTAGTTGTTTTTAGGCGCCAACAGAGACAATGTTTCTATCTGTTCTCCCGATTCTCTTACCCCGTTGTTTCTTCCGCTTCCTTGTAGAATTGGCCAAGATCTTCAATACTATTCGAACTGTGAGTGGTTGTAAACATCTCTGTCCTTCCTCCTGGCCAAGGACAGGCTTCTGGAGTTTTTCCGTTAGGCAGAAAAAAAAAAAAAAAAAAGAAAAAAGAAAAAGTTATGCCTTGCTTTACTGGTGGTGGCACAGTGGATAGAGTGTCAAACTGGGATGCTGAGGTCCCAGGTTCAAAACCCCAAGGTTGCCAGCTTGAATGTGGGCTCATCCAGCTTTAGTGTAGGGTCACCAGCTTGAGCACAGGGTCACCGACATGATCCCATGGTCGCTGGCTTGAGCCCAAGGTCACTGGCTTGAGCCCAAGGTCACTGGCTTGAGCAAGGGGTCACTGGCTCAGCTGGAGCCCCCCCCCCCCCAGTCAAGGCACATATGAGAAAGCAATCAGTGAACAACTAAGGTGCTGCAAGGAAGAATTGATGTTTCTCATCTCTCTCCCTTCCCGTCTCTTTCTCTCTTTCTCAAAAAAAAAATTATATTTCAATGCTACCATGCTAAAGTTTTTTGTTTTTGTTTCATAATTATAAACAAGTATTGAACCTTATCAAATATGGTCCTGTATCAATTGAGATAATTTGTTTTTCCCCCCTAGGGTTGATCAGTGTAGTGAACGGCGCTGAGTCTCTGTCTGAGGCTGGGCCTGTCTTGCATTCCGGATCCTCACGGGCTGTTTTCTGAAACGAGGGTCATTTCACAGGTAACGCTTTCTTTAGCATGGTTGCATCTGTGTTTCTAAGTTGAATGGGCCTGTACTCTGTCCTGTGCTGTTCTTTTCTGGTTTTAGAAGCAGTAACACATCTGCCTTATAAAATGAGCTTGGTAGATTTTCTCTTTTCATTTTTTCTTTTCTTTTCTTTTTTTTTTTTGAACAACTGGCATGAGTTAATACACACACAAAAAAAGAATTGTTGTTGTTGTTGTAAACTTAGTACAATTTACCTGTAGAGTTATCTGGGTCTGGGGTTTCTACAGCAGGAGTTGCTTTACCCATCATTTTATTTCCTGGTCTCTGAAGGTTCCTAGCTCTGTGTTCCAAGCTCGATATTTAGTGTATCTGTAGGAATGTGTCCATTGTGTGTCAGCGTTTAAATCCCTTGACTGTTCAGAAATTTTGTTTTTATATCTGTAGTTATTGCCCTTTTCATTGTCATTATTTTAATTTTTATATCTTCTCTCTCATTTTTTATCATTCTTGCTAAAAAGTCTGTTTCTCTTACTAATCTAAAAAAAATAAAACAACTTCTGGGTTTGTTATTTGCTACTAGTTTTGATCTCTTGTTTTATAGATTTCCTCTCTTATTTCTTTATTTCATATTTCTTTGGTTTGCTCCATTCTTCATTTTGCCAAATTTTTAATTTTTAATTTTGGTGAGAGAAGAGGAGACAGGGAGACAGACTCCCGCATGCACCCAACTGGGATCCACCCAGCAAGTCCACTAGGGGACGATGGTCTGCCCATTGAGGGCCGCTGCTCAGCAACCAAGCTATTTTTAGCACCTGAGGTGAGCCCATGAGGCCATCCTCAGCACCTGAGGCCAACTCCCTCAACCAATCCAGCCATGGCTGGGGGAGAAAAAGAGAGAGAGAGAAGTGAGAAGGGGAGGGGTGGAGAAGCAGATGGGCGCTTCTCGTGTGTGCCCTGACTGGGAATCGAACCCAGAACATCCACATGCCAAGCCAACACTCTACCACTGAGCCAACCGGCCAGAGCCTCCAATTTTTTTAGTTTAGCTATTATTTCATTTTCACCTTTAATATTTCCTGATAAAAGTATTTAAAGCAGCACATTTTCTTGAAAAGACTGCTTTGTCTGTACCCCACAAAAAGTAGGTGATATTTTCATTTTTGGTTTCTTGGTATTTTTTAATTTGCTTTAGGATTTTTATTTTACACCAAGCGTCATCTGGTGATGTGCTGTTTAGTTTCTCATCGCGTGGGATGTGTTTGTTAGGGCATGGAGCAGGCTGACTCTCCAAAGAGAACTGAGGAAATGGGGGCTTAACTAAGACAGAAGCTTATTTCCCTGTCGCAGAGAAAGTCCAGCAAGGGGACCACAGGCTGGCGGGGGGCTCCCCTGTGGGCTCGTCTGTGGGTCATGAGTTTCTAGCGAGTCAACAGGTGTCTCTTACCAGTGAAATTTACGGTCGAATCATTTTCTTCCGACGCTCGGTATGCATGGGGTGCTGTGGGGGACCTTTGTGCCCTGTGTTTCCTCAGACTGTGAATGCCGGGTGTCCTGCCCTGTGACCCCCTCTGTCAATGTATATGACACCCTCCTCTCCTGTGTGGTCACAGGTCAGGGTGGCTTTCTTTGGATTCATGTGGCTTTTTGTCTTAATATTGTCCCTTTCAGATGATGGGAAGCAGAGTTTGCCTCTCCAACACACGGGATAGTGATTATTTTAAGTGACTTATTTTTCAGAAACCAAAGACCTTTGAGCCTCCTTGTTTTCCTGCCTACAGGAATTTTGATTAAAAACAGCAACGAAAGAAACCCTGCTTCCGGAAGGGGACCGTTTTCACCTTAGCAGACGGGGAGGGTCTCAAGGTACAGAAGGGGTTCGGCACTGCCCTCCCCAGGACACAAGTCCCTTCCCTTTGAGCTGAAGGCCATGGGGCCCCTGTGGGGCTCACGAGAAACATTCACCTCTCCCTGCAGAACTTAAGTTAGGGGCCCTATGCAGAGCAACAGCTGTCACCAGAGACAACTTTTTATGACCTATCGCCAGGGCAGGGCAAGCTCCTCGTTATAAGCCATTGTTACTTCCCCCCACACTCTGGGGCCCCAGGCCCCTCACCTTGTCGTTAGCTCAGAATGTCCCCAACGTCTCTCCTCTCAGACTCGGTCAGCTGTGTGGGTTCCCCTGTGCATGCTTATGTAACGGAACTCGGTCATTTCCTCCTGCCCATCTGTCTCGTGTCTGTTGGACGGTGAGCCCAGCGGAGGAACGTGGGACGGAAGGTGGAACGTTAGGCTCTGCCTGGTGTGGACAGCACGCTGCCGGAACCTGTGTTCCCAAATCCAAATCCAGTCTGAGGATCCAGCCCTCTCACCGGGTGCGTCCCCGTGTTCACACCACACACCTGTGTTCACACCACGCACCCGTGTTCACACCACGTACCTGTGTTCACACCAGAACGCCACGCAACCCGTGTTCACACCATACACCCGTGTTCACGCCACGCACCCCGTGTTCATGCCACGCACCCGTGTTCACGCCACGCACCTGTGGTCACACCACGCGCCTGTGGTCACACCATGCGCCCGTGTTCACGCCACGTACCCGTGTTCAGATCACGCACCTGTGTTCACACCAGAACACCACGCACCCGTGTTCACGCTACGCACCTGTGTTCACACCACGCGCCCGTGTTCACGCCACGCGCCTGTGTTTACACCACACACCTGTGTTCACACCACGCACCCTGTGTTCACGCCACGCACCTGTGTTCACACCACACACCCGTGTTCACGCCATGTACCCTGTGGTCACACCACACACCTGTGTTCACACCAGAACACCACACCCCCGTGTTCACGCCATGTACCCTGTGGTCACACCACACACCTGTGTTCACACCAGAACACCACACCCCCGTGTTCATACCACGCACCCGTGTTCACGCCACGCACCCGTGTTCACACCACGCACCCCGTGTTCACGCCACGCACCCCGTGTTCACGCCACGCACCCTGTGTTCACGCCACACACCCCGTGTTCATGCCACACACCCGTGTTCACACCACGCGCCCTGTGTTCACACCACACACCCGTGTTCACGCCACGCACCCCGTGTTCACGCCACGCACCTGCTGTCACCTCTGCATTTGTTTTCTGCCGTCTCGTGCGTGGCAGAGAGTCTATCGACTGTGCTTTGTTCTCATCTCTTTCCTTTTATTTTTATTTTTTATTTTTGTCTGTTTCCTTTTCTGCTTCCCAGGGGGTAAATGGAATTCTCTTCTGCTGCTGTGAAAAGGAACGTGCTGCATTTCTGTCTCGTCCTGGCTGCTCTGACACCCTCCCCTTCCCAGGCCGAGCCCCCCTTTATTTTTCTCAGTGTCTGCATCTCTGACTGGGCGCGTCCCGGGTCCCCTCTCGCCCTCCCTCCCTCCCACAGGTGTCTTCACCGGTGGCTTTATGGACCTGACTTGCGGTTCTCCTGGCTGCACTTCCTCCTGTGTCCTGCAGCTGGACACCCGCTGTCCACCCCATCTCTGGCCGCACCTCTCCCCCTGGTCTCTTGTCCTGTCTCATTTTCTCCTCCCCATCTGTCGCCTCCAAAATGCCCTCCCACCTGGTTACAGGGGACGTGGAGGTCTGAGGACACAGTTATTTGTGTTCACCTCATTTGAAGGTGTGTGTGTGGATATGAAAATCTAAGGTCCAGAGTTCTGTCCTTCGGCGAGTGAGTGAGAACAACACGCCATTGTCTGGTGTCCCGGAGTGGCTGCCTGGGGAAACCCGACACCACTGACATGTCCCTTTAGTCCTTGATCCCGTTCTGTGTCACCACCTGGGTCAGGGCTGGGTCTCCTTCCTGTCTCTGCTAGAATCCTCCCCCGAGCCCTTCCCGGTCCCTCGAAGTCTCGCCTTTCTCCCTGACTCTGGGGAGCCCCCAGTGTTGCCCCAAGCGCCGTGGCTGGTTTGTGCGCAGGTCAGTGGCTCTCCTCCAGCCAGGCAGCCGGGCAGGCCCCTGCCCCTCCTCCTTCTCCTGCGCAGGCCTGTTTCCACCCCCACAGCTTCCAGAACACTTGCCTTCGGTTCTTTTCATAAAAGGATTTCTTGTTCTTGCCTCTTGTTCTTGGTAAGCTCCCCTGTTTCCTCCCAAGTCCATGGAACTTACTGGCACATCTGCCTAGGTGATTCTGCTTGGGGTTCTGTGTGACGGTGGTTCGCCTTCTCAGGGGGCCACCTGGCCCGGGCAGGCACGCGCCCCTCTGCCCTGCAGGGTGTGTGTGTGTGTGTGTGTTTGGGGGGGCTAGCAGGCAGACCACGCCTGTCCACGCCTGGCCTGGCATGTTTAAGTGAGGAGGTAGGGAGGGGACCGCCCCTCATCATTCCTGTGGTCCTCTCCATGGTCCCTGGACTTTGTCTTCTTTTTTTTATTTATTTTACTTTTTATTTTTCTGAAGCTAGAAACCGGGAGAGACAGTCAGACAGACTCCCGCATGTGCCCGACCGGGATCCACCCAGCACGCCCACCAGGGGGCGACGCTCTGCCCCTCTGGGGCATCACTCCGCTGCGACCAGAGCAACTCCAGCGCCTGGGGCAGAGGCCAAGGAGCCATCCCCAGTGCCCGGGCCATCTTTGCTCCAGTGGAGCCTCGGCTGCAGAAGAGGAAGAGAGAGACAGAGAGGAAGGAGAGGGGGAGGGGTGGAGAAGCAGATGGGCGCTTCTCCTGTGTGCCCTGGCCGGGAATCGAACCCGGGACCCCTGCACGCTAGGCCAATGCTTCACCGCTGAGCCAACCGGCCAGGGCCTGGACTTTGTCTTCTTATAAGGACAGCGGTGCTACTGGGTGAGGGCCCAAGTTACTGCAGGTGACCTCATCTCCACCTAACTAGTGACGTCTGCGAAGAGCTTATTTCCAAATAAGGCCACATCCTAAGATCCTGGGGTTAGGACTTCCACATCTCTCTTTTGGGGACACAACTCAACCCGTTGTCACAAAGATGTATTTCCTCCTGATCGAGGGCTGAGCGGTGGCTCCAAAGTGACCAGCCCATGTCCTCACCCCGTTCTCTGTGAGTGGGGACTTCCTTGGACGGAAAGGTCGGTGCAGATCTGAGTAGACGAGGGTTCTCCGGGGTCCCCTGGCGGGTCCTCGAGCCGATGGCCAGGAGAGGAGAGGTCACATGAAGACACAGCAGAGACGGAGTGCTGCGGCCACACTGAGTGCTGCGGCCACACGGAGTGCTGCGGCCACACTGAGTGCTGCGGCCACACTGAGTGCAGCGGCCACACGGAGTGCTGCGGCCACACGGAGTGCTGCGGTCACACTGAGTGCAGCGGCCACACTGAGTGCTGCGGCCACACTGAGTGCAGCGGCCACACTGAGTGCTGCGGCCACACTGAGTGCAGCGGCCACACTGAGTGCTGCGGCCACACTGAGTGCTGCGGCCACACGGAGTGCTGCGGCCACACTGAGTGCAGCGGCCACACTGAGTGCTGCGGCCACACGGAGTGCTGCGGCCACACGGAGTGCTGCGGCCACACTGAGTGCAGTGGCCACACTGAGTGCTGTGGCCTGGAGCCACCAGAAGCCAAAGAGGCCGGAAGGACTGTCCCTGAGAGCCTTCCGAGGGAGCCGGGCACCTGACTATGCCTCCTGCCTCCAGGACTGCGAGGTGACGGTTTCTGACACTTGTGGTCATCTGTCCTGGCAGCCCCAGGACATGGACGCACACCCGTACCCACGTCAGCGGGAGGGCACTCTATGCCACGCGTTCCCACGTGGGTCCTCGAGCCCAGACCTCTCTGCACAGCATCCCGGAGGACGGCATCCCTTCTTCCCAACAGTCACCGGTGCTCGGTGGTGCGGGTGAACGGTGACTTCCTAGTCAGCCCTTGCTGATGTCTGAATGGTTTCTTTTCTTTTTTTTCATTTTTCCGAAGCTGGAAACAGACTCCCGCATGCGCCCGACCGGGATCCACCCGGCACGCCCACCAGGGGGCGATGCTCTGCCCACCAGGGGCGACGCTCTGCCCACCAGGGGGCGATGCTCTGCCCATCCGGGGCGTCACTCTGTTGAGACCAGAGCCACTCTAGCACCTGGGGCAGAGGCCATGGAGCCATCCTCAGCGCCCGGGCCATCTTTGCTCCAATGGAGCCTCGGCTGTGGGAGGGGAAGAGAGAGACAGAGAGGAAGGAGAGGGGGAGGGTGGAGAAGCAGATGGGCGCTTCTCCTGTGTGCCCTGGCCGGGAATCGAACCCAGGACTCCTGCACTCCAGGCCGACGCTCTACTGCTGAGCTAACCAGCCAGGGCCCGATGTCTGAATGGTTTCTAACCTGCCCTTGCCCTCCAGTCAGCGCCGTGCTGCCCGGCATAAAGTGTCAGCTGGGGTCCAGCTGGAAGGCCCTGGACTTCCGTCGATGCTGCCACGTGGTCCCTCACGGGGTTTTTTTCAATTCACACCTTGGGAGACACAAACGGGAGCTGCCTTCTGGCTCCTAGGCCTTGCCACGTCTTCCTGCTGGTCTGCCCGCGTGACAGCCAGAGAGGCCTGAGGGTCTTCTGACTGTGAGCGCTGACGCTGCGGCTAGAGAGCAGGCGGACAGAGCCTGGGTCTCTGAGGCCTCGGGGGGCCAGCAGGCCAGCCTCCGACAGTCCCCTGTGGATGCACTTGAGGGGCGAGGGTGGGCCGGAATACACCACGGTCACTGGCCACCACGCCTAGTTGGCACGAGCCGAGCGAGTTTCTCTCAGGCGGACGCCCTGCAGCTCGTCCAGGCTCAGGAGAAGCGGCTCTGCCTCAGGGTTAGGACGCAGCCCCTTGGACAGTGTCCAGCGTCCCTGAGAAGAGCGACCCGCACGGACCTGTGGTGTTCCCCCCCAGGAGGACCCCGGCACGAAGCCTGAGCCGTGCCCTCTCCCCAAGTGCCCCGTCCCCTCCGAGGACCCGCCTGAGCCTGCTCCTGGACCCTGGCTGGGGTGAGCCACACGGGCAGGGGTGCCGGGCACCAGGTGCTCCGAGCTGCCCATCACACATAGAGGGTGTGATGTGAATCATATGTTGATTCACTGGCCATAAAACTGGGCGTGCGCAGCCGCCGCGACCCACCGTCCGGAGAGGACGGGACAGCAGGGGAGCAAGCCCCTAGCAGTGGCCCATCTGCACGCTGGGCTGGCCCAGACCCCTTGCTCCTGCTCCAGCCCTCCCTCCTCCCCTCCTCACCCCCAACCTCAGCCTCATATCCACACCCCTGCCACCAGGTGACAGATGACTCTGCCCGGCGTCTTGGCCCCAGCTGGGAAGAAAGCCCGATGTCATTCATGGTCGCACTAGGGGTGACGGGGGGTGGGGGGCAGAGAAGGCACCTCCTCAAGATCTGGGGCTCTGGGAGAGGAGAGTCGCTGACCATGCAAGCCCAGCCCGGTGCCAAGGGGGACATCCAGGCTGGGTTCCCTGGTGCACAGTGGGGACGCCGTGGGCAGGGGCCAGGGTGCCAAGGAGAGACAGCACAGCCTCCTCATTCCAGATGCGACTCTTCCGCCCGGGTGCTCTCCACGCCAGCAGGGCGGGCGCCGTGACGAGTTCCGGGATCACGGGGTGGGGGGGGTTGGGGGGGGTTGTTCTGCTGGAACCTTAGAGGCGAAGGAGATACACTTGAACCAGAGTGCCGCGGTGATGAGGGAGGACCCCCCACACCCCCACTCCCTGAGAACTGCTGGGATGTCTCCCACACGTCTGCGGGGGAACCCTGGGCCCTGGGCCGCGCTCCTGGGGGAGAGCCATTTATCTGTGGGAAAGTGAAACCAGAAGAAGGCAGTGGGAGTGGGGAAGGAGGTCAGGGAGGGACAGGGACCAACCCTGGAGAGTTATTTATTTACTTATTCACTGGAGAGAGAGAGACAGACAGAGAGACAGAGACAGAGAGAAGGGGGAGGAGCAGGAAGCATCAACTCCCATCTGTGCCTCCAACGGGAAAGCCCGGGATTTCCAACTGGCGACCTCCACGTTCCAGGTCGACTCTTTATCCACTGCGCCACCCCGGGGCAGGCGGGACCCACCCTTGAGGTCACTGCCCCCTCCTCCGACTCCCAACCGCACTGAGGTCCAGGGCCCGCTGTCACTGTCGGCCCTCCAGCCACTGGCAGCCGTTCCTCCTTTTCCTGGGCTCACACCCAGCTATTTCCTCGGATCCACCCTCCCCACCTTCAGGCTACGTGCCCAGTGCTGCTGCTGACTTCATCCCTCGCTCCAGGCATGAGCGGGGCCCACAGCGAGGCCACCGTGCCCGGTCCTGAATGTCCAGGTGCGTCATCTCCTGGGGCTGCCGCCGTAACAGAGGGCCCACGAAAGGGGTGGCCTCGCCGTCCTTTGGCCTCTGTTGGTCCTGGAGGCCAGAAGTCAGGATCAAGGTGTCACAGGGCCACGCTCCCTCCGAACCCCGAGGGTGATCCTTCCCACCCCATCCAGCTCTCCTGACGCCCTTCAGCCCCTGCCCCCCCCCCAAGGGTCACTTGGTGAGCTCACAGGGTTATCTCACAAGGACACCAGTCACGGTGCCCTAGAGCCCACTCCGGTAATCTCATCTTAACTGGATTACGTCATCTACAAAAATTCCATTTCCAAACAAGATCAGGTTCTCTTGTAGGGAAGCTAGAATTTCAACAGGGCTTTGGGGAGGACACAATTCAACCCAGAATAAGCAAGCAACCTGGTGAGCAAGTGTTTCTTTTCCCTGCAGTGAGGACGTCAACCTCGGCTGGTACCTCCGCCCCCCTCCTCTACCCTGAGAATGGAGCCAAACAGCAGAAAACACGCCCAAGGGAGCAAGGAAAAAGAAGCAGCCGGCTGACCCCCTGAACGATCCGTTCCTGAAGGCTGCTCACTCGTCAGCACCAACAAATCCCGTTTCTGCGTAAAACGCCTCCTGTGAAGTTCTCTGTCACTAGCGATGCCCGGCCACTGCAGCTGATAGGACATGACTAGCGGTGGCCCGAGGTGCACGGGGCCCTCACTCCGCTCGGGGATGATGGCGATGCACTCAGGGCGAGGGGCAAAAGGCCTGTGCCTCCCAGCCCCAGCTGGGTTTCTGGCTGAGCCACGGCTAGGGCAGGGAGGGCTGGGTGGAGGGTAGCGGAGGGTGGAGGGTGGAGTCCTGGCTCTGCTTGTCACCCTGGAGTGACAGGTTGCAGACCGAGCGGTGTCCACGGATCCCCAGGGGCTGCACTGGCCATGAGGCCGGCCTGCGGCAGCCAGGATTGCTGGACGCTGTTCAGCCCCTGGGCAGCCCCAAGCCACTCCCTGAAGACCGTTCCCTGGTCTGCTGGGAGACAAACACCGGCTCTCTTTTTCTCTGGTTTTCCACCGGAGCTGCCAGCACACGCCGGTCGGGGCTCAGAGTGGAGGCCCCGTCCAAGCCCCCGCCAGCACACCTCCCTCTCTCACGGTGTGCCTGTATTTTTTTTTTAATTTTATTTATTTATTTATTTTTACAGAGACAGAGAGTGAGTCAGAGAGAGGAATAGACAAGGACAGACAGACAGGAATGGAGAGAGATGAGAAGCATCAATCATTAGTTTTTTCATTGCACATTACAACACCTTAGTTCAGGGGTCCCCAAACTACGGCCCGCGGGCCACATGCGGCCCCCTGAGGCCATTTATCCGGCGCCCGCCGCACTTCTGGAAGGGCACCTCTTTCATTGGTGGTCAGTGAGAGGAGCATAGTTCCCATTGAAATATTGGTCAGGTGGCCTGACCTGTGGTGGCGCAGTGGGATAAAGCGTTGACCTGGAACACTGAGGTCGCCGGTTCGAAACCTTGGTCTTGCCTGGTCAAGGCACATATGGGAGTTGATGCTTCCTGCTCTTCCTCTCTCTCTCCCTCTCTCTCTCTCTCTCTCTCTCTAAAAATCAATAAAGAAAATATTTTAAAAAAACCACGAAATATTGGTCAGTTTGTTGATTTAAATTTACTTGTTCTTTATTTTAAATATTGTATTTGTTCCCGTTTTGTTTTTTTACTTTAAAATAAGATATGTGCAATGTGCATAGGAATTTGTTCATAGTTTTTTTTATAGTCCGGCCCTCCAACGGTCTGAGGGACAGTGAACTGGCCCCCTGTGTAAAAAGTTTGGGGACCCCTGCCTTAGTTGTTCATTGACTGCTTTCGCATATGTGCCTTGACCGTGGGCCTTCAGCAGACCGAGTAACCCCTTGCTGGAGCCAGTGACTTTGGGTTCAAGCTGGTGGGCTTTTGCTCAAACCAGATGAGCCCGCGCTCAAGCTGGCAACCTCGGGGTCTCAAACCTGGGTCCTCTGCATCCCAGTTCGACGCTCTATCCACTGCACCACTGCCTGGTCAGGCCATCCCTGTATTTCGAGTCAACTGTCTCTTTAAATAAAAAAAAAAAAATTGATTGATTTTAAGAGAGGGGATAGAGGGCAGGAGAGAGAGAGAGAGAAACAGTCATTTGTTCCATTTATCTATGCATTCATTGGCTAATTCTTTTTTTTTTTTTTTCATTTTTTCATTTTTCTGAAGCTGGAAACGGGGAGAGACAGTCAGACAGACTCCCGCATGCGCCCGACCGGGATCCACCCGGCACGCCCACCAGGGGCGACGCTCTGCCCACCAGGGGGTGGTGCTCTGCCCATCCTGGGCTTCGCCATATTGCGACCAGAGCCACTCTAGCGCCTGAGGCAGAGGCCACAGAGCCATCCCCAGCACCCGGGCCATCTCTGCTCCAATGGAGCCTTGGCTGCGGGAGGGGAAGAGAGAGACAGAGAGGAAGGCGCGGCGGAGGGGTGGAGAAGCAAATGGGCGCTTCTCCTGTGTGCCCTGGCCAGGAATCAAACCCGGGTCCTCCGCACGCTAGGCCGACGCTCTACCGCTGAGCCAACCGGCCAGGGCCCCTCATTGGCTAATTCTTGTATGTACCCTGACCGGGGATCAAACCCACAACCTTGGTGTATTGGGAAGAAGACACTCTAACCAACTCAGCTACCCGGCCAGGACTCTCTCTCTCTCTTTTTTAAAGAAAAGCCATCCCACTCCTGACACCAAAAAAAAAAAAAAAAAAGAAAAGCCAGTTTGAGTTGGGTTCTGGTCAGAACCCTAGAGTTGCCCGACTTGCCTGGTGGCCACGTCTTCTCCCCCTGGGACAGGGGTGCAGGTGCCTGGGATCACAGGTCCCCCCAACGCTCTAGGCTTGTCAGTCACACAGACCTATGCACTGGTCACTTACACACTGTGACTCTTGCTCTGTCTTCTCCCCGGAATATCTCTGTGTCTTGTGAAGAAAAGCCTTACCTTCTTATCTGCCTGAATCAGCTCCCCCAGCCCCCAGCCCTCACCCCCACACCCTTCTCCCAGGGCCCAGAGCTCCCACCGGTGGAGACAGCCTCAGGCATGAGAGTGGCTGGACCCCGGTCCCTTCAGCGCAGGCCTGGCGACAGCTCCCTGTCACCCTCCCGGGCTGTTTCCACTCCCTCCTCCGGGATCCTTGCCCTGCCTGCCACAACCTCCGCTCGGCTCCCAGCTCCGGGCCGTCTCGGGCAGTCCTGCCAACGCCAGCGTGTCCACACCGGCTCCAGCCGGCCCGACCACCGTCCACCCAGGCCATCGCCACCATCAGACATGCCACGGCGTGTTCAGTGGTTAGATTCAACCCTAGAAGGGCCGTGGGGCTAGGCGGGACCGGTTTGGGCTTCATTTGCAGACCTGGTTCTGATGCATTCTTTCTGGGTCAATGGTACCTGTGGCCCTCAATGCCCAAGGGGTGAGAGCGGGACAGGCCGGGCCGGGCCTGTCCTTTGCCCAGGTGGAGGTGGGAGGGGGGGCAGGAGGTACCAGGCCATGTGGGGCCTTGGGAAGGAATGCCCAGGTGGCACCAGCTTGATGTGCAAGCAGAGGACACACAGAAAGGAGGTTTCAGTCAGAGGCGGCTCCGAGGACAAGCCCTTGTAGTTAGGGTGCACATGACCATGGACCCCAGCAAAGCCGCTTCCACCGTGTCAATGAGCAGGAGTGTTGGGGCAACTGGGTGCAGGGCCTCTGTTGTCTCCTCTCCTTCCTGCTGGGCCACATCGCTCCGTGGTGGAGACACAGGAGGGGCCATGGCCAGTCTGAGCTGCCATGAAGTCCCAGGCCATTGCAGGGTCCTGCTGGGTGGGTGCTGTCCCTGCCCAGGAGGAGCCCAGCTCAGCCTAGGACCCTGGCCCCCAGGGGCGGTGGCACCTAGCTCCTCAGTCCTGTGTCCCCAGTCAGCCCTGTACAGGCTCGTGCAGAAGTCGGATCCAGCCCTAGACTGGGTGGGGATGTGAACACGTGGACTGGGTGTTCACAAGCCAGGGCCCCCTACGCCCCCTTCCACGGGGGGAGGCCTGAGAAAGAGTGGGGAGTGTGAGGGAGGGCCACCCAGCCCCAGGTCGGGCGGCTGCTCCAGGGAGCTCCCCGGGCCCTACGGGGGGACGCCCTGGCAGACGGGTGGGCACGGGGTGGTCTGTGTGCCGAGGCACAGGACAGGGTGGGATGCTCCCCTTCTAGCCCACTGAGCTTCCAGAGGGGGCCGGGGGTGGGAGCTGAGAATGCAGTGGGAAGGGCAGGGTGGGCCCTGCTGGAGAGTGAGCCCTTCCCAAGGAAGGCACCGCCCACCGTCCGCCCACGCCGTCTGCCCGCCTGCCCTGGCCTGCCTGCCCACCCCACCCAACATTTTCCGTGGAATGTTTCCAAGGCAGCAGCAACATCACAAACCCAGAAAAAAAAAGACGAATCTGGGCAGGGGCGGGCCTGAGTGGTCACAGGCTGGGGTGAGAGGAAGGGCTCTAGGTGTCCTCGGGCACTCAGCTGCCAGGCACTGGGTGGGCCTGCCCATGCATCCGGGCTCCCCCAAAGGTGGGGCACCCCCTCCCTGGGCAGAGCAGGCCTCTGGGAGGGTCTGGGACCCAGTGTGGCTTGTCTGCTGGACACAGCATCCACTCCTTGGTAAAAGCCCATGTTGGATGAAGGCATCAACAGATGAATGGAGGGATGGATGAATGAATGGGTCACATGGATGCCGACCTGGCCACCAGAGCACATTAGAGAACCGGGATTCTGCAGGGACCAGGGAGCCCTCCGCCTGGGGGCCGCACCCCTCTGGTCCAGTGGGCCTGGGAGAAGGGTGGGGGAGGGTGCGGCTGAGGTGTGCTGACAAGTCTGGGGTGCCAGGGCGCCTTGGGTGGGGTGTCTGAAGCCCAAGGGTGGGGTGACTACAGAGGAGGAGGGAGAGGCCGGCCAGGGCCGCAGGGAGGTGGGGAGAGGCGGCCCAGGAGCCTCAGGGTCTGGCTGAGGAGTGGTCTCTGTGGCTGCGGAGATGGAGGTGGGAGAACCTGGGGGTGGTTCTGCAGCCCCTGGTCCAGCCAGCCACCCTCAGGGGCTCCCCAAAGAGTGGCATTCTTCCCCCCTCTCACTTTTCCTTCGACCCCAGGTCACCATCAGGCCAGGCTGGGCACCCATTATGAGCAGCCAGCCCCTGGCCCCATAGCAGTGTGGGTGGGCTGGCCGGGCGGGTGAGTAGCGACAGCCCCCTGCCCCCCTCCGCTGTGCGGGGAAACCAAGAGGGAGGGGCCAGGAGCCCCAGCCCTGCAGCCTCTTCTCCAGCCCTTCCCCCACCCTCGTGGCTGAGGCTGGGGACCCGTTTCCCAGGAAACAGGTGGCTGGTGGGAGACAAGGCCCAGAAGAGAGGGCTGGGGCCGGCAGTTGGGCCGGCTGGACCTCTGTGCCAAGAGGGCAGGCCAGGAGCGAAGGTGGCTCGGGCTGCAGAGGGTGCTGCTGGCCCCTCTCTGCTGTGGGTCCCCTGGCCCGGCCACTGCAGACCACCCGCTGTGTCCTCTCCCCGTGGGCCGCACATGGGGAACTGGGCCTCAGGGCTGGGCTGCCTGGGGGAGGGGAGGCCCCGCCGCACTGCTGGGGCCAGCCCCCGGGCCCAACGGGGCCCCTCCCCGTGTCCCACTCCCAAGGGCCTGCTCCTGCCAGGGACCTCCTGGGCATGGTGGGGCCCCCAGGCCATCGAGGTGACCGAAGTGACCGAGGTGACGGAGGTGACAGAGACAGTGGTGACGGAGGCTGTGGAGGTGGGGCCCAGCAGGCCAGCCCCGGTGAGGCAGAGCAGCCCTGGGGTGGGATGGAGGTCTGGCTCAGCCCTGGGGGGTGGGGGCTTCAGTGAGTCCCTGCTGCAGGCGTCCCCGGGGCCCCTGGACACTCTTCGTAACTGGCTGGACGGCATGGAGGAGCTGCAGGCCTCGCAGGCACCCCCAGCCCCCGAAGTCACGGTGGCTGCCGCCCAGCTGCAGGAGCAAGAGGTACGGGGGGGGGGGCACCTTGGGACTCCCGGGCTCTCTCTCACCTGCAGGTCCAGGCAGCCGCACAGGGAGGGCCTGCGACCCCTCTTCTCCCAGTGGACTGCAGGCTCTGGGCCGCAGGCACCCCCAGGGAGCTGGGCAGGAGTGGCATGCTCACCCAGCCCCATGTCCCGTGTCCCATGTCCCATGTCCTGTCCCGTGCCCCATGTCCTGTCCCGTGTCCTGTGTCCTGTCCCATGTCCCGTGTCCCATGTCCTGTCCCGTGTCCCATGCCCCATGTCCTGTCCCGTGTCCCGTGCTTTGTGTCCCATGTCCCGTGTCCTGTCCCGTGTCCCGTGCCCCATCCCGTGTCCTGTCCCGTGTCCCATGCCCCATGTCCTGTCCCGTGTCCCGTGCTTTGTGTCCCGTGTCCTGTCCCGTGCCCTGTGTCCCGTGTCCCGTCCCGTGTCCCGTGTCCTGTCCCGTGCCCCGTGTCCCATGTCCCATGTCCTGTCCCGTGTCCCGTGCCCCATCCCGTGTCCTGTCCCGTGTCCCGTGCTTTGTGTCCCGTGTCCCGTGTCCTGTCTCATGTCCCGCGTCCCGTGTCCTGTCCCGTGTCCCGCGTCCCATGTCCTGTCCTGTGTCCTGTGCCCCGTCCCGTGTCCCATGCCCCATGTCCTGTCCCGTGTCCCGTGCTTTGTGTCCCGTGTCCTGTCCCGTGCCCTGTGTCCCGTGTCCCGTGTCCTGTCCTGTGTCCCGTGCCCTGTGTCCTGTCCCGTGTCCTGTGTCCTGTCCCGTGCCCTGTGTCCCGTGTCCCATGTCCTGTCCCGTGTCCTGTGTCCTGTCTCATGTCCCGCATCCCGTGTCCTGTCCCGTGTCCCATGCCCCATGTCCTGTCCCGTGCCCCGTGTCCTGTCCCGTGTCCCGTGCCCTGTGTCCTGTCCTGTGTCCCGTGTCCCGTGCCCTGTGTCCCGTGTCCCGTGCCCTGTGTCCTGTCCCGTGTCCCGTGTTCTGTCCCGTGCCCCGCGTCCCATGTCCTGTCCTGTGTCCCGTGTCCCATGTCCGTGTCCCGTGTGCAGCTGCTCCGGCGTCTGCTGGCGGAACGTGCCATGCAGGTAGAGCTTGTGCTGCAGGAAGCCCCGAGCCCAGTGGAGCTGCGGGCCCAGTGGGACCGCCTGGTGCATCGGGCAGAGGCCAGGTGAGACGGGGGCGCCCGGGTGGAGGAAGGTGCTGGCGTGGAGAGGGTGCCACTAACTGCCCCGTCTGGGCCCCAGGTGGGGACTCCTGGAGCGGCTTGTGCCCGCAGCCCAGAGCTTCGAGGAGGCCCGCGGCGCTCTGCTGGCCCGGCTGACCCCGGGCACGTGGCTCCTGACCCAGCGGTGGCAAAGCCAGCGCGGGCCTGAGGCCCACGAGGGGGCCGTGTGGTGCCTGCAGGTACAGGCCAGGACCCGGGGCGGGGCGGGGGGCGGGGGCTCGCACCAGGCTCAGGGGGGGTGTGTTCACAGAGTGTGTGCGCTGGGGCTGCAGACGGGGCCGAGGGCCTGGAGAGGGTCCTGGAGGCTGGCGGGACGCTGCTGCAGCTGCTCACAGGTGTGTGGTCAGCGGGACAGCCGGGCCGGTCAGCCAAGCTGCCCTCAGTGTTCATATGTGGGGACCCAGTCCTTCTCTCCCTGCTTTGGAGCGTGGTCTAGGGCAGGGGTCCCCAAACTACGACCCGCAGGCCACATGCGGCCCCCTGAGTCCATTTATCCGGCCCCTGTTGCACTTCTGGAAGGGGCACCTCTTTCACTGACTATGGTCAGTGAGAGGAGCATAGCTTCCATTGAAATACTGGTCAGTTTGTTCATTTAAATTTACTTCTTTTTTTTTTTTTTTCATTTTTCTGAAGCTGGAAACAGAGAGAGACAGTCAGACAGACTCCCACATGTGCCTGACCGGGATCCACCCGGCACGCCCACCAGGGGCGACACTCTGCCCACCAGGGGGCGATGCTCTGCCCATCCTGGGCGTCGCTATGTTGCGACCAGAGCTACTCTAGCGCCTGGGGCAGAGGCCAAGGAGCCATCCCCAGCGCCCGGGCCATCTTTGCTCCAATGGAGCCTTGGCTGCGGGAGGGGAAGAGAGAGGCAGAGAGGAAAGCGCGGCGGAGGGGTGGAGAAGCAAATGGGTGCTTCTCCTGTGTGCCCTGGCTGGGAATCGAACCCGGGTCCTCCGCACGCTAGGCCAACGCTCTACCGCTGAGCCAACCGGCCAGGGCAAATTTACTTGTTCTTTATTTTAAATATTGTATTAGCTCCCATTTTGTTTTTTTTACTTTAAAATAGGATTTGTGCAGTGTGCATAGGGATTTGTTCATAGTTTTTTTTATAGTCCAGCCCTCCAACGGTCTGAGGGACAGTGAACTGGCCCCCTGTGTAAAAAGTTTGGGGACCCCTGGTCTAGGCCCTGGAGTCCAAGGACCCTCCCAGTGCCTCCCCCCACCGCCCCCACTCTGGCCCCTGACCTCTGACCCCAGCCCTTCCCCCCACGTGTCTGCAGAGGATGGAGCTCGCCGGGTGCAGCAGCAGCTGGAGCAGCTCCAGCAGTGGGCCCGGCTGACCAGGGAGGCTGTCTGCGTCCGGAGGGAGCTGCTGTGTGACCTGGGTCCCGGGCCCCCCGAGCCCCCACCCTCAGCAAGCCCAGGGGCCTGGCTGGAACTGGCTGGAGCAGCCTCGGGACATCAAGAGCTTGGGGACCAAGAGCAGGTGTTCGCGCCACATGGAGGGGCAGCTGGGGTGAGCCCGGAGGCGGGGTCGTCAGCTAAGGGAGGGTCTCGCTGTTGCCGTGAGGATGGCGGGGGTGGGTAAGGAGGGACTTCTGAGCCCTGCGGGGGGCTGCCCGGGATGACACCGCACTCCTCCTCCAGCTGAGGGCCCAGCTGGCCCACCTGGCAGAGCGTCTAGAGCAGCTGGCTCAGCGGGCAGAGGCTCCCAGCCAGGTGGTAGCACCCACAGCATCCGCCCAGGCACCGGGCCCACCTCCAGGTATGCCAGGGCCCGCAGAGCCGACCACAGAGAGGACTCTGACCACAGAGAGGACTCCGACCACAGAGAGGACGCCTGGTCAGACCCAGGAGGACGTGGGCTCGGGAGTGCAAGGTGCGCAGGAAGTCGGGCCCGATGGGTGGCGAGCAGGGTGCTGTGCCCGAGGCTGGGCTCTCAGGGCGGCCCTCTCTCTCCCCTAGCTGTGTTCTGGGCAGTGATGAAGCCTCTGGAGGGTCTCTGCTCAGAGACTCAGGAGGACGCCGGGCTGAAGGGCCCAGGGGGGCCGACGGAGCGGATCTGGTGGGGCCTGGCGGAGTGGGCGGCCAGCGAGGAGGGGTGGCAGCCTGGAGGCAGCTGGCCCCACGCCCTGCAGGTGCTTGGAAGACGGGGAGGCTGGGGAAGAGCCCTGTGGGGGGAGAGCAGTGACCACAGGGAAGCCGGGGCTCTCGGGCTGGCCCCACGCCCTGCAGGTGCTCTGGGAGATGGGGAGGCTGGGGAAGAGCCTTGTGGGGGGAAGAGCAGTGACCACAGGGAAGCTGGGGCTCTCAGGCTGGCCCCTGGCCCCCCCAGGGGAGGGGCCCACAAAGAAGAGCTGTCCTCTGGGGAGGAGACTGGGCAGGCAGCTTGGGCCAGAGGACTTCTGTGGCACCTTCTAGACTCCGCTCTCACCCCTGAAACACCCTCGGGTCCCCAGGACAAGGCTACCCTGCTCTCCCGGCAGGGGCAGGCCCGGGCTGCCAGCCCCAGAGGTGGGACCAGCCAGCCAAGGATGGTACCTACCCATGAGGACAACAGGACCCAGCCTCTAAACGGCCTGGGGACAGACAGAGCAGGGCTGAGGGACCTGGGCTCACCTCTCTTCACCTTTCCTGTTGAGTCGAGTCCCCTACTGAGGTCACAGTGACGCTACGCATGATTTCCGTGGACGAAGTCACTGGGCAGAAAATACGTATTTGGAGCAAAAGATAAAAAAAGTTAAACCTGAAGTATAGGTCGGGCGTCTCTCCTGGTTTAAGGCAAACGTGTAGCCTAGCCTGGTGTCCCCAGAGTGTGTTCCTCCTCAGCTGGGACCCTGTTCCCCACCCCTCACCCCCCAGGCATAACACAGGGACGCTGGGCCTCTCAGGAAGCAGCTCCGAGGTTTTCCTCCTGCCCTGAAGTCTCCCATCCCCTCCCTCACCGTCTCCGCCAGGCTTAGCTTCTCCGTGGGCACGGGCTGCCTGAGCACCAGGAGCTGAGCAGCTTGAACAACAGACGCCGCTGACTCAGTCCTGAGGTGCAGGGCTGGCTCCTCGGAGGGCTGAGGGGGGCCCGGCACCAGGCCTCCGAGTCCTGCTCACAGCTGCATCACCTTCCTGTGTCTTCATGTCATCTCTCCCTCGGGTGTCTGGGTCTTAACCTCCCCTTTTCTACAAGGACACGCGTAGGGCCACGCACTCGCAGACTCCTCCGGGAGGACCTCACCTTAACTGAGGTTACCTGCAAGTGACTATGATTTCCGAATAAGGTCACGTTCTGAGGGGTTCAGGAGTTAGGATTTCAACCTATGAATTTGGGGGGGCACACAGGTCAACTCATGAGAGGGAGTCACCCTGCTGGCTTTGCCGACTTGGCTTGCCCCAACCGGGAGTGTGCAGCACAGGGGCGGCAGCTGGGCCCCCACTGAGCAGGCCACCTCCGGCCGTGTGGACCCGGCCAGCCTGTGTCATGTGTGTCATGTTCCCCTCGCTGGAGGCAGTAGGACCCCTTGGGGGCCGGCAGGTTGTGAGGCTGATCTGATGGCAGGGTTTGGCGTGGGAGCCGTGGGGCGCGCAGCCCCTGCCGTGGGCGTCTCGGCTGCGGAGGACCCCCACCTTGGGAGGAAGGACCCCCTGCGAGAGCACCCACCACCTGGGCGGCTGGGCTGTGGCGTCCGGCACCTTGACAGAGAGGTCAGCCTGCCATTCTCCACTCCGCCGTGCCCGCCCCACTCCTGCCCGGCCCTGCACCCTGCCCACCTCTGCCACACTGATGCTCTAGGCCGTGTGTCCTGGAGGAGGTGGCGGTGTTCGCTGCGGGCCACTTTGTGGAGGTGCTGTTTGCACGACCTCAGCAGCTGAGCCAGGCCGAGCTCCGTGGGACCAAGGCGGGGCCTATAGCTGGGGCCCAAAGCCTGCACAGCAACCTCCTGGACCTGGCGGGGGTCAGCACGGTAACACTGATCTCCCGTGTGCCCTGGGACTAAGCTTTCCGAGTGCCCCCTGACCCTCAGGTGCCCTGGGGGAAGCGGGTGGACTGCAGGGCTGTGCACACAGCTCCTGGTGGACTCTGACTGCCCAGGGGCCAGCTTGGGGTGGGGCACCAGCCGCAGGACGAAGCAGTGGCAGGGAGAGCAGAGGGTCACACCGGGCAAGGGGCTCACCGCACTGACCTCCCGAGGCCCCTCCCTGCTGCGTGGGTGGTGTGGGGCCAGAGCTCCAGGGAAGGAGCTGGTTCTGAGGGACCTCAGCCAGGGACAAGGTAGGGACACCCCGGGGGCGTAGGACGGTGGCTCGGCTCCTAGGGCGGGGCCTGCCCTGGACACGGGGAAACCCAGGGCTGGCCAGCCTCACACCTCCTTCCCACAGCAAGGCGCTGGCACACAGCTGGATTCTGTGGCCGGGCAGTGCCACCTGCAATGGGTTGGTCACAGAAAGAAACGGCTCCGGGGTGCACTCCGGGCCACAAGCCACAGCCATGCTTCCTGGCAGGACATCCTAGACAGCGTCCTGGAGTCGGGTGAGCAAGGCTGGAGATGGACGAGGTTGGACCCCACACGCCTCTGGGAGACATGGGCTCACACTAAAGCCCCCTTCTCTGCCTGGGTCAGGGCTGCCCAGAGCCCGGCAACCGCCACGCAGCACAGCCAGTGTGGAAGATGTGGATAGAGAAGAGCACACAGGTGGCCAGAGACCAGCTCAGGGCCCTGGGAGCCCCCGTGAGCAGGTGTGAGCGGGGGTCTGGTGGGTGGGGGTGAGGGCGGAGCCACGGAAGCTGACCCCAGCGACCTCCACCCGCAAGCCCGGCCTCCCACCCCCTGTGTCTGTGCAGGTGTCTGGAGGTGCCCTTATGGTGCGTGTTGGAGGTGGCTGGGTGGCCCTGGATGAGTATCTGGTCAAGAATGACCCGGGCAGAGGTGAGGGCTGGGGGAGGGGAGCCTGAGCCCTCAGGCTGGAGGGGAGGCTCTGGGTCTTGCTCCATGGGTGGGGGGTGGGGGAAGGGCAGGGTGACGGGCACCTGCTCTGCCCCTGTCCACCTGGCCTCTGTGCAGTGAAAGGGAGGACCAGCCAGAGTATCCACGAGAGGTTCCTGTCCTGGGCTGTGGGCACCAGCAGACCAGCCCCCAAGGCTGCATCTCCAAGGCCCTGGGCCTCCCTCCTCAGCACCCCCAGAAGCTCCCTGCCCAGGAAGGTGGGTGCCGGGAAGGGCATCGAGGCGGCACCGAGGAACTCTGGGCGGATAGGGGATCTCCTCTGAGTCCAGGTGGAGGGAGGAGCTGGACCCTTGCGGTGAGGCCTGCCCATCTTTTCCAGACAGGACTAGGACCCTGCTGGGGACACCGAGAACCCAGCTCTTCAAGGTCAAGGCCGAGGAGGGACGCACAGAGGGGAACCCCTGAGGACACCCTGAGCTCAGCCCAGTCAGGATTAAGCAGCAGCTCCAGAAGATGGCCCCAAGGGAGTGTACAGGACCCCGACGGCAGCGACGGGATGGGGAGAGGGGTGGGCGACGCCACCGCCTTCACCAGCAGCCCTCCAGGCCTGCTCGGGCAATAAAGTCGCTTTTGGGAAAGCAAAACCCGTGTGCCCTGGAGAGCCCGCATTTCCCTTGCAAACTCCATTCAAATATCGTCCGGGCGCGTGAAACGCACCCTCCTCCCGGCCTGTGCGCCAGGTATTCCTTCGCGGTGACTCTGGGGGAGGGGTGAAAGGGGCAGAGGTGGGAGGGAGAGGACCCTGCTCCCCGGGGGCCCCCTTCGCCTTGGGGTGCGCACAGACGGCCGGCCAAGGGTCGCGCGTGGGGCGTGGGCACGGCGCCGCGCAGGGTTCTCAGCACCTGCCCGCTCCGCCTAGCTTCGGGGCGCCGCCGGCACCGGGCCGCCGCCCGCAGACGGGGCGGGGCCGCCGCGGGGAGGGGTCGAGCGGGTTTAAATCGGACGGTGCCGGGCGCCGCCGCGCAGCCAGCGAGCGGAAGGACTGCGGGCGGCACCTGGAGCGCGCAGGTGGGACCCCGGTCGGGGCTGGGAGAGCGGGCGGCCCCAGCGAAACCGAAATCCGTGCGCCCCCTGCGCCGCGCTCGGCCCGGGCCGAGGGAAGGGGGCGCGGGTGGGGGCCCAACGTGCCGGTGGCGCCCGGGCTGGGGCTCCTGGTGCGGGGCCCCCCGTCTGTGGTCCCACTCCCTCGCAGTCTGAGATCTGGGCCGAGTGGGGCTCTGTGGACAGGTCCCGCCCTACCAGCCCAGGTCCACAGCCGGGGGTGCGTCTGGGAAAGACTGAGGTTCCCCGTGTGGGCGTGGGGGACGCGGCGCGGGGGCGGGGGTCTCGCCCGCCCAGGTTTTCCCGGCAGGATGGGTGCGCCTCTCTGGGCAGGGCTCTGCAGGTTCGGTTCCTCCCCGTCCGACCCACCCCACCCTTCCCCACTCCCCCACCCCCGCCCTGTAGGGCAGCGCGGGTAAGGGGGTAGCATTTGCGACAGGAGCAGGCCAGGGCACCTAGGGGGCGAGGCTGTTAGGCTGAGAGATCAAGAGGGCGGTGTGGCTGCTGCCCGAGGTGCTGGGGTGCTGACCCACTGAAGGAGCTGCCTGCTGGCCACGTGGGTGGGCACAGGGACACCTAGGAGGAGTCATCTCAGGACCCTTGGGTGGCAGATGTGCCCCACCCACCTGCACATCTTGCCAAGATTCTGCCTGGTCATTGATCTCTGTCCGTCTGCACCTGGGCGGGTCTTCCAGCAGCCAGGCAAAGGTCGCTGTCTCCCTGCCTGAGGCAGTTTGGCCACCTGGTTCTGTTCTGATCTGGTTCAAGTGGACAGCCAGCTAGCTTCCAGCCCCCACCCCGGGGATTGACAGTGGTGTCCGCCTCACTCAGGAATTCAAACCTGCTCTTCTCAGGAATTTGCCTCCCACTCCTCCTGGCCTGGGGCCCTGGGGGGTGTGGCTGGCTGTTTCAGAGAAGCCACAGGAGGGGCCTCCCTTCTTACAGTCCCTGTGCCTTTTTATTTTATTTTATTTTTTTGTGGCAGAGGCATCTGCTCAGCCTCCTTCTTCCAGCCCCACGGCCACCAGCCCCTTGTCACACTCTGTGCCTACTTCTGCTGATAGCCACTTCTCTGGGACACCCACCTTTTGGTTTCTATGACACTGAGCCTGCGTGGGTGTGTCGCTACCAGACTCTGGACACCCCTCACATGCCCTGGTCTGTCTCTTCCAAATCCCAGACTCCTCTGTCCAGCTGCTGTCCAAATCCCAGACTCCTCTGTCCAGCTGCTGTCCAAAGAGCCCTGCAGTGGACCCTCCTGTGACACTGGCCCAGCGGTAGCCCCCACTCTCTGCTGCCTGTGCCCCTCAGGCACTTAGCCCCTCCCTCCCACCAGGAGTCCCCTTTGTGCTGTCCTGGTGCGGCCCTTCTCCCTGCAATGCAACCTGTCCAGGCTCTGGACTGGCTGCCTGTGTCCAGGCCAAGGGCCACAAACAGCTGCCCCCACTGTGACTCAGAACGTCCTCCCCCCCTTTGCTGGGTAGAGAGGTGCCTCTCTTCTCTCGCAGCCCTGGTCCCTGCCAGACACCCGGTGCACAGGGCACTGTTCCAACCGCACAGGCAGCCATGTTACCTGGCGCTCCTGAGGGGCTGCGTGCCAGCCTGCGTGGCACACACGAGAAAGGAGGCATGTATCACGGGTGCATGCAGGCGGCCAGGCACGGGTCCAGGTTGGTCCTGGCAGCAGCAGCAGATCCTGACACAGAGAGCATTCGGGAGTGCCTCGGGGTGGCCCCTGTGGACAGGAAGAGAGGAAGCCAATGGACACAGAGACAAGCTGGCCTGTCATGCGGTCTCGCTGACCCCTGGAAGGTCGGGGCCGCCCCGTGCTCCCACAGTCACACTAAGCCCTCTCCCGGACTGACAGGCATCTCTCTCTTCCTGGGGAAATGCAGAAGAAGGTGGGCAGGACGGACCCCAGCTCCTGCCGACCCTCGTCCCTGAGGTCCTGTCTCAGGCCGGGGCAGTTGAACGTGTCTGTTTGCTGCCAGAACCGGGTGGGAGAGGAGCCAGGGGGGCCACCAGGGCACAGTCCCTGTCCCCACCCTGCCACAGGCGCGGCCTCCTCCTGGTGGTTAAGTCGGCTCCTCTGCAGTGTGGGTCCCACCTCCTCTGGCCTCACTGTCCTGGACACAGGGAGCCTAAGTGTCCTGTTAGTGGCCATGGCCTTCAGCTCAGTGGGACGACAGCTGTGACCAAGCTTCTGGTGGTTCAGTGTGGGGATGGTGGGGTCACAGCTGCTCCATCCAACCCACTGGTTCCTGGACTCATGTGGTCCCCATCCTGGGAGACAGAATGGGGCTTCCTGTGAGCTGATGTGCTTAGGTGACTTCAATGGCCTTCTCCCAATGCAAGCCCCTCCGCCTGCCTTGGCCTGTGGAGATCACCTCTCCACTGGCCACCACAAGGCACCCCAGGCGTCCACATGGACTTCTGCTATCCAGCTGGTCACATCTGCTCAAATGCCTGATACTGTGCCCTGAGCACACCCACCCTGATGGTCACTCAGCTGAGGAATGCTGGACAATCGTGCTTCTGGGAGCCCTGCTCTTGGGGCCTGCCTGCAGGGCCTCCGAGCCCCACCCTGTGTCTGCCTGGTCCTGGCACCAACTGTCAGCAGATCAGCTGTGGGCACCCCCGGAAGCCTCCGTCCAGCATTCAGCATTCAGTGCAAGGGAGGGGAGGGAGCAGGATTTCACACACATGGGGGTGTGGGAGGGTGGGCTTGATGGGACCTCAGCAGGCAGCCCCCCAAAGGGGTTGATTCTGAGGGGGCAGCTGTGGGGTCATCCGCTCCCAGCCCTCCCTCCGATGGGGCCTGGACAAGGCCGTGAGGCATCCACCCCACCAGGCCTTTGTCCAAGCTCTGGCCTCTTCCTGCTGACAGCAGGGGCCCAGCCTCTGTGAAGGTCTTCCCATGAGGTCTCAGCCCCTGCCCGGGGGTTCCCTTGCTGACCCCTCTTGCTCCGGGCTGCAGCACAGCCACAGGCACAGACAGGAGACGGGCGGGGTGGAGGGGCATCCCTCACAGGGCCAGCGGGGGAGTTCAGGGCTCAGGCACTCACAGCGGGCCGTGGCCGTGGGCCCCGAGGAGAGCGATGCTGCTGGTTGCTGATGCTCAGGAGGTAGCTGGACGCCTGGTTCTGTGACCCTGGGACAGGCCGGGCTCGATGGCAAGTTTGATGGGCTGGGGTGGGGGTGGGGGGTGGCTGAGGCATTCTCGAGCTCTTTGAGTTAATGGGTAAGTGGAGACAGAGCAGAACCCTGTCACCAGGGACAGTGGTCCCCATGCCGCGTGACCTGGAGATCAGAGACAGCCAGAGTCCACGTTCACCTCAGCAAAGGCTGTGGAGTGGCGGTGAGCCTCCTCAGACCCTGTGTGGGGTACGGAAGTGTGAGGAGTGGGCAGCTGGGAGCTGGCTGGGAGGCCAGGACAGGCATAGGTGGGGTTACCCCAACAGCAGGGAGTGAGGGCGTGGCCCTGGGGAAAGAGGGAAGGGGCGGCTCACTGAGCAGAGGGAAGGCCGGTGCTGTCTCCTGGGCTGTTGCAACAGTTACCACGACCTGAGTGGCCATAAGTCTCCACAGTGCTGAGGCCAGAATCTGAGACTGGTGCCTCTGGCGTTGGGCAGCAACCCTTGGTGTTCTGGGCTGCATCACGCCCGTCTGTCTCCAGCATCACAGGTGTTCCTGTGTCTGTCTTCCTAAGAACACCAGGCATGTCAGATTGGGGGGGCCCTCCCTGCTCCAGGGTGACCTCGTCTTAATTACCTCTGCAAAGACCCTATTTCCAAACAAGGCCACGGTCCCAAGGGCTGGAGGTGAGGACTTGGACATATCTTTCTTTGGGAACACAATTTAACCCAGCATGGAAGAAACAGGCCTGGGCAAGAGGTGAAGCACCTGTCACTGCTGCTCAGAGAATCGTGTCTGCTAAGAGGGGACAGCCATGGGGGTGCTGGGCCTCGAGCCAGCTGACCAGGACCCGCAGGACTAGAGACGGGGCCTAGCCCTGCCCGCAGCCTCACAGGACCGGAACACAGGCCCCGAGTCTTGGTGTCCCCAGGCCCCCGGTATGCCCAGGTGTGGGAGCAGAGAGGCCACACCGAGAGGGCACGGGTCCTGTTGGGCAGAGTAGGGCAGAGCCAGGCTGAAGGGAGGGCGGCTTGGGCATCATAGGTGGGGTCAGAGGTGGAGGAGGGGAATGTGGGGGAGGGGGTTGGTGGCTGCAGCCCAGCAGGGAGCTGGAGGGAAGGTGTGAGCTTGGAGCAGGTCATGAGGAGAAGGACAAGGTGGGAGCTGGTGCCTGTGAACACAGGGTGGTGGGGTGAAGCCTTGGGGAGCAAGGAGAGCCATGCTGCTGGGGGGTGTGGGCTCTGTGGGGGTGCAGGGCTGAGGCCAGATGTCTACACAGGGCCCAGCCCCCTACCCCCAAGGCACAGGTGGGGTGGGTGATAAGGATGTTGGGCTGCCTTAGAGGCTCCCCTGGCCTGGGGTCCCTGGGCTCACATGCTTCCTCCCGGGACCAGGTGGCGAGAGGAGAGGGAACCTCGCTTGGATGCCGATCCTGGTATCCTTGGAGGGGCACCCAGGACCTGGGATTGAACCTGACTGCCCACCTTAGGCCAGCCCAGGCCCTTAACAGACCTTTCTCCGTCCTCTACAGAGAGCAGACACAACGTATCTTGGGCCTGTGAGTTCTGCGCGTCCAGCCAGGCATCATGAACGGCCACGCCTCTCCTGCCGATGTCCTGGTCACCAACGGCACCGAGCCAGCCATTGTTCCCAAGACCACAAAGGCTGGGCTGGAAGCCAACACTTCCTCTGGGCCCCAGGCCAGGAGCATTGCTGGGGTTCACGTGGAGGCCTCGGGCCAGGTCCTGAGTCTCTATGCTGCCATGAAGCAGGGCCTCTTGCCCGAGGGGCTCGGGCTGGCTCTGCTGGAGGCCCAGGCAGCCACGGGGGGCCTCGTGGACCCTGCCCAGGGCCAGCTGCTTCCCGTGTCTGAGGCCCTGAAGCGGGGTCTGGTGGGCCTGGAGCTGAAGGAGAAGTTGCTTGTGGCCGAGCGCGCAGTCACTGGGTACCCTGACCCCTACGGGGGTGAGAAGCTAGCCCTCTTCCAGGCTATCGGGAAGGAGGTTGTGGACAGGGCGCTGGGGTGGAGCTGGCTGGAGGCCCAGCTGGCCACGGGGGGCCTGGTGGACCCCATCCGGGGCGGGCGCGTGGCCCCGGAGCTGGCCTGCCAGATGGGCCTCCTGGACCAGGAGACACAGCGCGGCCTGTCGGAGAGCAAGCCAGGCTTCCTGGATCCCAACACGCTGGAGCCGCTGCCCTACGGCGAGCTGCTGGGCAGGTGTGCGCAGGCCCCCGGCACGGGGCTGGCCCTGCTGCCCCTCAAGACCACCTTCCGCACCCTGAGCGGGGCGGTGAGCTTGGCCGACCTGCTGGAGGTCGGGGTCCTGGACGAGGAGACGGCCCAGGGCCTGCGGGAGGCCAGGCTGACGGTGCACGGCGTGAGCGCACGCCCCCAGGTTCAGCGCTACCTGCAAGGCACGGGCGGCGTGGCGGGCGTGGTCCTGCTGCACTCTGGCCACAAGAAGAGCTTCGTCCAGGCCGTGGCGGAGCATCTGCTCCCGATGGGGGCCGCCCTGCCGCTCCTCGAGGCTCAGGCCGCCACCTGCACGCTGGTGGATCCAGCCACTGGCCGGAGGCTCCGCGTGGACGAGGCAGTCAGGGCAGGCCTGGTTGGGCCGGAGCTGCACAGGCAGCTGCTGGAGGCCGAGCAGGCAGTGACGGGGTTCCACGACCCCTTCAGTGGCACCTGCGTCTCCCTCTTCCAGGCCATGAAGAAAGAGCTGCTGGACCGGCCTCTGGCGCTGCGGCTCCTGGATGCCCAGCTGGCCACGGGCGGGCTAGTGTGTCCGGCCCGCAGGCTCCGGCTGCCCCTGGAGGCCGCCCTGCGCTTCGGCTGCCTGGATGAGGAGACCCAGCGGCATCTCTCCCAGGCTGCTGGCTTCTCGGACCCTGGCACGCAGGAGAGCCTCAGCTACGGGCAGCTGCTGGCCCGCTGTGTCACCGACCCGGAGACGGGGCTGGCCTTCCTGCCCCTCTCCGGGCAGACTCGTGGAGAGGAGCCTCAGGGACTCCCGTTCATCGCACACAGCACCCGGCAGGCCCTGAGCGCCGCCACGACCACCGTCTCCGTGGGCAAGTTCCAGGGCCGGCCCGTGTCGCTGTGGGAGCTGCTCTTCTCTGAGGAGGTCCCCGTGCCACGGAGGGCGGCCCTGGTGCAGCAGCACGAGAAGGGCCTCCTGTCGGCGGAGGAACTGGGGGTCGAGCTGAGGACCACCCTGGAGGAGGCAGCGGCCACAGCCAAGACCGCTTTTGCGGGGCTGAGGGTCCCCGTGTCACCAGGAGAGCTGCTGAAAGCAGAGATCATCGGCCAGGACGTGTATGAGCAGCTGGCACAAGGGCAGACCACGGCCCAGCACGTGGGCAGCCTGGACTCGGTGCAGAGGTACTTGCTGGGCACCGGCTGCATTGCCGGCCTGTTGCTGCCCGGCTCCCTGGAGCGGCTCAGCATCTACGAGGCTCAGCGGAGGGGGCTCCTCAGGCCGGGCACGGCACTCATCCTCCTGGAGGCACAGGCGGCCACGGGCTTCATCATCGACCCGAAGGAAAACAAGAAATACTCCGTGCAGGAGGCGCTGAAGGCCGGCGTCATCGGGCCCAACGTGTTTGCCAAGCTGCTGTCGGCTGAGCGCGCGGTCACCGGCTACACCGACCCCTACACCGGGGAGCGGCTCTCCCTCTTCCAGGCCATGAAGAAGGAGCTGATCGTCAGGGACCACGGCATCCGCCTGCTGGAGGCCCAGATCGCCACGGGTGGCATCATCGACCCCGTGCACAGCCACCGCGTGCCCGTGCACGTGGCCTACCAGCGCGGCTACTTTGACGAGGAGATGAACCGCGTCCTGGCCGACCCGAGCGACGACACCAAGGGCTTCTTCGACCCCAACACCCACGAGAACCTCACCTACCTGCAGCTGCTGGAGCGCTGCTGCGTGCAGGACCCCGAGACCGGCCTCTACCTGCTGCCGCTGCGGAGCGCTCAGCCCCAGCTGGTGGACGGCGCCACGCGGCAGGCCTTCCAGAGCCTGCAGCTGTCGGTGAGGTGGGGGCGGTTCCGGGGGCGGAGCGTCACCGCGTGGGAGGTGTTCAACTCGGAGTGCTGCAGCGAGGCCCAGCGGAGGCAGCTGGTGCGCCGCTACCGGCTGCGCGAGGTCTCCCTGGAGCAGGTGGGGCGGCTGCTGGAGAGGGAGACGGTGCGGGGCACCGACGTCACGCTGCCCGCGCTGCGGGGCCGGGCCTCCGTCTACCAGCTCCTGGAGGCCCGCATCATCGACAAGGAGCTCCTGGACCAGCTGCTGGCGGGGGCGGTCAGCCCCCAGGCCCTGCTCCAGATGGACAGCGTCCGCCGGTACCTGTGCGGCTCCGGCGCCGTGGGCGGCGTGCTGTTGCGGTCCTCCAACCAGAGGCTCAGCCTCTACCAGGCCATGAAGCGGAACCTGCTGGCCCCGGGGGCGGCCCTGGCCCTGCTGGAGGCCCAGGCGGCCACCGGAGCCCTCACAGACCCCCTCAGCCAGCAGACCTGGTCGGTAGAAGAGGCCGTGCGCAGGGGGCTGGTGGGTCCCGAGCTGTACGCCCGGCTGAGACAGGCTGAAGATGCCGTGACCGGCTTCAGAGACCCCTTTTCTGGGATGCGGGTGTCCCTGTTCCAAGCCATGAAGAAAGGCCTTGTCCCTGAGGAGCAGGCGGCCCGTCTCCTAGAGGCCCAGGTGGCCACGGGAGGGGTCATCGACCCCACAGGCCACTACCACCTCCCCATGCCTGTGGCCACCCAGCGCGGCTACATCGACCAGGAGCTGGAGACGGCCTTGTCCGGCTCCTCCGAGACCTTCCCCACCCTGGACAGCCGGGGACGCACCAGCTACGCCCAGCTTCTGGGGCAGTCTCTGAAGGACGAGGCCTCTGGCCTTTACCTCCTGCCCCTGCAGGACAGCGCCCCCGCCGTCCTCACGGACCAGCAGGCGCAGGAGACCCTGCAGGCCACGCCGGGTGCAGAGGGCGGCGCCTCGCTCTGGCAGCTGCTCTGCTCTTGCCACTTCACCGAGGAGCAGCGGAGGGGCTTCTTGGAAGACTTCCGGGTGGGGAAGACCACCGTGCAGCAGCTGCAGGAGGCCGTGCGCAGCTGGGTGCGGGGGGCGGAGCTCCTAGCACAGGCTCGCGTCACCGTGCCCGGCCCCAGGGGCGAGGTCCCGGCTGTCTGGCTGCTGGATGCGGGCATCATCACCCGGGAGACCCTGGCGGCACTGGCTCAGGGCACGCGGTCGCCTGCGGAGGTTGCCGCGGAGCCGACAGTGAAGGCCCACCTGCAGGGCACAGGCTGCGTGGCCGGCGTGCTGCTGCAGCCCTCAGGGACCAAAGCCAGCATCACCCGGGCCGTGAATGACGGCCTCCTGCCCACGGGCCTGGGGCAGAGGCTGCTGGAGGCCCAGGTGGCATGTGGCTCCCTCGTGGACCCTCTGACCAACCAGAGGCTATCTGTGGAAGACGCGGTCAAGGCCGGCCTGGTGAGCGGAACGCTGAGTGAGCAGGTCCGGCAGGCCGAGCGGGCAGTGGCTGGGTACACGGACCCCTACTCAGGGGGCTCCCTCTCACTGTGGCAGGCCATGGAGAAGGGGCTTGTGTCCCAGAGCGAGGGGCTCCCCCTGCTGCAGGCTCAGCTGGCCACAGGGGGTGCAGTGGACCCCGTGTACGGCGTGCATCTACCCCAGGCAGCAGCCTGCAGGCTCGGCCTCCTGGACGAGCACACGCACCAGGTGCTGACCGGGGCGGACGAGAACAGCCGGTTCTTCTTCGACCCCAACATGCGGGACAAGGTGACCTACGAGCAGCTCAAGAAACGCTGCGTCCTCGACGCGGACACCGGCCTGTGGCTGCTGCCACTGCCCCAGGACGTGGTGCTTGATGTGGACAACCACACCACCGTGGCCCTGAGGGCAATGAAGGTGCCCGTCAGCGCCGGGAGGTTCAAAGGGCTCACGGTGTCGCTCTGGGACCTGCTGCACTCGGAGTACGTCAGCGTCCAAAAGCGGCGGGAGCTGGCCGTGCTCTGCCAGTCTGGGAGGGCCACGGCCCTGCGGCACGTGGTCAACGCGGTCACCGCCCTGGTCGAGGCCTCGGAGAAGAAGCCCTCGCAGGCCACCTTCAGAGGACTCCGGAAGCAAGTGTCGGCCAGCGACCTGTTCAGGTCCCAGGTGATTGACAAGAAGACGCTGGACGAGCTGAATCAGGGGACAAGGACCGTGCAGGAGGTGACAGAGATGGACAGCGTGAAGCGTTTTTTGGAAGGGGGCAACTTCATCGCCGGGGTCCTTGTGCAGGCCACCAAGGAGAGGATGAGCATCTCGGAAGCCCTGAGGAGGCACATCCTGCGGCCGGGCACGGCCCTGGTGCTGCTGGAGGCCCAGGCGGCCACCGGCTTCCTCATCGACCCCGTGCAGAACCGGAAGCTGACGGTGGAGGAGGCGTTTGCGGCGGGGATGTTCGGCAAGGAGACTTACCAGAAGCTGCTGTCGGCCGAGCGCGCGGTCACCGGCTACACCGACCCCTACACCGGGGAGCAGATCTCCCTCTTCCAGGCCATGAAGAAGGAGCTGATCGTCAGGGACCACGGCATCCGCCTGCTGGAGGCCCAGATCGCCACGGGCGGCATCATCGACCCCGTGCACAGCCACCGCGTGCCCGTGCACGTGGCCTACCAGCGCGGCTACTTCGACGAGGAGATGAACCGTGTCCTGGAGGACCCGAGCGACGACACCAAGGGCTTCTTCGACCCCAACACCCACGAGAACCTCACCTACCTGCAGCTGCTGGAGCGCTGCGTCCGCGACCCCGAGACCGGCCTGTATATGTTACAGATCGTAAAGAAAGGTGAGACGTACATGTACATCGATGAGGCCACCAGACGGGTCCTGCGGTCGCAGAGCACGACTGTGCCCGTGGGGTGCTTTGCGGGGCAGAGCGTGTCTGTCTGGGATCTGCTGTCGTCTCAGTACTTCACGGAGGAGCGGCGGCGAACACTGGTCCAGCAGTACCGGGCCCAGACGGTCAGCCTGCAGCAGCTGCTGGGCATCGTCACCGCCACCATCGAGGAGACGGAGGAGCGCCACCAGACCATCAAGGTGTCAGGAATCGGCGGGGAGGTGACAGCCGCGGAGCTCTTCAACGCCGGAATCATCGACAAGAAGACCCTGGATGCGCAGCATGGGGCCCAGGCCCTCCGCGGGCTGGAGCACGTGAAGACCTTCCTGGAAGGCTCTGGCTGCATCGCGGGAGTGACCGTCCCCTCCACGCAGGAGGTGGTGAGCATCTACGAGGCCAGCGCGAGAGGACTCATCCCCACAGGGTTTGCGGCCTGGCTACTGGAGGCCCAGGCGGCCACAGGGTTCATGCTGGACCCCAGCAGACACCAGAGGCTCTCCGTGGACGAAGCCGTTGCCGCCGGCCTGGTGGCCGAGGAGCTCCGGAGAAGGCTCTTGAAGGCTCAGAGGGCCGCCTTCGGCTACACGGACCCAGACACGGGGAACACAGTCTCACTGTTCCAGGCCATGGAAAGGAAGCTAGTTCCCCGGGAGGAGGCGCTCAGACTGCTCGAGGTGCAGGTGGCCACAGGGGGTGTCATTGACCCGTTGCACCACCACCGGCTGCCACTAGACACGGCCTACAGGCGCGGCTGTCTGAACCGGGACACGTACCCACTCGTGTCCGACCAGAAGCACATGAACAAGAGGTACGTGGATCCCAACACACAGGAGAAAGTGACATACCAGGAGCTCCAGGACAGGAGCCGCCGGGAGGAGGGGACAGGCTGGGCTCTGTTCCCCGTGACCGGCGATGGCAAAGACGTCACGTACATCGACGAAGCCACGAGGAAAGCCCTTGAGACCGAGTGGGTGGAGGTCACAGTGGGCAGGTACCGGGGACAGAAGCTCTCGGTATGGGAGCTGCTGAACTCCGAGTACGTGACAGAGGAGAAAAAGCTCGAGCTGGTCAGGAGATACAAACAGGACACCGCGCACGCCCTGGACAAGGTGGTGAAGACCATCTTCGTGATGATTGACGAGAGGGAGAGGACCGCCAGGCAGCTGTGGTTCAGAGGCATCCGGAGCCAGATCACAGCCTCCGAGCTCTTCCAGTCGGCCATCATCACCAAGGAGACGCTGCAGAAGCTGGAGGCGGGAAGCAGCACCGTGGAGGACATCCAGGAAGAGGAGGGCGTCAGGCGCTACCTGGAGGGCACGAGCTGCATCGCCGGCGTGCTGGTGCCCGCCAAAAAGGCGCCCGGGGGGCCGGAGAAGATGAGCGTCTACCAGGCCTTGTGGAAGGGTCACCTGCTGCCGGGCACGGCCTTGGTGCTGCTGGAGGCCCAGGCGGCCACCGGCTTCCTCATCGACCCCGTGCGCAACCAGAAGCTGTCCGTGGACGAGGCGGTGTCCGCGGGCGTGGTGGGCGGCGAGATCCGGGACAAGCTGCTGTCGGCCGAGCGCGCGGTCACCGGCTATACCGACCCCTACACCGGGGAGCAGCTGTCCCTCTTCCAGGCCATGAAGAAGGAGCTGATCGTCAGGGACCACGGCATCCGCCTGCTGGAGGCCCAGATCGCCACGGGCGGCATCATCGACCCCGTGCACAGCCACCGAGTGCCCGTGCACGTGGCCTACCAGCGCGGCTACTTCGACGAGGAGATGAACCGCGTCCTGGCCGACCCCAGCGACGACACCAAGGGCTTCTTCGACCCCAACACCCACGAGAACCTCACCTACCTGCAGCTGCTGCGTCGCTGCGTGCGCGACCCCGACTCGGGGCTGTACATGCTGCCGCTGCTGGGCCGGGACTCCGCCCTGCGCCAGCTGAGCGAGGAGCTGCGACGCGCCCTGCGTGCAGTCCTCGTGAGGCCGCCCCAGGCGACGGGCTTCACGCAGGGCCAGGACGTCTCTGTCTGGGAACTGCTCTGCTACCGGGAGGTGTCCGAGAGCCTGCGGCAGGACCTGCTGGCCAGGTACCGGGAGGGCAAGCTGACCGCACAGGAAGTGGGCGCCTCCCTCGCCTCGCAGCTGTCCCGGGCCGCTGACCGGAGCCCACGCCCGCCCCCTGAGGACTCTCAGCAGGATCTGAGTGTGGCCACCATGGAGGTCAAGGTGGGCCGCCTGCGGGGGCCGGCCGTGCCCGTGTGGGACGTGCTGGCGTCCAGCTACGTGAGCGCCACGAAGAGGGAGCAGCTGCTGGCCCAGTTCCACTCAGGGAAGCTGGGCCTGCCCGCGCTGACCCGCCGGCTGACCACCATCATTGAGGAGGCTGAGGAGGCCCAGGGCCTGGAGCAAGCCCAGGAGGGCACTTCCCCCAGCCAGCAGATGTCTGGTCCGCCTGGGCGTGGGGACACTGAGGCCGGCTCCGAGACCTCTGGGCGTCTCCCGGAGCAGGCCCTGCGTGCGGCCACCATGGAAGTGCGTGTCGGGCGATTGAGCGGGCAGACCGTCTCTGTGTGGGACGTCCTCTCCTCTTCCTACCTGAGCCAGACCCGCCGGGAAGAGCTCCTGGCCCAGCACGCCGCCGGCGACCTGGCCCTGCCCGACCTCGTGGCCATCCTCACCCAGGTCATCGAGGAGACAGAGGAGCGCCTCGCCAAGGTGTCCTTCCGGGGTCTGAGGCGCCACGTGTCCGCGGCCCAGCTGGGCACGTCCGGAATCCTGGACCCCGAGACCCTGCGCGGCCTGGCCCAGGGCACAAAGAGTCCCCAGGAGGTGATGAAGATCAGCTCGGTCAGGCGCTACCTGGAGGGCACGAGCTGCATCGCGGGCGTGCTGGTGCCGGCCAAGGACGCGCCCGGGGGGCCGGAGAAGATGAGCGTCTACCAGGCCATGCGGGCGGGCCACCTGCGGCCGGGCACGGCCCTGGTGCTGCTGGAGGCCCAGGCGGCCACCGGCTTCCTCATCGACCCCGTGCGCAACCAGAAGCTGTCCGTGGACGAGGCGGTGTCCGCGGGCGTGGTGGGCGGCGAGATCCGGGACAAGCTGCTGTCGGCCGAGCGCGCGGTCACCGGCTACACCGACCCCTACACCGGGGAGCAGCTGTCCCTCTTCCAGGCCATGAAGAAGGAGCTGATTGTCAGGGACCACGGCATCCGCCTGCTGGAGGCCCAGATCGCCACGGGCGGCATCATCGACCCCGTGCACAGCCACCGCGTGCCCGTGCACGTGGCCTACCAGCACGGCTACTTCGACGAGGAGATGAACCGCGTCCTGGCCGACCCGAGCGACGACACCAAGGGCTTCTTCGACCCCAACACCCACGAGAACCTCACCTACCTGCAGCTGCTGCGTCGCTGCGTGCGCGACCCCGACTCGGGGCTGTACATGCTGCCGCTGCTGGGCCGGGACTCCGCCCTGCGCCAGCTGAGCGAGGAGCTGCGACGCGCCCTGCGTGTGGTCCTCGTGAGGCCGCCCCAGGCGACGGGCTTCACGCAGGGCCAGGACGTCTCTGTCTGGGAGCTGCTCTGCTACCGGGAGGTGTCCGAGAGCCTGCGGCAGGACCTGCTGGCCAGGTACCGGGAGGGCAAGCTGACCGCACAGGAGGTGGGCGCCTCCCTCGCCTCGCAGCTGTCCCGGGCCGCTGACCGGAGCCCACGCCCGCCCCCTGAGGACTCTCAGCAGGATCTGAGTGTGGCCACCATGGAGGTCAAGGTGGGCCGCCTGCGGGGGCCGGCCGTGCCCGTGTGGGACGTGCTGGCGTCCAGCTACGTGAGCGCCACGAAGAGGGAGCAGCTGCTGGCCCAGTTCCGCTCGGGGAAGCTGGGCCTGCCCGCGCTGACCCGCCGGCTGACCACCATCATTGAGGAGGCTGAGGAGGAGGCCCAGGGCCTGGAGAAAGTCCCTGAGGGCACTTCCCCCAGCCAGCAGATGTCTGGTCCGCCCGGGCGTGGGGACACTGAGGCCAGCTCCGAGGCCTCTGGGCGTCTCCCGGAGCAGGCCCTGCGTGCGGCCACCATGGAAGTGCGTGTCGGGCGATTGAGCGGGCAGACCGTCTCTGTGTGGGACGTCCTCTCCTCTTCCTACCTGAGCCAGACCCGCCGGGAAGAGCTCCTGGCCCAGCACGCCGCCGGCGACCTGGCCCTGCCCGACCTCGTGGCCATCCTCACCCAGGTCATCGAGGAGACAGAGGAGCGCCTCGCCAAGGTGTCCTTCCGGGGCCTGAGGCGCCACGTGTCCGCGGCCCAGCTGGGCACGTCCGGAATCCTGGACCCCGAGACCCTGCGCGGCCTGGCCCAGGGCACAAAGAGTCCCCAGGAGGTGATGAAGATCAGCTCGGTCAGGCGCTACCTGGAGGGCACGAGCTGCATCGCGGGCGTGCTGGTGCCGGCCAAGGACGCGCCCGGGGGGCCGGAGAAGATGAGCGTCTACCAGGCCATGCGGGCGGGCCACCTGCGGCCGGGCACGGCCCTGGTGCTGCTGGAGGCCCAGGCGGCCACCGGCTTCCTCATCGACCCCGTGCGCAACCAGAAGCTGTCCGTGGACGAGGCGGTGTCCGCGGGCGTGGTGGGCGGCGAGATCCGGGACAAGCTGCTGTCGGCCGAGCGCGCGGTCACCGGCTACACCGACCCCTACACCGGGGAGCAGCTGTCCCTCTTCCAGGCCATGAAGAAGGAGCTGATCGTCAGGGACCACGGCATCCGCCTGCTGGAGGCCCAGATCGCCACGGGCGGCATCATCGACCCCGTGCACAGCCACCGCGTGCCCGTGCACGTGGCCTACCAGCGCAGCTACTTCGACGAGGAGATGAACCGCGTCCTGGCCGACCCGAGCGACGACACCAAGGGCTTCTTCGACCCCAACACCCACGAGAACCTCACCTACCTGCAGCTACTGCGTAAGGCTAGTGTTGACCCTGAAACCGGCTTCTTACTTCTTTCTGTCTCTTGAGAGTGAATGAACTTATTTTTAAGTGGTTGTACGTCAACTCTCAAAAATATTTTACTCTATTCTTCAACATACTAAATTTTCTTCAATGACACTTACACATATCTGTCTTATACACTTGGTTACATTGTTGCTTTTCCATTGTCCTTTCAGTTGCCTGTGTTTTTCCTTTGCGCTTAAATAAAGCCAAGCTTCTTACAGTTGTTCATTCTCTCTTATCTTGGTGTTCTCTTCCCTGTGCCTTGTCAATCTGTCTTTATTTCACAGAGTATTGGCAGGTGGCCCACACTGATCAACTCTGCTCCACTTAGAACAAAGAGCTCCCTACTTGGCACCTCAGCCTATATATAGCACTGAAGTGTATACATTGCCATGTGTATTTTGATTTTTATTAAAGCATTCCTTTCAGTTGTGAAGTCATTCTGCTTGAAGTCATTCTGTTGTTTCTGTACTAATTCATTCCCCCATACTTCCCGTGTTTAGTTACTTGGGTCATCGCTCTCAAGTTGGGGTCCACCTCCTAGTGGCTGTCCGTCCCGCTGCCATATGCATGCACAGGGTGACCGTTTCTTGGTTCAGCTCCTCCCAGTAGGAGCTCTGGCCTTTATACTTTGCAATGAAATGTTTCTGTATGAATGAAGCTCTCTCCTTTGATTTCTGAAGGTTCATCCACAAAACTGTATCTCGTGTTTGTAGACAAGAGATTAAGCAAGGAGAGTTAAGAATGAAAAAGCTAGGATTGCAGAGATCCATTATCTAAGAATAGCCTGCAGATGGGTGCAGATCATGCGCAAAGCCTCCCCTGACAAGACTTGTAGTTCAGTCATTAATTGGAGGGTGGCTAGTTGGGTAGGTGAGACAGGACCAGGCCTGGCAGCAGGTGAGTGACACTTCACAGGACTGCCAGGTGCTGGAAGAAAAAAGTGAAAGGATGGTTGAGGAACCAGCCAATGTGACAGATAGGAGAGCGTGGGAGGGGAGTGGGGGTTGTGAGTTCAAGGGAATTTTATTATGGAAAAGAATTTCAGGGCCTGTTTCTGGATGTGTAGCCAAAGGCAGTGGTAAGGGAAGCCTCCAGGGGAAAGGGGGTTGCATGTGATGGGGCTGGGGTCCCCTCATGGCTCCATTGTTCCAGGGAAAGGGAAGCACAGAATTAGGGGCCAGTAGTAGGTTTGGGGTCATAAATTAAAGTCAACTGGTCTTGAAACCTGCTGGTGTAGCTTCTTGTCACCCTTAGTGACTCACGTATTCCTTGTGGGGAGAGCTGGCCTCACTGTCGCTGGGTCCTAGACTTGCCCCCAGACCCTAGGGAAAGCGACCCCAGGCCGAGCAGGCTGTTCCAGACCCCATTCCTCACTGGGTCCAACCCAGGGACAAGCCCGGAGACAACCGCAGGGTTCTAGGATGTGTGTGACAGGAGTGTGGTGGGGAAGCAGAACGGAGAAAAACGCGCGGCTCCAAGAGCTGGGCTAGGATGGGTTTCGGGGCCTCCCTGGATGGTCCAGTCCAGTCCACCCAGTCCACCACGCACCCAAGGAGGTCCCGACGGATGCGGCTCCAGGCCGGAGCTGAAACCTCTGGGTAGGGCTGCTCGACTCAGGCTGGTAGCGAGGTCTCCGCTAGAGAAGCACGTGCCCGGAGAGGACGGAGGTCCGGCTCTGGGCAGCGCAGCTTCTTCCATGGGCACCCCCGAGTGGGCGGGGCCTTGGGCGGGGCCTCATGGCAGGCGGGGTTCGGAGGCGAGGATGTCGATGCCGATAGGGGTGGCCTATTCTGGGGCAGGGCCTGAGAGGAGAGGAGCCCCTAGGAGCGGGGCTTGATGTCAGGCGGGTCTCAAAGATGGGGCTCTCTCCTGGGGCGTGGGTCGTGGGCGGGGCCGTAAACGCGGATAGGTGAGACCTAGGTGGAAGGTGTGGCCTTGGCCGGGTTGGGCGGGACCTAGAGCTCGAGCGGACCTTATATGGGGTGGAATTTTACGTCCGGCCCGGCTCGAGGACTGGGGACTCGCCGATGCAGGGGTCGCGGGGCGGGGCCTTATATGAAGTGGGGGCTTCGTGCCGGCCGGGGATCAAGATCCGGAGCTCCGCTGGGACGGGGATCTCAAAGAGGGGCCGAAAACGCGCTGGGCGTGGCCTAGGCCGGGGGCAGGCTCGTGCGGGGCGGGGCCTCGTGTCGGGCGTGGCTCGAGGGCGGGGGCTCGCCGGGGCGGGGCCGCAGAGGCCGCTAAGCCGGGCCTCCTGCCAGCGCCGCGCGGGCTCGGCCGCCCGCGGGGGAGCTCCACTCCGCGGGGAGTCTCCACTCGGGCTTCAGCCCGAGGAGGCGGCTCCCGAGGGGCGGGCGGGATCCGCCTCCTCGGCCGCGCGCCCGCGCCACCCACTTCCAGGAGCGCGGGTCGGGGCTCGAAGCGGTGGCGTCTCCGCTCTCCGCTGCGCTTCTGTGCGCGGGGCCGGGGCGGGCGCGGAGCGGCGGCGGCGGCGGTCTCACGGAGGGCGGCGGCCTCGGCCCGCCGAGCCATGGCGGCCCCCGAGCCGGCGCCCAGGCGGGGCCGGGAGCGAGAGCGGGAGGAAGAGAGCGAAGACGAGAGCGACATCCTGGAGGAGAGCCCGTGCGGCCGCTGGCAGAAGCGGCGGGAGCAGGTGAGCACTGCGGGCTCGGGTGGGTGGGTCGCCGGATGCAGGAGGCCCGATACTTCTCTGCGGCCTCGAGTGGGCGACCCGCTTCTTGCCCCCCTTTGGCCCGGTTCCCTAAGGACCAGTCTGGCAGGACTGTTTCCCCGTGCCTCTGGGACCAGCCATTAGCCCCCTCGGGACCGTCTTCAACCCCCTGATACCTGCTCCAAATCCCTTCGGCCCAGCCCCTGGGTGCACTCAGCTCCCCCCACCCCACCCCAGCGCGGGCTGGGGCCTTCATCGCGGGCTTGGGCCCGTGGAAAGGGTGTGGGCAGAGATCACGACCCCACTGCCTCCGCTGACACTTCCCAGCGCACTCATATCCCCATCCCCACCGCCAGGTGAACCAGGGGAACATGCCCGGCGTCCAGAGCACCTTCTTGGCCATGGACACGGAGGAGGGGGTGGAGGTGGTCTGGAACGAGTTGCATTTCAGCGACAGAAAGGCCTTCTCCGCGCATGAGGTGAGGCCTGCGACATCGACCCCCCCCAACACACACACCTCCTGTGACCACCTCGTGACCGCACCCCCCCCACACACACACACTTCCCAGGAGAAGATCCAGAGCATGTTTGAGCAGCTGGTGCTGGTTGACCACCCCAACATCGTCAAGCTGCACAAGTACTGGCTGGATGCCTCGGAGGCCCGCGCGAGGGTGAGCCGCAGGCACAGCTGGGGCGGGCGAGGGACCCGCGGGTGGGGCGGCAGTGGACACTCACTCCCGCAGTTGGCGGAGCCCGAGAGCCCGTCCGCCCCACAGGTCATCTTCATCACAGAGTACGTGTCCTCGGGCAGCCTCAAGCAGTTTCTCAAAAAGACCAAGAAGAACCACAAGGCCATGAACGCCCGGGTATGGGGAGTGGGCAGGGGCGGCGTCGAGGACGGGATGGGGTCGGGGCGCCACCCGGGACAGCGACGGTGCGGGGCACGGGGCACGGGGCGGCCTCAGGGACAGGAGCAGGGTTGAGCCGGGGCGGGGGCGCGATGGGGGCACCACAGACCCAGCCGCCTCTCCCCGCGGGTCCGACGGAGTGCGTCCGCCGCCAGGCCTGGAAGCGTTGGTGCACGCAGATCCTGTCTGCGCTCAGGTGAGGGTCTGGGCTTGCCCGCGCGCCCGCGCCCCCTGGCCCGGCGCCCCCTGACCCGGCTCCGACTGCTGTACCCCTCCCCCTCGCCCGCAGCTTTCTGCACGCCTGCAGCCCCCCCATCATCCACGGGAACCTGACTAGCGACACCATCTTCATACAGCATAACGGCCTCATCAAGATCGGCTCCGGTGCGGGCGGGACGGGAGCGGGGCGGGGCGGGGGACCAGCGGGAACCGAGGGAAGACGACCCCGGACGCCCCATCATATTGACCCCGCTTTCTTTCTCCCCCGTGCCCTGCGCAGTGTGGCACCGCATCTTCTCAAATGGTGTGTGGTGACCCTGGGCGGGGCGGGGGTGCTGGAGGGCTGAGGAGAGGGCTGGTCCGCTTATCCTCGCCCTCCCCCTAGCGCTCCCGGACGATCTCCGAAGCCCCATCCACACGGAGCGCGAGGAACCGCGGAACCTGCACTTCTTCCCGCCGGAGTATGGAGGTGAGTCTAGGGGGCCCCCCGCTCTCAGCACGGCCTCCGCCCCACCCGCCCTGACTCCCCTGACTCGTGGTCCCTCTTGGTCCCTCTTTCAGAAGTTGCTGACCGCACCGCTGTGGACATCTTCTCCTTTGGAATGTGCGCCCTGGAGGTACTGGTCCCACCGCGTCCTGGCCTCCTCCCACTTAGCCACCCACATCACACCTGTGCTGTCCCTCCCGGTGCCTGACCTGGCCCTGCCCTCAGATGGCTGTGCTGGAGATACAAGCCAATGGAGACACCCGGGTCACAGAGGAGGCCATTGCTCGTGCCAGGCATTCGCTGAGTGACCCCAACATGCGGGTAAGCAGCTTGCCTACCTCTCTAGGTAGGGCTGGTGAGGTGAGGTGTTTGGAACAGGCCTGGAGGTGCAGCCTGAAGTTGCTGCTGAGGCATGTACGCTAGGTCCAGTACCAGGAGGGCCTCACCTGAAGTGTGTGTTGAGTTCTAGGCCTGAACACACTACGGGCACATTTCTCAGGTCAGGGAAACTGGAGACATAGTGTGTGGGCACTATTTTGATGCCCATTTTATAGATAAAGAAACCGAGGCTGCCTGACTGGTGGTGGCACAGTGGATAGGGCATCGACCTGGGACACTGAGGTCCCAGGTTCAAAACCCTGAGGTCACTGGCTTGAATGAGGTCATAGACATGATCCCATGGTCACTGGCTTGAGCCTAAAGGTCGCTGGCTTGAAGCCCAAGCTCACTGGCTTGAGCAAGGGGTCCTGGCTCTGCTGTAGCCCCCCAGTCAAGGTACATGTGAGAAGCAATCAATGAACAACTAAGCTGCTGCAACTACGAGTTGATGCTTCTCATCTCTCTCCCTTCCTGTCTGTCTCTCTCTAAAAAAAAAAAAAAAAAAAAAAGAAGAGCCTGACCAGGCAATGGCACAGTGGATAGAGCGTTGGACTGGGATGCAGATGACCCAGGTTTAAGACCCCGAGGTCACCAGCTTGAATGTGGGCTCATCTGGTTTGAGCAAAGCTCACCAGCTTGGACCCAAGGTCGCTGGCTCGAGCAAGGGGTTACTCAGTCTGCTGTAGGTCCATGGTCAAGGCACATATGAGAAAGCAGTCAATGAATAAGGTGTCGCAACGCGCAATGAAAAACTAATGATTGATGCTTCTCATCTCTTTGTTCCTGTCTGTCCCTATCTATCCCTCTCTCTCACTCTCTCTCTGTCTCTGTAAAAAAAAAAAAGAAAGAAAGAAAGAAAGAAAGAAACCGAGGCTCAGAGAGGCTAAGTACTTATCCAAGGCTCTAGAGCAGGGGTCCCCAAACTTTTTACACAGGGGGCCAGTTCACTGTCCCTCAGACCATTGGAGGGCTGGACTATAAAAAAATCTATGAACAAATTCCTTTGCACATTGCACATATCTTATTTTAAAGTAAAAAAACAAAAAGGGAACAAATACAATATTTAAAATAAAGAACAAGTAAATTTAAATCAACAAACTGACCAGTATTTCAATGGAAACTATGCTCCTCTCACTGACCACCAATGAAAGAGGTGCCCCTTCCGGGCGGGCCGTAGTTTGGGGACCCCTGCTCTAGAGTGAGTAGTGAAGCCAGTGTTTGCACCAGATCTGCCTGACTCCATGTCCTTGCTTTAAGGCAGGGGTCAGGAACCTATGGCTCGCGAGCCAGATGTGGCTCTTTTGATGGCTGCATCTGGCTTGCAGACAAATCTTTAATAAAAAATAATAATGTTAAAAATATAAAACATTCTCATGTATTACAATCCATTCATTTCCTACCGCTCATGTTCATGGTTGCGGGTGGCTGGAGCCAATCACAACTGTCCTCCAGGACATCAAATTTTTATTGGATAATGCATAATGTACATGGGTCATTGTATGGCTCTCACGGAATTAATTACATTTTAAAATATAATATGTGGCGTTCTTGGCTCTCTCAGCCAAAAAGCTTCCTGACCCCTGCTTTAAGCTATCAGGGGACAGGCTAGTGGTGATGTGGCCCCAGGTGATGGGGGTGGGGGAAGATGGGAGGGGCAAAGGGAGTGTGGGATGCATCCACAGCCTTTCTGGCCAGAGTCTGGGGACTCTCTGGCTTAACCATGTGGTCTCTGAGGATGGGGGAGGGGAGCTCTGGGGCCTGGATGGGGCTGATGGGGAGGTGGAGCCAGGATAGACAGGAGGAGCTCTGTAGGGCACGGATGGGGGCCAGGGACCAGGACCCATCAAGGTTATCTTAGGAGCTAGGCCTTAGCTGAAGCAACCAGGGGCCTGGGATTGGGAGGAAGAAGGAACCCATGGCTCAGGCTCTGCACCCTAAGTGTTCCTGTGGCCTGCAGACCTCATGCCTGAGAACATGGTGGAGGAGAAGAAGCAACCAGAGGAGAGGCAGGCGGTGGTAGGTGGGTTCTTGCAGGGCCACATGAGCATGATCTGATGACACTCTATGCAGACTTCCTCTGTGAATCGAGGATGACAGCACCTAACTCCCCTCTTCCCTGGATTTTCGTGACGTTTGAGGGAAGTTTGGGCCCAGGGCCTGACTGTTCTGTTCTGGCTGCTAACAGGATGCCTCTCCCTGTGCAAATTCCTGAAGGAAGGCTCCACGGGAGGTTCGACCCCTTGGGGCCTGGGGACTTCAGGGCTTCCTGTCCTCCCACTGTGGGGCCAGAGCAAAGAGACTCCATGAACTGTGGCCTTTCCTTTCCACGCCCCCAGGAGTTCATTCTCTCCTGCCTGGCACGTGACCCTGCCCACCGACCCTCTGCCCACAACCTCCTCTTCCACCGTGTGCTCTTCGAGGTGCACTCGCTGAAGCTCCTGGCGGCTCATTGCTTCATCCAGCACCAGTGTGAGGGGCAGGTGGTCCTGGGTGGGGGTGTCAGGGGCCTGGGGTTGGGAGGAAGAAGGGACCCGTGGCTCAGGTTCTGCACCCTGAGTCTTCCTGTGGCCTGCAGACCTCATGCCTGAGAACATGGTGGAGGAGAAGACCAAGTTGATGGACCTGCACGCAGTCCTGGCAGAGATCCCCCGGCCCCACCAGCCCCCCCTGCAGTGGCGGTGAGTGGCAGGTGCCCCGAGGCTTCCCTTTTCCACCTGGCCAGCCCCCACTTAGTCCTGCCCCCCTGGCAGGGCAGGCCGGCCAGCCACCCTCATGTGCTTCTTACGCCTGTGCCAGGTACTCAGAGGTCTCCTGCTTGGAGCTGGACAAATTCCTGGAGGATGTCAGGTGAGAGCTGGTGTGAGGCTGAGGAACAGGCGGCTGCTAGGCCTGAGCCCCTGGCTATCCCCGCTGTGTCCCTAGAAATGGGATCTACCCACTGATGAACTTTGCTGCTGCTCGACCCCTGGGGCTGCCCCGTGTGCTGGCCCCACCCCCAGAGGAGGCCCAGAAGGCCAAGACTCCTACGCCAGAACCCTTTGATTCGGAGACCAGAAAGGTGAGTCCCCCCACCTTCCCAGTGGGGTGTCCTTCACACGCTTGGGCTTTGAGACACCCCCCCCCCAGCCCAGCTCTCCTCCAAGCTGCCAGAGACCAGATCCTGGCTGACATCTCCGTGGAGGTTGGGGGCTGTTAGAGAAGCTGGCACGCCCCCTTTCCCAGAGATTCCTTGCACCCTGCAAACCCCCCTCCGCTCCCCCTTGCTTCCTGTCCCCATACAAGCTGCTCCCTTGATCCTACCAGCTCTGAGAGCTTTCCTCTGGGAATCCCACCTGCCCCTGGCCCTCTCTGACCCCCTCTGGGAATCCCACCTGCCCCTGGCCCTCTCTGACCCCACCGCCTCGGCTTGCTGACTCCCTGAGATTTGTGCCCTGGTATCTCCTCCAAGGCCCCTGCCTCCCCTGCGCCCCTCGTTGTGTTTCCCCAACCTCTCCTCTTGCAGGCTCCCTCCTGGGTCCCTCCTGGCCAGGGCCTTCCTGTCCCCTTTTCCATGTCCACACCCACGAGGTTCCAGAGGCTCTGGATTTGTCCTTGGGTGTAGCTCAGTGTCACTGCCCTGGGCCAGGGCACCTCCAGTCTCCACCTGGATGCTCCCTGTCTCCCTCCTTCCTCCTGGCTCCCCTCCACACCCCAGCTAGAGTTCATGTCCTCACAGCCAGAGCTGCCCACAGAAATCATGGGGTCCTCAGCCCACCCACCCACCCCCGCCACTCTGAGGCCCGGTCCTCCCATTGTCCTGGGCCACTGCTCTGCCATAGCCCCGCTGACCTCTGCCTTCTGCTGCCTCCCACAGCTCCCTCTTTGTTCAGGTGCTCTCTCCACCCGTGAAAACTCCGTCATCCTTTAATGAGAGTGCTTTCCTAGGCTGCCCTTGGAGATTGTCCCCATTCCTGGTCCTTCCTGTCCCTCTGGGCCCCTTTGAGGTGCATCTGCTCTTGCTCCTCAGTGGCTGAGTATGAGCCTTTGTGAGTGACCTTGGGCCCCCCCCCCCCAGGTGATCCAGATGCAGTGTAACCTGGAGAGAAGCGAGGACAAGGCACGCTGGCATGTGAGCGGGGCCCAAGGCCGGGGCAGGGAGGGTGCGGTGGGGGCGGGGCCGGGGCGGCCCCCTGCAGAGCCGACCTTCCTCTCCCGCCCCCTCAGCTCACTCTGCTTCTGGTGCTGGAGGACCGGCTGCACCGGCAGCTCACTTACGACCTGCTCCCAAGTAGGCTGGGTAGGGGTCTGGAAGGGGGACCCCGGGCCCTGGGGGACTCAGGGGGCACGGTGGCCTCACACCTGGCCCCGCCCCCTGCGCCTCCGCCACAGCCGACAGCGCTCAGGACCTCGCGGTGGAGCTCGTGCACTACGGCTTCGTCCACGAGGTGTGCCAGCCGGGCGTGCCCAGGTTGGGAGCAGGAAGTCTGGGCCACACCCCGTATCCTAATGTCACCCTCTGGCCCTGCAGGACGACAGGACTAAGCTGGCTTCCTTCTTGGAGAGCAGCTTCCTCAAGTACCGCGGAGCTCAGCTGTGACCCACACCTGATGGCCTACGTGGGGAAGCCAAGCACCGGGGGTCCAAGGATCAGGGGCTGCCTCCTGCCCACGTGCCTGGGGGCTGAGGACCCAACGCCTGCTAGTGAGGGACCTCCCCATCTGCTTTGCACAGCTGCTGAGAGGTCCTGGCACAGGGGTGAGGGAGTGGGGTTGGGCCCATCAGCCAGCTGGGAAGCACGTTAGGCTGCACACATCCTTAGGACCAGGATCCCTCCCCCAGCCTGCCTCCACAACTCACCATTCCTTTCTGCTTCCTCCCTTCGCTGCCCAAGAGTCCCATCCGTTCCACCCCAAGATGTCTGGCCATGACTGACATTTGGAGGGGGCACTTTGCAGGGAGCCACAATTGGGGGGGTACTACAGGCCCACACAAGGAACTCCCACCTCGAGTCAGTGGTGAGGTGCCGGCAGGTATCACGCACGGTGTGGGTACTGAGCAGGGCCATGCCCTGGAGAGAGAGGTGGACAACACTGACCCTCCACGGGGCCCCCCATTCCCAGCATCCCCATCCAACCTCCGCCCTGACTTTGCACTGCTCTGAGGCTGAGACTGCCGCCTCTTCTGGGGACACCCTTCCGGCCCCTGCAGTCCCTCCCAAAGACTTCTTTTTTTCTCCCATTTTGTCTGGCCTGGCGGGGTCAGGTCAGGTGTCCTCCCTGCTCCTCACTGTGCCCCCTCTGAGCTCACTGCCCCCAGTGGCCTCCCTCACCTCCTTTGTGGCAGCTGCCTCCCCAGGTCCTGCCTACCACCTCCCCTCCCCCCCATTACCCTAGACTCAGTTCTTTGCAAATGTACACACTCTTAAACATTTTCAATTGCATGTATAAATTTAGTGCATTCGGGGCTCTGTTTAAGCATTTCAAATGCCAAACCAAGAAAGCTGACCATAGCATCAGTTGTCTATTGCTGCTTGAAGAATTTCCCACATAATTAGTGGCTTAAAACAACTAATTTATTATAGTTCTGTAGGGTCGGAAGTCTGGTCCAGGTCTCACCAGACTAAAATCAGGGTATTGTTAGCCAGCTGCATTTCTTTCTGGAGTTTCTAGGGGAGAGTCCAGTTCCTGCTGCTTCAGGTTGGTTTTTGGCTTATGGTGTCAGGTATGGTGCTGGGCACTGGGCAGGAATTCATTTCCTCGTGGTGGTAGGGCCAAGGTCCCCCTTTTCTGGCCTGCTGTAACCTGAAGCCCGTTCTCAGCTTCTAGAGTCTACTACATCCCTTGGCTCATGGCCCCATCCTCCATCCTCCAAGCCAGCCACAGTGGGTTGAGTCTCATGAACCATCTGTCTGGTTTTCTGCAGCCAGAAAAGCTTTATGTAATTACGTTTCGTTCACCTGGATAATCTGGGACAATCTCCCCATCTTAAGGTCCTTTTGCCATGGAAAGTAACATTTACAGGTTCTGGGGATTAGGGCAGGGACATCTTTGGGTTGGGGGGGGCGGCGGAGGGGTCCATTACTCCACCTACCATATCACCCTAACCAAACGCAAGACAAAACAAACTTACTGAGGCATAGTAAATAAATTAAGTGTGCAAATAGAGTGAATCCTAAGTTATAGACATTTCAACACTCTACAAAAGTATTCAAATGCTCACACCTTTCCATGTAGAATTACAAATCTAAAATAACTTACACACCTAGTTGAAAATCGTGATGCTAAGCTGTCTGGTTCACAGCATCTTAAACAGTTTGATGTCAAATGTGTAACACATTGTGCCAGTGATTAAACTGAACTCAGAATTCTACATGCGACCATTGCTTCGTTTAATCAAGCCTGTGTTTGGAGTTTTCATTTTAACTTTTATCTTTTCAAAGTTATAGGCATATTATTTTTAAAAAGTGGGATGGTTTTTTTAGGCCAATATTAAATAAACAGTCAATGCAGTCTCCATACCTGATCCTTTCCAAATTCACTCTTAGCTGTTTCTTCATTTAAAATCCATGTTTCACAGAACCACACACATAATTTTACTGCTTCTTATTGCTTTTCCAACGTTACCTGTTTTTCAGCATTAGGTGTCCCCTGCTGGTGTTTTCTGGGAGGAAGGGGGAGCTCGCTGGCCTCAATCCCCTGCACCAGTATCATCCCAGTGTGATGAGTATTATTACAGCATCACTACCACTGGTCTTAGCAAAAAACAAGGTGTTCGAGGATTACACTTGCTTTCTTACATCGATCTTTTGTTTTCCCTGGAGTTAACAATTGCCCTTTCTTTCGGGTTTACTTATTTTCTATTCATGTCTCAATTCATCCGGACATGCTCCTGCAGGAGGGTAAACCTTCTCTCAGTATTCGGGGTTTGTTGCGTAAATGACTGCTCCACTTCCTCTTCTCTTAGAGCCCCCACCATGCCCGCTTTCCGCCCCAAGATGCTTGTTCCTGGGCCACTGAGTCCAGCTGGCCCGGCTGTCGGCACGGCTACCCTCTCGCCAGCACCCCGGAGCTCCTCTGGTCTTGGTACCTTGCTTGCCTGTTTGAGGAAGAACGTATTCCATGTTTTCTGGGAGGGGATGCATGGAAAATTGAGTCTGCCTGTTTGTTCTAATAGTACTCTCACCTCTGCTCATCGGTGTGACCAGGTACCTGTGTTTGGCTAAGTGAAGAATCATTTCATTCTAAGACATGGAAGGTATCATATTCTAGTCCCAAGAACTGTGTGCCTTTCTGGGGTTTGACCCTCTGTCTATTCTCTCTCTCTCTCTCCATCTTCTCACCCCGCTGCTTTGGAAATTCTCAACCACATGTCTTTTATTTTAATTTTTATTTATTTATTCATTTTAGAGAGGAGAGGGAGAGACAGAGAGAGAGAGAGGAGAGACAGAGAGAGAGAAGGGGGTAGGAGCTGGAAGCATCAACTCCCATATGTGCCTTGACCAGGCAAGCCCAGGGTTTCGAACTGGCGACCTCAGCATTTCCAGGTCGACGCTTTATCCACTGCGCCACCACAGGTCAGGCTCAACCACATGTCTTGATGCAGACCCTCTTTCATTGATTGTCCAGAGATCCCCATCCTTCAGTTCTATATAATTTTCTTTATTTGTTTTTTTTGTGGGTTTCTCCCCTCTCCTTCGTTTCTGGAGCTCCTGTCATTTAAATGTTGGGCTTTTCTTTTGAGAGGTGTAATACATGGTGGTTAAGGGTCCAGGCTCTGGAGCAGTTCTGCTTCTCCCTGCTGCACACTGATGTTGGTCTGTGCCTCCACTTCCTCATCTGTGAAAATGAGGACAGTAATAGTACCCACTCCAGGGGCTGCAAGGATCACACGAATCAAGGCATGTAAGGAGAACAGTGCTCAGACACAGCACTCTGAATGCCACATTACATACGAATTTCACATGGAAAGCTGCTACCAGAGTGCGGGTGCTTGTGGTCCCCCAACCCATGGTAGGGGCAAGTGAATCCGAGTCACCCACCCCTTCATCCATCCCAATTATGGTAGCCTCAGGTGCTAAACCAGGTCTAAGTACTTGAGTACTGACCAGCAGCAGAACGATAACATTCTCTATTTGCTAGCTGCCTGGTTTTGCTGTTATATGTGCTTGAAGGTTTCAGCTTTATCTTTCCTGCTGTCTCTATTGTTCATTTTCCTCTCATATTTTTCTTTTGTAAGCTCTCTTTGTAATTTGCTGAATGTTTTCTTTATGGCTTTTTTTTTTCTTTATAGCTTCTTGTTCTTGTTTTTGGATGCAACACCCTCTCCAATATCTCTGAGGATATAATTTTAGCTTTTCTTTTTCTTCTTGTTTTATTGTCTCTGTTCCTTTTGAGTCCCTTTTCCTTTGTCTTTTCCCTCTTCCTCAGGTGTTGTTGATCCTGGGCTGCCCAGTTGCATTTTTTTTTTTTTTTTTTTGCATTTTTCTGAAGCTGGAAACAGGGAAAGACAGTCAGACAGACTCCCGCATGCGCCCGACCGGGATCCACCCGGCACGCCCACCATGGGGCAACGCTCTGCCCTCCAGGGGGCGATGCTCTGCCCATCCTGGGTGTCGCTATATTGAGACCAGAGCCACTCTAGCGCCTGGGGCAGAGGCCAAGGAGCCATCCCCAGCGCCCGGGCCATCTTTGCTCCAATGGAGCCTCGGCTGCGGGAGGGGAAGAGAGAGACAGAGAGGAAAGCGCGGCGGAGGGGTGGAGAAGCAAATGGGCGCTTCTCCTGTGTGCCCTGGCTGGGAATCGAACCCGGGTCCTCCGCACGCTAGGCCGACGCTCTACCGCTGAGCCAACCGGCCAGGGCTGCCCAGTTGCATTTAAGAGTAAGATGGTAGGCCCTGGCCGGTTGGCTCAGCGGTACAGCATCGGCCTGACGTGCGGGGGACCCGGGTTCGATTCCCGGCCAGGGCACATAGGGGAAGCGCCCATTTGCTTCTCCACCCCCACCCCCTCCTTCCTCTCTGTCTCTCTCTTCCCCTCCCGCAGCCAAGGCTCCATTGGAGCAAGGATGGCCCGGGCGCTGGGGATGGCTCCTTGGCCTCTGCCCCAGGCGCTAGAGTGGCTCTGGTCGCGGCAGAGTGACTCCCCGGAGGGGCAGAGCATCGCCCCCTGGTGGGCAGAGCGTCACCCCTGGTGGGCGTGCCGGGTGGATCCCGGTCGGGCGCATGCGGGAGTCTGTCTGACTGTCTCTCCCCGTTTCCAGCTTCAGAAAAAAAAAAAAAAAAGAGTAAGATGGTGCTCTGGCCAGTTGCATCAGTGGGTAGAGCGTCAGCCCAGCATGCAGACATCCCAGGTTTGAACCCCAGTCAGGGCACACATGAAAAGTGACCATCTGCTTCTCTTCCCTTCACTCTCCCCCTTCTTTCTCTCTTCCCCTCTCATAGCCAGTAACTCGATTGGTTTGAGCATCAGCTCCTGGCACTGAGGATAGCTCAACTGGTCCAAGTGTTGGCCTCAGGCACTGAGGATAGCCCAGTTGGTTCAAGCATCAGCCCCAGAAAGGGGTTGCTGGATCCTTGAAGATTTCAGATGTCAGGGCACATGTAGGAGTCTGTATCACTATCTCCCCTCTTAAGTGTGCGGCCCCTCTCACTTAAAAAATAAAATAAAAAAAGAGTAAGATGGTCTTAGCGGGGTGGAGGGGCTTGTTGACTGGTGAGCTGATACCAGGGATCTAGCCAGGCCAATCTCCTGAGCACCCCACCTCCACCCCCAAATGTCAGTTTTTTGAGCTGGGAGCTGCTGAAGAGGAACTCTCCTCTCTGAGAATCCTGGTGACACAGGCTGGGCAGGAGTCTCACTCACTTCCCTACTTTCACAGCAGGACATGCCCCAGTGGCCAGCCCCTAGAGCTCCTCTGGCTAGAGCTCACCTCTCTGCCACTGCTGGGATAGAGGTCTGGGGTCTCCCCCTTTAACCAACTGCCACTTTCACACGTGATCCCTTGGACATAAGTGCAGTCTGCTAAAACTGCTCCCCTGTCCACCTTCCTCCAGCTCCATAATATTCGACCTCCTTGTCTTCATAGGTTTTTGCCTTTATAGAATCCTTTCCCCATCATTTTAGGGGAAAGAAAGATGAAAACATTCTGCCGTGTTTAACTAGCCTGCCTGTATTTCATTTTAAACCCTCAGGGTTGAGAAGAAAACTGCCCAGCTGGGGAAGACACTTCGTTGGGCGTCAGGTCGGCTGAAGTTGCTGGGCTGACAACCTCAGGGCCCGAGCTTACAGCTGTGGTTTTTCTTCAGAGTTAGGGTCTATGGTACTGAGCAGTGCAAGTCGCACAAGTTTAGCGCAGCTCCACGCCAGGGAGGGACGCTTTGAGCCTTTAAGAATTCGTTGAGGAACTAAGGGACTCGAGGTGCGCGTGCCTTTCCAGTGGGTTGCATTTCTTCTGACTCTATGTCACTTGAGCCTCGCTGGTCATCGCTTTAAGAGGCACCACTGTTTTATGCGTTTCTAGAAAAGAGAAAACGTTGCCCATTAAGTGAGGACACACTCCATTGGTAGGCTCATCCTGACTTCTGAGATGTTAGGATGCAGAGATAACATCTCGAGATCTGACTCTGAAATAGGGCGATTTTGTCGCCTCTCTCGACTGTTGGGGCGGATGGGGCTCCTTCAGCCCAGAAGGGGGTCTCAGCCATCCTGCCCGTCCTGCTCTAGGGGGAGCAGGGGGAGAGTGGAGGTACGGCACCCACGTTTTTCTGTAAAAGAGGCAGAGAAATAGAACAGCGAGCACCGATTGGACGTAAGACGCCTACGGCGGCGCGCGCCGGCGAATCACGCGTCCCGCCCTAGCCCCGCCCCTTCCGTCGTCCCGCCCCAGAGGCGCGTTCCTTTATCTTTCCACGTCCCAGGCGAAAAGGGCTCTTTATCGCGATAGCTCCGCTTTTTTTTTTGCCTCTACGAAGGCCTCCGCCTTCACCGACCTCGCGCGAGACCGCGGAGGCAGCAGCAGCGTGTGGCGCGCGCGCGCGGCGGCCACGACGGACGCAAGATGGCGACGGCGACCATAGCTCTCGTAAGTGAGCTCCCCGTGACCGCAGCGCGCCGCCCAGCTGGCGGGAGCCCGTTGTCCGCCCGGCCAGGGCACCGAAGCATCTCACCCCCACCCCGCGGGGACGCGGGGGTCGCTCACGGGTCCCCGCGGCCCCCGGTCGCGCAAGGCGGGGGGGCGGGGACTGGGTCGGGGCCGCTGCTTCCGGCCTGCGGGCCACTGCTTCCGGCCGGGGGCCCGGGGCGCGTCGTGGGGCCGGGGCAGCGCGCCGCCGCCGCCTCGGGGAGGAGCCAGGCTGCCGTAGTCCCCCTCGGTCCCCGGGGCGCGCCCCGACTGGCAGGCGCGGCTCCGGGGAAGGAGGGGCGGCGTTCCTCCTCCCGCCTGTGCGCCGGGGGGCTGCCGGGCGTGCGGGGCCGCATCACGCGTTCCTCCTCCCACCTGTGCGCCGGGGGACTGCTGGGCGTGCGGGGCGGCATCATGCCCCGTGCCCGTGGGGAGGGTGGCTGGGGCTGGGCTGCTTGCATCCACAGTGGGGAAATCTGCTTCCCGCGGATGCTCTGCGGGGAAGTGGGGACCAACTCATTGGGACTCTGTCCTGTCATCCCCTCCCCCCCGCTCAGGAAGGGACGGACGTGCCTCTCCCGTCATGACTGTGTCCCCAGGCGCTGTGCGAGCCCTGTTCGGGGTCTGATGGGCACCAGAGACTGGTTCCACGCAGCCTGCCTTATCCCGGGTGCCCAGGGGAGTCGTGCTCAGGGTGGTGTGGGTGCCTGGCGGCAGGGACCTCTCGCCGCCCTGCTCACCTCTTTCTCTTTCTTTCTCTCTCCCTCTCACTCTCTCTCTCTCTCTCTCTCTCTCCCCCCCCCTCGGCCACGTGGAGTGAGGGCCCAGCGCCTCTGCTGAAGTTTCCCTTGACCCCCCCCCGTTTGTCTATGTATTGGACTCTCCTCCTGGACTCATCGCAGTGACACTGCATCTCTTTATTTACCTCCCACCCCCACCCACCACCTACACCCAGAGTGATGTGGTGAGAGGTCTGTTTGAGAAGGCATGTTTTGCAGGTGGCTGGAGGCTGGGCGGCTAGGGGAGATATTGGAGGGGTCAGGAAGTGGACTTAGGCTGCCCCCCCCCCGCCAGGTCCTGAGCTGGGGGCTTGACACCCAGTGAGGAAGCTGGACCTCTTTGCCTCATGGACGCAGAAACTGGTACCCAGGGGGAAAGAGGTCCCCAGCTAACTTCGCTGTCCTCTTTTTTAAGGTGTCCTGCTTCCTGTCGAAGCCACAGGAGCAAATGATCTTCGTGAAAGGGAAGTTAGAAGAGGTTAGGCTTGAGGACTTGGTGATTGTCCTAAGCAGCAGTCAGAATTGGATGGTGAAGGAGAGGGAGGCCAAGAGACAAGGACCAAGACTCCTGAGTAGGAGGGCACGGGAGGACCAGTGAGAGTGGATTCCTGTCTCCCAAACCATCCACGGAGCAGTGTAACCACTAAGCCCCAACCTTGGTGAGCGCTAGAGGCTGGAGCCAGCAGCACCCTATGCTCAACGGGTACTGAGCTGTGAATTGAGTCTCAGCTTAGCTGTGACTGGCACAGTTCCAGACAGGGGGTGTCAGGGTAGAGATGGGCATGAGCCATACGTTTTAATTGTCTAAGCTGGGGTTCTTGATAGGAGTGTTTGTTGCTCAACCAGATCCTTTTAAGAATTAGCATATATTTATCGATATGTTAATAGGTATGTGTAAACAATAAAGGCCCAGGCTTACCGTCCCAGACTCCCGGAGTGAGTTCCAGCCTGTGGTCTGACACATTCCTCTTCTAACCTTTTAAAGGGACAGGTGTCTAGAAGGGTTGCTTGTTTCCCTCTGTCCTGCTCTCCATCTTGTGGTCTGTGCAGACTGAGCCACTCTGGTTGCTGTCCCGAGCTGTGGCTTCGGTGCTTGTGGGAGACATTATGGATTGGCACTGAACTTGGCTGACAGTGATCTCATGAGGGCAGAGTACAGGAAGATGCAGAAGAGCCTCCTCTTGCTTAGAAGTGCCTTCTACCTACCTGGTGGCTGCAAAAGCAGGCCACAGCCCCTTCGCAACCGGGGTATGGTCTTCTGGGTGCAATGTGTCTCTGATTCACTGCTCCTATTTTTCCTTCTGACCACCCGGGGCATTCCCGCTTGGGTCCTGTCTTTCTGGGGCACTAGGACCCTCTCCTCTGCCCGTAGGCAGGTGGTTTTCTCCTGTACTCAGCCTGCGGGTTACACACAGAGCGCCCTTCCCCAGCTGCAGGGGCCTAGTGTGCCTCATTGGCCCTCTCCACCCTGTGCTTGGTTTTCTTCTCTGTGCTCATTTCTTTGCTGCAGGTGTGCTCTGTGGTGCCAGTTAGCATGCCCCCGTCTGTGCTCTGTGGTGCCAGTTAGCATGCCCCCGTCTGTCCTTGCTGCCTCTGCAGTGCCCAGGTTGGCACCTGTGAGGGGCTGGACAGCTGGAAGGCCGCAGTGCTCTCAGCTTTGACACTAGGCTTTACAGATACGGAGTCCCTTCAGCACTTGCACTCACACAGAGTGAGTCACTGAATCCTCACGCAGCCCCAGGATACAGGCCTGATGGATTCAGAGCCGAGTCCTGGAGGTGTTAAGTAATTACTTGACTTGCCTGGTTTTCTAGTGGAAATAACCCAAACCTGGGCTGTTGACCAGGGGCAGGGCTGGAGTTTGGGTCCCAGAGTCCCGGGACTGTTCTGCCTTCCTTCCCCAGGGGCTTCTCACTCCTGGAGGCCCTGCTGCCTGGGGGGGGGGGGGGGGCTGTGACCGCAGAGCTCTCCACTCTCCACTTTCCTTGCTAGAGGATGATGGCCTGTGACTAGCAGTGATGTTAAAGGCCGTCTCTTTCATGCTTTCGGTCTCTGCCCTGGATTGGGTGGGATGTCCTGGTAGAGTCCCTGGTGGTCTCACTTCTGGAGGTCTTCTTTCAGTTTTTTTGGGTTTTTTTTATCAACACTCAGTTTATTTGTAAAACATACAGTTTTAGCATACCTATGCAGCAATGAAATAATTTATACATTATTTGTTAAAGTATGTTTATCAGGACTACGTTCATTAATTGGTGATTACTAAAAATATATTTGTTCTGGTATAAGCATGATTTGTTTTTTTTTCTTCACATTTTGAAGTTTTTATTTACTTATATTTTTTAGAGACAGGAAGGGAGGAGATAAAGAAACATATCACCTCGTAGTAGCATCACTTTAGTTGTTTATTGATTGCTTCTCATATGTGCCTTGATGGTGGGGAGGTTCCAGAGGAGCCAGTGACCCCTTGCTCAAGCCAGCAATATTGGACTCAAGCCAGTAACCTTAGGGCTTCGAACCTGAGACCTCAGCATCCCAGGTTGACGCTCTGTCCACTGTGCCACCACCAGTCAGGCTAACATTTTTTTCTTTCTTTTAAATTTTCTTCTGATTTGAGAGGAAGGGAGGCAGAGACAGACTCCTGTATGCGCCCCCACTGAGATCCACCTGCCAAGCCCGCTAGGGGGTGATTCTCTGCCCATCTGGGGCATTGCTCTGTTGCTCAGCACTTGAGCTCTTTTTAGTGCCTGAGGCAGACTCTGGAGCCATCCTCAGCACCTGGGGCCAACGCACTCAAATAGAGCCATGGCCGGGGGAGAAGAGAGAGAGGGAGAGGGAGAGGGGAGAGGAGGGGGAGGGGGAGGGGGAGAGGGAGAAGCAAGAGGGGGAGGGGTGGAAAAGCAGATGGGTGCTTCTGCTGTGCGCCCTGACAGGGAATTGAACCCAGGTCATCCATACACCAGGCCGTTGCTCTACCACTGAGCTAACCAGCCAGGGCCCAGTCAGGCTAAATTAATTAAAAAAAATTTTTTTTTAATGTATTGATTTTAGAGAGGGGGGAAGAGGAAGACATTTATTTATTGTTTCACTTATTTACACATTTATTGGTTGATACTTGTATGTGCCCTAAATGGGGATCAAATTTCAACCTCGGCATATCAGAACGATGCTCTAACCAACTGAGTTACTCAGCCAGGGCTTAAATTTCATATTTCAATCACAGTTCACACTCAGCATAATTTTATGTTAGTTTCAGGTGGACAGCATAGGTGGCCCCAGGAAGGCTCTTCTGAGGCCCTTCTGCTCTCCGCCTCCCATGGTTCCTGTGTTGGCCGTTACACTGATTTGGGAGAGCAGGAAGTTACTTATAAATGTGTCCTCAGGTTGGGTTGCTTCCGCAGACCCGAAGTGCGCTCGTGCTGTGGGTCCCGAGAGGCAGCCTCTGCTCTGGGTATACTCTGCGGGCTGCCAGGGAGGCTTGGGGCAAGGTCCAGCTGACCCCATGACCAGCTGCCGTGCACTCGCTGGGTGGGCCTTTGTCAAAGGGGCTCCCCTCTTCTTTGACTCTAGGGTACCATTTCTGAGCAGCAGTGGAGTCAAGTTCAGAGCGGCTTCAGGCAAGGTACAGAGCTAGGTTGGCCACAGAGTCAGTGCCCACTGGCCATGGTGCAACTAGGCTTGCGTTGCTGTCTCTTCTTTGACTCTGGAGTGTCTTAGATACCCTCTGGCTGAGTCATTTCAGCCTCTGGCATTGTCTGCACAGGGTTCCCAAAGGTGGGCATGGCTGTCCCTGTGTTCCTAGGTATCTGTGGGTCTCGTCCTTGAGGTGGGAGCTGGGTGGGTGCATTCTGCTCTTGGCTCCTGCTGTGCAGCCTCAGAGAAGGGGAGTAGGTCTCAGGGCCCTTCCACCAAGGCCCCTTCCACCAAGGCCCCTTCCACCAAGGCCCCCATGCTTGTGATTTTGCCTGCCTCCTGACCTTGGCCTGTCTTTGCCCTGCCACTCTGCTAAGCCATGTGAGGAGCTGCTCCTTCCATTACTCTGCATGGCAGTGCTCCATGACCCTCTGGGTGTGGGTTATGGGTGTGACCCAGCTCTCAGCTGCCCTCTTTGGAGTTAGACAGCCCTGGACAGTTGGCCGGGGGAGCTCTTGCAAGTGCGGAACACCTGGGTAGCCCTGCCGTTCAGAGGGTAGCCCTCCTCAGAGGCATCCTCAGGAGGGGCCTGGGCCCTAGGCTTGGTTAGAGCCTGTGGAAGGCATTGGAACTGAGGCTGAGTTAGAGGCCAGCCTAGGTGTGTGTGCTGGGTGCCAGAGAGGCGCCCTTCTTCTGCTGGCGGGACAGGAGCGGACCTGTGGACCTCCGCCGTGAGTCAGAGCCACTCCAAACCCAGGAGACTGCCCTGCTTTTCACTGGTTCTCTAACACTTTTCCCCCGGCTCCTCCTGGGGATTTGCTGCCAGCTGAGGGCTGCCCCGCACATTCTGCTGTGCTTTCTGCCCGGCCAGCCCCATGTGCCAGGACCCCGTGCAGGTGTGCTGGAGGAGTGCGCAGCACGGGGTGGGGTTGCGTCAGGAAGAACCCGGTGCCAGGCCAGAGCTGATCCCGTCCTTTGCCTGCCCGGCCCCCCTTGCTCAACAGTGGGGAGCTCAGACCTGAGCTAGGGAAGACGAGAGGGCCTGGGTGGGTGGCTCTTGTGACTGCCTGTGACAACATCTCCTTCCTGCCTACAGCAGGTCAATGGCCAGCAAGGAGGGGGGTCCGAGCCGGCGGCGGCAGTGGTGGCAGCGGGAGACAAATGGAAACCGCCACAGGTACTGACCTTAAGCATCCTCGCCCTCGGGCCGCCTGCCCGCCGCCCGCCCGCGGGTCCCTGGGCCCAGAGAGAACTGGCTGGGGGCTGGGGGGGAGGAGCCCTAGGCACTCTTCTCTGCCTCTCGGGCAGAGGCACCTGTCCTGTCCCTTTGCACGCAGCCGGAGGCTTGGCCCAGCTTTTGTGTCCCTGCCTCTCCCCGTAGCATCCACCCTGCTTGTGTGGTGGGTCGCAGCTCTGTGTGTCTCCAGAGGCCAGGCAGAGGGTGACGGTGGTCAGTGCGGCCTGAAACTCAGCCGGGCGAGCTCTGAACCATGGGGGTCGTGCAGAAGGGCTGGGGTGCCGGTCCAGAACGTGCAGGGTGTTGTGAAGAGCCAGCACTGGTTTTCATTTCAGATCTAATTCAACTAAAACCACAAAGCAGAACAGCATGCAGGTCAGAGCACAGGCCTAGGCAGACTGGGCTTTAGGGTGGCAGATCTTGCCCTGCTCCGGTGCCTGCTCCTGGCCCTGGGCAGTGTCCTGTGGGAGGCGGGTGCGCCTGTTGTTGATGGGAAACAGGGCTCTTTGTGCTTCGCCATGGCGGCACCTGCCTCCAGAGGGTTCTAGCAGGACCTCAGCAAGTGGGAGGGCGGTTCTTGGGGGCTGTTTGGGGCTGGGCCCTCCTCTGGGTACCCCTGGCAGATTCAGGGAAGGGCTGAGGTTTGTATGCAGCCTGGATTCTGGGAAGTTATGGGGGCTGCCGCTGGTGGGCAAGGGGGCGAGGGAATCTCTTGAACCAGCTCTCCCTGGCTCTGGCGGGCTGTGTAGCCAGCCATTGGTCGTGGGAGAAGGGCCTTTTGTTTACCCAGACAAAGAGGAGATTGAAAAGTTTCTAAGAGACTCAAGGGGGTTGGCATTGATGACCATGGTGACAGCCTGCTCTAGCATGCAGTCCCTGGCTTTCAGAGCCTCTCTCCCACCAAGGAAAACTGGTCCTGGGGCCAGCTGGGGGTGGAGAGGACAGGCCTCCAGGGGCCAGACTGGGTTGCCAGGGAAGGGGCCTCTTGCCCTTTCACCATGTGCTGGTTGGGATGGTGGTTCTTGGGCTTTGGGTCAGCCGACGCCTTCCTGACTCCTTTGTACCTCTGTCCTTGATCGCCACTCCTGTTCTGGGAACCTGCCTTTCTTCTGTCCCTGCCAAGGCTGCATGCTGAGGGCTGCAGACCAGGCCCCTGTGCTGGTGGACAGGACAGGCAGGTGTGCTCTAGCACCCGGGCACCCGCACACTCTCCGGTCTGGTGGCCGTGCTTCTGCTTGCATAGCTGTGTCCTTCCCCCTGCAAACAGCTTGGAAGTGATTTTGACAGGAATGTAAATCTAGTGGCATCTGCTCTGGTCTGCAGTGGGCTGGGACTTCCCCTCCCAGAGCATCTCCAGGTCCTCACCTGGCAGGGGTGCTGGTGGATGTCTCTTCCTTCTGTTCCCCCGTGGCTGGTCTGCCCCTGGCTTCTCCCAGGAGGCTAACCACAGCCAGGGAGGCGTTGGGCAGAGGGGCTAGCCTCTTTGGGGCTGTGTGGCCTAGAAAGCATCTCCATGGCCTCTGGGCAGTGTGCGAGACACGCAGTGGCGAGGAGCACAGCGCGGGGGTCAGGGGCCCTTCCCAGGAGGGAAGCTGGGTCTGACCTGGGGCCACAACAAGGTGGCAGCTAGAGTGAGGAGCCCTGGACCATCCAGAGCCTTGACCCCTGTCCTTGTCTCGGAGGTCTGCAGGGCCACATTTTTGCTTGGCATGGGACAGAGGTTCTGGGGTCAAGTTAGCCACAAGGACCGGGTACCCTCTACTGCTGGCCACCTGTCTTGGTGGCTCCTGAGGAGGCCGTTGTGGTCTTTGCCCTATAGCTGCTGCAGGTTGGCCCAGGGCCCTCAAGGGACTTGCCTGCCTCAGTGTGGACCCCGACTGTGGGTCCTGGGGGAGACCCCTGTCTAGACCGTGCAGGCGAGTCTGTCTGTCCCTTGGGATGGGCTGGAGGCCGTGTGCAGTTGTTGGGGGAGACAGGAAGGGTGGGCTTCCTGGACCCACGTGAGGGAGGTCTTGAGCTGGTTGCCTTTCCCTGCTCCTCACCATTAGGGGACGGACCCCATCAAGATGGAGAATGGGCAAAGCACGGCCGCAAAGCTGGGGCTGCCTCCCCTGACGCCCGAGCAGCAGGAGGCCCTCCAGAAGGTGAGAGTGTACCTCCCAGGGCACTGTGGGCATGGGGAGCCCTTTGGGTGGAAGAAGGCCCGTGTCCCCCACAGCCGGGGCCCCCCCAGTGCTCCTCACCACCTTCTCTCGCAGGCCAAGAAGTACGCCATGGAGCAGAGCATTAAGAGCGTGCTGGTGAAGCAGACCATCGCCCACCAGCAGCAGCAGCTCACCAACCTGCAGGTGAGCCGCCCGCCCGCCCTCCGCACCCTCCCCGCACCCTCCCCACCTCCTCTTCCTTCTCTTCCTCTCCTGCGCCTGCGGCCGTCCCCACCAGGTCTTGTGGTGCTCAGTTATCAAGGACTACTTCTTGGGACGCCTGGGTTCTCCCCGGGCCACGAGGGGCCCAGCCTCACCTGCCTGTTGAGCACCCCTGGCCCGCCCACCCCTCCTCTGTAGCCCTGCCCACTCCCTGAGCCAGTTCCTCTTCTCTGACTCCAGACTGTGGCCTCCGGTCGCCCCTGCGCCCGTTTCCCCAGCTGCACGGTGACGGTGCAGCACGGAGGGTGCTTCTCCCTGTCCCCGGCCTTGGGAGTGGTCCAGCTCCCAGCCCTGCACTGAGTCCAGACCAGCTGGGCTGGGGCTCCGGCCTGAGAGGGCAGGCTGGGGTGCCTCCATAGGCCCTGTGTTAGACCTGTGACCGGAAGCAGTGGTGAGGCCAGGCGAGGCAGACAGGTGCCTGGGCCTTGAGCCCCCACCCCCTGCCCAGTCCCAGACATTCATGCTGCCAGGTGACGCCCCGGCTGTTCCCCGTGCTCGTGCGTGCCCCTCCTCCTCTCGCTCCCCTCTCCCTTCCTTCTGCCCCGGCCCGCCAGGCTGAGGGGCAGGGCACCTGGGGCTCCGAGGCCCCCCTGGGCAGGTGCCGGCAGCCACCACTGGCTGGCCCTGTGGGAAGGCAGGCGGGCCTCTTGGCAGGGCGGGGACTCCGGGCCTTGCCGCTGTCTGCGTGAGGTGTGACAAGAGCGGGAGACTGCTCGGCTCCAACAGACTGAACTCTGTCTTTACTGTCTTTCAGATGGCAGCAGTGACAATGGGCTTTGGAGATCCTCTCTCACCTTTGCAATCGGTCAATAGAAATGCTCACTTCTTCCGGGGCTCATGTCCTTAGTCAGGGCTAGAGGGGGGCAGTGCAGCCGCGTGCTGGGGACCTTGCTCCCCGAGCCGGCCCTGCCCGCCAGCTCGGACGAGCGCAGCAGAGCGCCAGGCGCGGCGGGGCCAGTGGTGTGGGCGGGCACCCACCCGGGACCGCCCCGGGGAGGCCTCCATCTGCTCTGAGGGCCAGGTAACTGCGGAGGGCAGCCGGCCAGGAGGGTAGCTGCCCACGCCAGGCCCACCTGTACCCGTGCCGCCTGCACACACGGGGCTCCGCCAGGCCTCCAGCTCCGCCAGTCTCCAGGCTGCCCGGGCTCCTGGGCGGGGGTCAGGCCCTGAGGAGAGGAGGGTCCTAATGCGTGGCCTTCTCTGACCCTGGAGGGAGGATGGACAAACCGGGTGGGTGTCTGGGGGGGCCCGAGCGAGCGAGAGAGGGAAGGGCAACAATTTGGGCCTTGGCCCTGGCTGTGAGCAAAGGGCAGAGGCCGTGCAGCCAGGGAGCAGGGAGTAGCCATGGCCAAAGCAAGCCAGGGAGGAGGTGCCGGCCATGGCCTTGGCTGCCATGAGCAGAGGAGTCTGGGAAGGAGACACCCCTCCATCCCCCAGAGGCAGGCTGAGGAGGCCAGGGACCCCTCTGGGAACATGGCCCTTTCTCTGGGGGCTATTCCTGGATGTTCTGTTCCCACAAGAGGGCTGAGGTCCTGTCCTTAAAGGCCAGACAGACCCAGTGTTCTCTCTGGGCAGTCTGTCTGCGGGAAGATAGCACACAGAGGGCTCTTGACCCACTTGCTGTTGGGGAACTCCAGCTGAAGAGGAGACTTGCTTCTATTTTGGGGAACTCTGACCTGAGGGGCAGATGGTTTCATGCCTCAGGTGCCCATTGTGAGAGGGGACATGATTCTACCTTTGGGGTCCTTGGTCTCAAAAGGGAGCTGAGGCCTGGCCTGTTTATCAGGAGCCCAGTTTGAGGAGGGAGTCCCATTTTGGGGTAATTCCTACTTTGGGGGAGAGTTATGGACCTTTTTTTAAGGCCCCTCTTTGAGGGAGGGGAAGCCTGGCCTATACTAAGCTAATATAAAGAAGGAAATTGGCCTCTGGTTGTGGGGAACTTGGTAAGGGTGAGGGGATCCCCTATTAGTGGAAGAGCTAGAGCCAGGGCCCCATCATCTTTATCTGCACTGGGCCTGTGTGGCTCTGGGCATTTCCCTACCTGGCACGTTGTGTGTGAGGTGCAGGGACGGGAACCCCTCTGAAGGCATGGGGAGGTCGCTAAGCACAATGGCCATGCTCACCCCAGTACAGAGGCAGTATCTGGCCTGGGTCTGCTGGGCCTGCTGGGCCTGCCCTCACCTCCTGAGGCTACAGGAGGCCAGGTCCTCTGGGTTGTGGATGTGGCTCCAGGCAGCCCTGCGAGGGATTCAAGGCGTGGGGGTCTTGCAGATCACTGAGCCCCCAGCTGAGTTGGCCCTTCACAAGCAGCTGTTCTTCACTCTCTCTGCAGGAAGCCCCCTTCTGGGCTCCTGACCCCCTCCCCGGGGTCTCTTCTGGGCGGCAGCTGCCCTGTCTTCTGTCCCCTTCTTGCCTCCACACCAGTGGGTCCCTCCAGCTTGGATGGCACCCCCTTCCCTCTTCTGTCGGAACGCTTGGTCAGGACCCTGGGAGGATCTCCCAGCCCAGGACTCCTGGCCTCCAGACCGGAGGGGTGGGCTGGGTGGGAGGACATGCAGCCCTGCCTCCTGACCACCTGCCAGCTTTTGCTGCTGGTCTGCCCAGAACCTGAGTGGGCCAGGGTGCGTCCGTGTCCTGCCTTGGGGCCTGGTCTTCCTTCCTGGGGGTAGGGTCCTGCTGACCCTCACCACCCTGTCTGTAGGGGCTGAGCCTGCGCCATGCTGCTGCGTGGAGAGCCCGTACACAGGGGTGCTGAGCGGGTGGGCCAGGAGGGGAGTGGGCTGCTGAGCCTCCTGCCGCCCCATCACAAGCCAGGGGAACTCTCTCCCCTTGTGTCCTGCTCCAGATGGCAGCTCAGCGGCAGCGGGCACTGGCCATCATGTGCAGGGTCTACGTGGGCTCCATCTACTATGAGCTGGGCGAGGACACCATTCGCCAGGCCTTTGCCCCCTTTGGGCCCATCAAGAGCATTGACATGTCGTGGGACTCCGTCACCATGAAACACAAGGTGAGCTTTGTTCTGCCGCACCCCAGCCCCCATCCTTAGCTATCCGGGCCTAACGGTATATCCCATGTCCAGGGCTTTGCCTTTGTGGAGTATGAGGTCCCAGAAGCCGCGCAGCTGGCTTTGGAGCAGATGAACTCGGTGATGCTGGGCGGCCGGAACATTAAGGTGAGGGACTGAGAGGTGGGTGTTGGGGCTGGTGCAGGGCGTGTTCTGTCCAGTAACCAGAAGGTGCAGTCACACTTTAGAAGTCTGAAGGTTCTGAGCCTGGGCTGACTGAGGGTTCTTGGTCCCCTGTCTCTCCCCCAGGTGGGCAGGCCCAGCAACATTGGACAAGCCCAGCCCATCATAGACCAGCTGGCTGAGGAGGCACGTGCCTTCAACCGGATCTACGTGGCTTCTGTGCACCAGGACCTCTCAGACGATGACATCAAGAGTGTGTTTGAGGCCTTTGGCAAGATCAAATCTTGCACGCTGGCCCGGGACCCCACGACCGGCAAGCACAAGGGCTATGGCTTTATTGGTGAGCTTGGGGCGGCTGAGGCAGGGCCAGGGCCCACCCCGCACTGTGGCTGGCCCTCACTGCTGCTCCTGCCCTGCAGAGTATGAGAAGGCCCAGTCGTCTCAGGATGCCGTGTCTTCCATGAACCTCTTTGACCTGGGTGGCCAGTATTTGCGGGTGGGCAAGGCTGTCACACCCCCCATGCCCCTGCTTACACCTGCCACACCTGGAGGCCTCCCGCCGGCTGCTGCTGTGGCTGCAGCTGCAGCCACAGCCAAGATTACAGCTCAGGTGAGGGCTGGTGCAGTTGTGTGGGTTCAGTCCTGGGCAATGGGCCCCCAGTGTTTTGGGGACTACTGGCTCTCTGGGTGGTATTAAGGAGAGGCAGCCAGACTGGAGACTGAGTGTGGTGGCCTTTTGGGTTGCAGGAAGCAGTGGCCGGGGCAGCAGTGCTGGGTACCCTTGCCACACCTGGATTGGTGTCCCCTGCACTGACGCTGGCCCAACCTCTAGGGGCTTTGCCCCAGGCTGTCATGGCTGCCCAAGCCCCAGGAGTCATCACAGGTGAGCCTGGGTGGGTCAGGGCTTACGCCTTCCCCTGCCCCTCTCCTTCGGGCTCACGGCCTCCAACTGCCCTTGGCTTCCTGGCCCCAAAACTCCAGGTGTAGCCCTCTGCACCCAGGGCAGGCCAGCCATGGTTGAGTGGTGCAGTGTTTCTTCCTGAGAAGGATGGAGGTGAGGGGAGTGACTGCTGGACTTGGTGGGTTTCTTGCAGGTGTGACCCCGGCCCGGCCTCCCATTCCAGTCACCATCCCCTCCGTGGGAGTGGTGAACCCCATCCTCTCTAGCCCCCCAACGCTGGGCCTCCTGGAGCCCAAGAAGGAGAAGGAGGAGGAGGAGCTGTTTGCCGAGTCGGAGCGGCCAGAGATGCTGAGTGAGCAGGAGCACATGAGCATCTCGGGCAGCAGTGCGCGCCATATGGTCATGCAGAAGCTGCTGCGCAAGCAGGAGGTGGGTGCTGGGCTGTGTGGGTGGGCGTGGGGGCGTGGGGCGGGCAGTCCAGCAGCCACAGCGCTCAGCTGTCACCCCTCCCCTACAACAGTCCACAGTGATGGTTCTGCGCAACATGGTGGACCCCAAGGACATTGACGACGACCTGGAGGGGGAGGTGACCGAGGAGTGTGGCAAGTTTGGTGCTGTCAACCGTGTCATCATCTACCAGGAGAAGCAGGGCGAGGAGGAGGACGCAGAGATCATCGTCAAGATCTTTGTGGAGTTTTCCATGGCTTCTGAGACTCACAAGGCCATCCAGGCCCTCAATGGGCGCTGGTTCGCTGGCCGCAAGGTTGTGGCTGAAGTGTATGACCAGGAGCGTTTTGATAACAGTGACCTCTCTGCGTGACCTTGGCCCCATTCCCTGGACTTGCACTTGCTCTTGTTTCCTTTGGGTTTTATAGTGTCTCAGCCCAGCCGCCTGGTGCGCATAAAGGTGCAGATGCTGCTGGCCCTGAAGGCCCTGTGTGGCGGTGGTCCTGTGCTTATTGGCTCCTAGGCCCAACCTTGGGGGGCTGGCTGGTGCATGCAGGGCAAGTCATTGGGCTGCCGGAGAAGTGAGGAGGGGGAAGGGCGCTCAGCGGGCCGGTTTGGTTCCTGTCCTCCGATGGCTGCAATAGACGGTGGGGTAGGCGTCAGGGGAAGGTGCGCCTTCTGTGCAGGGTCCCCACTGTCGGTTGCAGGGGGATTGCTAGGAGAAGGCTAACCCAGATCCTCCGAAGTCCAAATGAGAGGAGGGGCCGGGCTGGGTCGCATGGTCACTGGTCTCACAGTGGAGGGGTCGGGTGGGGCGGGAGAAAGGATTGGCTGGCACGCAGTGGAGGCGGTGAACCTCCGACCTCGGCGGACTTCAGCTCCCGCCGTGCCTCGCGCCAAGGGCCGCATCTGAGCTTCCCGGCAGGCTGTGCGCAGGACGACTACGGGCCCTCGGAGGCGTCAGCGCCGCACGGCCTTGTGGGGGTTGCAGTACCAGCGGGGATGGGCGGGCCTCAGCTTCCCGGCGGGCTACGCGGCGGCCGGCGGTTGTCGGCGGGGCAGTCCGGCGGGCGGCGGTGGCGGTTCCGGCTGCGGCAGATCGGTGGACGAGCGGGTGGGGCGGGCCGGGCGGGATGTGGAACTGCCGCCGCCTTCGCCGTCCCCTGAGAGTCTGAGCGCCGGCCGGGCCGCGCCCCACCCCCCGCGTGGGCCGCCGCGGGCCGAGCCCAGCGTCGCTGCGGCCGTGCCGCCCGCGCCCCTCTCTGCCCCCCGCGGGCGCCCATGCGGGCCGCGCCCCGCCCCCCGCCGCCGTCCGCCCCGGAGCCCGCGCCCGCCCGCCCGCTCGCACCATGCTCAAGTGCATCCCGCTGTGGCGCTGCAACCGGCACGTGGAGTCGGTGGACAAGAGGCACTGCTCGCTGCAGGCCGTGCCCGAGGAGATCTACCGCTACAGCCGCAGCCTGGAGGAGCTGCTGCTCGACGCCAACCAGCTGCGCGAGCTGCCCAAGGTGAGCCGCCGCCGCCCCGCCCGAGCGCTCCGTGGGCCTGGGCCGGGCGCGGCCCCTGCAGCCGGCCCGGCCGGTTCCCGCCGGCCAGCCGCCCCTCCTCCCCCGCCGGCGGCGCTGGCCACCAGGTGCCGGCCTGCGGGCGGGAGGGTCACCGATCCTAGAGGAGGAGCCGCAGAGGGAAAGCCGCGGGGGAAGTGGACCCGTGGGGGAGATGGCGATGGAAGGTGAACCCGGCCCGCGGGGAGGCACTAACTTGCCGAGCCACTTTGGAGGTGGGAGCCCCCGCCTTCTCCCGGGACTCTTTTCCTCCTGGGCGCTGGGGTCGGGTAGGACAGCCCCCTCGCTAAGGGGCTTGTCCCTGACAGGTCGGCTTTCTGGCCACTTCCTACTGTTGTGTCTTCGGATCAGCTCGCGTTCCTTTTCGTAAGGCCCTTCTGGAGAGGAGGCTAAAGGAAGCAAGACACAAAAGGATTTCCTTTTTGCAGACAGGGTGCTAAGTGGGCCAGTGCCTGGGGGCTGAGAGCCGCAGAGGGTGTGGCTCCGTTCTGGACTTTGACACGCCAGGGTTCTGTTCCTCCGGTCTTGTCCAGATCCCCCTGCACGCAGCACCGTGTGTATGTGGCCATCTCCTGTTCTCGCTACTTCTTTTGCTGATTGTCAAGTTATTCTTGGGCTTGGCTGGTTGCTAGGGTGCAGTGGCAGAAGCCGTCGGAGAATTCGCCTGCTGGGTGGGGGGAAGAGGTGATTGAGGTGGTAGGTGGAATCCTGAGGGAACACACCGGGTAGTAAACAGAGACTTGCTAGATCAGGAGGAGATGACTTCTCTGCTAAAGTTTGAACAGGTGAGGCAAGTCCTGTGGCAGTGAAGGGCCCCCTGTCAATAGTCAGTGCTGTAGCAAGGTATGTGTGCGCTCGTATTCCCTGTGCACACTCCCCGCTGCAGTCCAGGGTGATGTGGCAGGACCCAGGGTTCCTCTGTGGCCCGGAGCAGACAGAGGCCCAGGGGACCCAGGACCTGGGAACTCGTGTCTGCTCTTGAGGGGCCTCCTGCTGCAGAGCGCACTCCCCTGACCTCATTGCTTACCCACAGCCTTTCTTTCGGCTGCTCAACTTGCGCAAGCTGGGCCTGAGTGACAACGAGATCCAGCGTCTACCTCCTGAGGTGGCCAACTTCATGCAGCTGGTGGAGCTGGACGTGTCCCGGAACGGTGTGGAGCTCAGGACGGGTGTGGGGTGGAGCATGGGGTTGGCCAGAAGAGCTTTGAACTCCTGGAGGCTGTGGGCTCCTCAGGTGACTCCCACTCCTATCACAGACATCCCCGAGATCCCAGAGAGCATCAAGTTCTGCAAGGCCCTGGAGATTGCAGATTTCAGTGGGAATCCCTTGTCCCGGTGAGTGGTCGCCATGGAAGGGTGGTAGTGGCATGCGGGAGGTCCATGGCCCCGGCGGAAACATCGGAAGTCCTCCCTCCTGTGCTACAGGCTCCCCGAGGGCTTCACTCAGCTGCGCAGCTTGGCTCACTTGGCTTTGAATGATGTGTCCTTGCAGGCACTCCCTGGGGACGTGGGCAAGTGAGTCTTCTTTTGGGTGGGGGACGTGGCTCAGCCCTGCCCGCGCTGTCCTCACCTCCCTCACCACACCTCGGTCTCCCTTTCAGCCTCGCCAACCTGGTGACCCTGGAGCTGCGGGAGAACTTGCTCAAGTCCCTGCCCGCGTGAGTGCCCGGCGCCCCACCCGCGGAGGCTGGGCTGCAGGCCTGGGCGCTTGGACCACGGGCCTGAAAGGAAACTTGTTTCCCATGCAGGTCCCTGTCTTTCCTGGTCAAGCTGGAACAGCTGGATCTGGGAGGCAATGATCTGGAAGTGCTGGTGCGGAGAGGGCGGGCCATTGTGGGCGGGGCGGGCCAGCAGGCAGGTGAGCTTAGGCCACTCCCCTCCTTCCCCTGGTTCTTGCAGCCTGACACCCTGGGGGCGCTGCCTAACCTTCGGGAGTTGTGGCTGGACCGGAACCAGCTGTCAGCACTGCCTCCGGTGAGTGAGGATATGGCCACCCCCATCTCTCCCCAGCCGGCCCTGCCCTGACCCTCTGTGCCCGCCCGCAGGAGCTTGGGAGCCTGCGTCGCCTGGTCTGCCTGGATGTGTCGGAGAACCGGCTGGAGGCACTGCCCACCGAGCTGGGGGGGCTGTCGCTGCTCACAGACCTGCTGCTGTCCCAGAACCTGTTGCAGCGGCTTCCGGACGGCATCGGTCAGCACCAGCGGGGTGCCCGGACGTGTCCTGAGGAGGAGGATGGGCTGAGGCTGGGATGGGGCGATGGCAGGCCGTGCCTGAGGAGCGGGGACACCGAGCCCCCTGGGCACGCGGGCAGAGCCGGAGGCTCCTGGGAGGATGTCCACACCACACCGGAGGACACGGGAGGGGTCTGGAGAGGCAGGACCCGGGCAGGCTGTCTCCACTGAGTGGGCATCCGGCCTCCACCCACTCAGCCCGGTTTTCCCCAACACCAGGTCAGCTGAAGCAGCTGTCGATCCTGAAGGTGGACCAGAACCGCCTGTGCGAGGTGACGGAGGCCATCGGAGACTGTGAGAACCTGTCCGAGCTGATCCTCACGGAGAACCTGCTGACGGTAGGCACAGCGCGGGGCCTCCGCCCTGGGGGCGCTGGCTCCAGAGGCAGCAGTGGGGGCAGGAAGCACGCGAGGGCTTTGAGCTGGAGCGCGGGTGGGGCCGTCGTGCCGTAGCCAGTGTTTGCTCGGACTGGAGACCGGTGGGGGGGGAGACCGGAACCAGCTAGAGATGACCTCAGGGTTGTCATCCTTCTCCTTATCCCCAGTGGGCTCCTGCTGACCACTGACCTGTCCCTCTACCTGCACCCCACTCCACGCCCCCTCAGGCTTTGCCCCATTCCCTGGGAAAGCTGACCAAGCTGACCAACCTCAACGTGGACCGGAACCGCCTGGAGGTGTTGCCACCGGAGATCGGAGGCTGTGTGGCACTTAGTGTCCTGTCCTTGAGGGACAACCGCCTGGCTGTCCTGCCACCTGAACTTGCCCACACAGCTGAGCTGCATGTGCTGGATGTGGCCGGAAACCGGTGAGCACCCACTGCCCTGCCCAGCCCCCCGAGCTGACTGTGCCACGGCCTCCGGAGCTCACGTGCTCTGGGCCCCCAGGCTGCAGAGTCTGCCCTTCGCGCTCACCCACCTCAACCTCAAGGCCCTCTGGCTGGCTGAGAACCAGGCGCAGCCCATGCTCCGGTTCCAGACGGAGGACGACGCCCAGACCGGCGAGAAGGTGCTCACCTGCTACCTGCTGCCCCAGCAGCCCGGCCTCGGTAGGTTGTGCAGCCTGGCGGGGAGACCCAGGGGTGGGTGTGGCCCCGGCAGGGCTGGGGCCTGACGCCCTTTCCCGCAGAGGACCCGGGGCAGCGGAGCAGCCCCTCTGAGAGCTGGAGCGACACCCCGCTCAGTCGTGTCAGCGTCATCAAGTTCCTGGGGGCCCCTACGAGTGATGAGGATGCCGAGGAGGACGTGGCCGAGAAGCGGGTATGGGGGGGTGGGGCCCCTGGGGGGGGTGGCCTGTTCTCCACCCCCGCCTGACCCTGCCCTGCCCACCCCTCACCCCTGTGCCCCCTGCAGGGCCTGCAGCGTCGGGCCACGCCGCACCCCAGCGAGCTGAAGGTGATGAAGAGGGGTGTGGAGGAGCGGCGCACGGAAGCCGGCCGACCTGAGCCCGCGCCGCCTCTGCCCGCGGAGGAGGTGCCCGAGGGCAGGCGCGGGGCAGGCGCGGGGCGGGGTCACATCAGCCCACAGCCTTTCACCTTGGCCCTGGGCATCATCCATCCTGAGGGGTTTTCTGAGGGCCCAGGGGCCTCTTGCAGGCTGACTGGCCACTGACAACCCCACCCCCACAGGAGAAGAGGCTGAGTGCCGAGTCCGGCCTGAGTGAGGACTCGCCCCTGTCCACCAGCACAGCCTCCCAGGGCGAGCCTGAGCAACCGGCGGCGGAGGCCAAGGGGTTGAGCCAGCCAGAAGCCACGCCAGCCGCCCAGGAGTCCGAGGAAGAGACCTACGAGGAGGTGAGGCCAACGTGGAGGCCGCTGGACCCCGCCCCTGCCCCCCCAAGCAGGAGTGTCAGTGTCAGCAGGACAGCCAGGGAGCTGGGGACACACAGGAGGGCGTGCCAGCCAGGGAGCTGGGGACACACAGGAGGGCGCGCCCTCTGGGGGCTCTGCAGGGGGCCCAGGGCAGGCCGTGAGGGTTACCACCCAACAGCATGGGTACACCTTTCTCGTTCCTGACGTGACAGGTCCCCCTGCAGGCTGTCCCTGGGCCTCTAGCTGGTCCTGGCTGTTCCCCATGTCAGGCTGCTGTGAGCCCCGCTGGTGGGCCCTTCACCGGAAGTCCCTGCCCTTGATCTTTAGGAGCTGCGAGCCTCCTGCTCACAGACTTCCCTGG